>NW_006408603.1:3644908-3655975 GCF_000296735.1 Chrysochloris asiatica | reverse complement strand
AATCTTCCTCTAGTCAAATTATGATTATCGAGCCATTGAGGTAGGTAAAAAGGGTATGCAAGTTTGGGTGTTCTTGTGTATCTCCCCTCACTTCATATCAGCTGGATGCTTCACTTTCAGGTCTAGCCCTCTGTGGCTAAGTCCTTGTCCATGGGCACAAGTGTCCTCAAGTCTCACCACACTTTGGACCAACCAGCCCCTCCTCTTCTCTCTCTGATCTCCAGGTCCACGGGATTCAATGGACTGGGGTTGAACTCAGCCCATTTCTTCATTGATGCCTTTCCACCTTTTCCACTCACCAGTAGACCAATGTGGTCACCAGCAAGCTTACATGCTTGTTTGTATATTCCCTTTGAGTTTCAGTCTTAGAGGGGAGTTTGTCCTGAAGGCACTTGATCGCTAGCCTTGATGTTCTTCCTGGTTAACAGCTTGCTTATTCTTGTAATAGTTAGTCATGCCGACATTTTTGTTTTGGGTTTTTCCTAATGACCTTTCTTTGAAGATGTATCTTCTGTCACTGTAGCTGTTCCAGTCTGTTTGCCCTTTCTTGTGGGAATGTCCCACCTCATAAGGTTCTGGATGGGTGTCAGGTTTCCACCTAAGGTCCTATACTCTGTAAAGGCTTTGCACAAGGCCTATGTCACTGGGCAAGTTGTAGAACCCCTTTTAGGTTTTCCAATTGGTTATAGGCTGAAGACGGGCTTACAAGTTTTCTCTAATCATGTTTCCCAACATTCCTTTCTATCCCATTCAAGTGTTTATTTTACAATAGTAGGCAAGGGAAACTAATATTCATAAGGCAGTCAAGGATTTTAGTATTATTTACCCTCGTCAAGCTATACCTAGATCCTGTATCCCAGAGCCCTGTTGTTTCAAGGTTGAGTATGCATCACTATTTTCCTCTGTCCCACTAGGCCAAGCAAACCTGTTTCAGTGTTCCCCTATCTATCTTGTTCTTCCACCTCTTCCCCCCTTCTTGTATTGCCCTCCCCAACACCCAAACTAAACCCCCAACCCCAACCCCACTGTAGTGACCTTATATTCCATTAGTTCTACCCTTCAGTTAAGACACTCTACTTTATCCTATAATCTACCTGACCTTCTCACCACCTGGATCTCTGTTCCTCTGTGTTTACCTTCTTTCACATTATAATTGCTTTGATCATAGACTGACCTCCTAGATCCTCTGTTCTTATAATTTTATTATGTTCTTGACTCTTCCATTTGTCAATTGAGTTCAGGGTGATGCTGCCATGTACATCATTCTGTAGTTGTTGTGTGTTCTTGTTGGTTCTCAGTCCACAGAACTTCCTTTAGGATGTTTTTCATAGCAGGGTTGGCTTTGGCAAAATCCCTTAGCTTCTGTTTATCCTCGAGTGTTTTGATTACACCATTATATTTGACTGACAGCTTTGCTAGGTAGAGGATTCTTTGGTGACAGATTTTTTTCTTTCAGGGTTTTATATATGTCTCCCCCTTGCCTTCTTGCCTGCATGGTTTCTGTTGAGAAATCTGAGCTTAATCTGATTTTCTTGCCTTTGTATGTTACAGTTCTCTTTTCCCTAGCTGCTTTCAAGATCCTGCCCTTATCTTTGATTTTGGAGAGCTTGATTATTATATGTCTTGGTGATTATCTTTTAGGGTCTATCCTTCCTGGGGTTCATTGAGTTTCTTGAATGCTTATCTTTTCACTTTTCATGATGTTAGGAAATTTTTCTTCCAGAAGCTCTTCAACTATCTCCTCTGTGGACTTGTGTGATTGTTCCTGTTCTGGAATGCTGATAATTCTTAAGTTATTCCTCTTCGTGTTGTCCAACATGAATCATAGGCCTTCTTCAGATTTTTTTTATCCTTTTTTGTATTTGCTCTTCTATCTTATTAGTGTTGAGAGATTTGTCTTCTAGCTCACTAGTTCTGGCTTCTATCTCTTCAATTCTACTCTTTTGCCCTTTCAGTGTAGTGTCTATTTCTGATATTCTATTATTAATTGTTTGGACTGCTTTCTGTCGGCTTTGAATTGTTTCCAATGCTCTATCTATCTTATTTGATTGTTCCTGTAGCACTTTCCTGATTCTTCCTTATTTTTCTCAACTCCATTGTATAGTGTTTTGATACATTTTATAATCATTTTTCTGAATTCCTTCTCAGGCATTTCCAAAGCCTGCCCATCTTCCAGTATGGAGTGTAAGTCTACTTCCAGCTCATTTGCCTCAGTCACTTTATCTTGTTTCTGGACATGTGCAGATATGGTTATCTGCTTCTGTTTTTTGGGAATATTCAGGGGTTACCTGTGGCCTCAACACTTAGATGGGTGTGTATTTTGGTATTTTTTATGCTTTCTGATTGCGTCCAGGTAGATGTCATCAGGAAATGGGCTTCCCTTTTCACTCATCTTCTTGAGAAATTTCAAGATGCCATTGTTGGTCATTTTGATGTAACTTAAGGTTTAATTATCAGCCTATTTCCTTTTTTGTCTGCCTGTCTCACTCCACAATCCCTGTTCAGGCCTTTTTTCTAGTTATAAACAGTTCAGGGCTGGCTGTGGCAGTTTGGTTTTAAGCTGAAATGTCTCTTTAAATTTTGAGGAGATCTGTGTGCTTGCGTAGTAGAACCCTCCGAGGGTGGGGCTGGGGTGCCCACTAGCTCAGGCACCCCTATAGTCACCAGAATGGAGGTACATAGATAGCAAGGGACCAATGAACAGATACCAAAAGAAAAGAAAGTCCACACCTTTATCTCTGCGGTTCTGTCAGGCATCTGTGGCTGTTCTGATCCTTCCCCCACTTGGTCTCTCTCAAGATGGCAGCTCCTGTAGCAGCTGAGCATCTTGAATTAGAAAGCAACAGATTTCTTGCTTTTGCTACAAATACCCCCAGCTGTAAGCCTTCCAGTCTTCTAAATATTCCTTTATATGTGGTTCAGAGTTCTGAGACCATCCCCTGAGCCTGCTTGGTCCTGTATTCTGTGTTGTTGCTGACGGAGCTCCTTACTGCACTTCCATCCATTCTGCCATCTTGTTTGTTGTCTCCTGATTGGATTTTTTGATGAACATTTAAAACCTCACTTTTCATTGGCATCAATCATTAAATTATCAAAGCCTATGTATGCTACATACTGACAAAATTTAATGTTAAGGAAGAGAATCAAACCTTTAAATATATTTAAAATGTGTACCTTAAAATATATTTAAAATATTGCTATATGTTTATTGGTAAGGCAATAAACATGATTTGTAATTCAAATGGTTTGTTTTAAATGTCAATTTGTAACTCAAATTGACATTTAAAACAAAAGTTGTTGCCTTTTCTTCTTCACAGGGGAAATAAATCTCTGTCTTGGTCCCAGCTCTTCCCAGGGGCTTTGGGAGGTGTTGGATCTGGCGAAGGGGTTCACAGGTTAGCAGAGCACATTCACAAGTCTTTAGCTGGTAAGGAATGCCTAAATCTGACTGTTGTTGTTGTTGTTAGTGCCGTCAAGTTGATTCTGACCCATAGCAACCCTGTATAGGGTTTCCAAGGAACAGCTGGTGAACTTGAACCACCGACCTTGCAGTTCAAATGGCTTTGCAGTCTGATGCATTAGCCCACAGCACCACACCAGGACTCCTAAAGCTGACTTGTTGTTAAGTACCGTGGAGTCGGTTCCAACTCATAGTGACCCTGCACAGGGTTTCTCAGGGTGTAAATCTTTACAGAAGCAGAACACCTCATCTTTCTCCTGTGGGACAGCTGGTAGTTTCGAACTGCTGACGTTGAGGTTAACAGCCCGATTCATAACCACTACGCTACCAGAGCTCCTTTTACACTGACTAGGAGGTGAAAAAGTCCATTGTTTTACGTAATAGAGAAAGGCCAAGAAAAGGGGCCCTGAAAATAGTATTAGCAAGGAGGCTTTGGGGAGAGAGTATGGCCAAGCAATAAAGGATAGTGGCAAACATTTATTTTAGGATTTCCATTTGCTGTTGCCACCAGTCATCTGTCTCATCTGTCAGTTTGTCATACTGTGGTGGCTTGTGTGTTGCTGTGATGTGGGAAACCATGCCACCAGTATTTTAAATATTAGCAAGGTGACCCAGGGTAGACAGGTTTTAGTGGAGCTTCCAGATTAAGACAGACTAAGAAGGAGAAGCAGACTACTGTTGAATGTTTAGCTACTGAAAACCTTATGAATAGAAGCAGAACATTGTCAGATATAATGCCAGAAGATGAGAACATTATGAATAGCAGTGGAACATTGCCAGATATAGTGTCTGAAGATGTTGTTGTTGTTGTTAGGTGCCATCGAGTCAGTACCGACTCATAGCGACCCTATGACTGCCCGGTCCTGGGCTAATCTTACAATTGTTGCCACGCTTGAGCCCATTGATGCTGCCACTTTGCCAGTCCGTCTCGCTGGAGGTCTCCTCTTTTTCTCTGACCCTCCACCTTACCAAATATGGTATCCCTCCCCAGTGACTGGAGACAATATGTCTTCTGACAAGACGTCCGAAGTATGAGAGATGAAGTTTGGCCATCTTGGCTTCCAAGGAGCATTCTGACTGTACTTCTTCTAACACAGATTTGTTTGGGTTTTTGGCAGCCCTTGGTACTTTCAATATTCTCCTCCAACAACATAACTCAAATGCATCAATTCTTCTACGATCTTCCTTATTCACTAACTTTCACATGCATATGAGGTTATTGAAAATACTATGGTTTGGGTCAAGTGTACCTTAGTCCTCAAGTTGACATCTTTGCTCATTAACACTTTAAAAAAGGTCTTGTGCAACAAATTTGCCTAATGCAATATGTCATTTGATTTCTTGGCTGCTGCTTCCATGAGTGTTGATGATTGAGCCAAGAAAAATGAAGTCTTTGCCTTTCAATCTTTTCTCCATTTATCATGATGTTATTTATTGGCCCAGTTGTGAGAATTTTTGTTTTCTTTACATTGAGATGCAATCCATACTGAAGGTTATGGTCTTTGATCTTCATTAGCAAGTATTTTAAGTCCTCTTGACTTTCAACAAGCAAGGTTGTATCATCTACATATAGTAGGTTATTAATGAGTCTTCCTCCAATCCTGATGCCACATTTTTCTTCATATAGCCTAGCTTCTCGGGTTATACGACAAGCCCCTTAAAATATGAAGGAAGGGCTGCTTCCTCAAAGTAGAGTTGATCATAATGACGTGGATGAGCAAGGCTTTTGGGACCTTCATTTGCTGAAGGGCACAACTGAAAATGAGGAAAAACAGCTGCAAACATCCATTAATAATTGGAACACAGAATATAAGACGTATGAATCAAGGAAAATTGGAAGTTGTCAAAAATGAAATGGAATGCATAAAAATTGATATAGTAGGCATTAGTGAGCTGAAATTGATGGGTATTGGCTATTTTGAATCACACAATCATATGTTTACTTTGCTGGGAATGATAGATTCAAGAAGAATGGTGTCACATTCATCCCCAGAAAGAGGATTTCAAGATCTCTCTTGAAGTACAATGCTGTTTGTGATTGGGTAATATTCATATGCCTACAAAGAAGACCAGTTAAAGTCACTATTATTCAAATTTATGCACAAAACACTGAAGCCAGTGATGATGAAATTGAAGAATTCTACCAACTTGTTCATTCTGAAATTGATCAAACATACAATCAAAATGCAATGATAATTACTGGTCATTGAAGTGCAAAGATTGGAAACAAAGGATCAGTAGTTGCAAAATAAGACCTTGGTGATAGAAATGATGCTGGAGATTGCGTGATAGAATTTTGAAGGAATTATTCATTGCAAATACTTTGCTAAGCACATGAACCTCACCAAATGGGATACACGGGAATCAAATTGACTACATCTGTGGGAGAAGATGATAGAAAAGCTCACTATCATCAGTCAAAACAAGGCCAGGGGCCAACTGTGGAACATCTCACATGCAATTGCTCGAATGCAAATTCAGGCTGAAACAAGAAAATTGAAATAAGTTCACAGGAGGCAAAGTAAGACCTTGAAAATATCCCACCTGCATTTAGAGACCATCTCAAGAATGGATTGGATGCAGAAATGATTGAAAACCAGAACAGTGGTGGGATGAGAGCTCCTTCATATAGGGACAGAGGTCATTAAAAATACAGAAAAGAATAAAAAGACCAAAATGAATGTCAGAAGAAACTCTGAAACTTGCTCTTGAGCAAAGAGAAGTTAAAGCTAATGGAAGAAATGAGGAAGTAAATGAGCTGAACAGAAAACTTCAAAGGGCAGCTGGAGAAGACAAAGTGAAATATTATAATGAAATGTGCCAAGACCTGGAGTTAGAAAACCAAAAGGGAAGAAAAGGCTCAGCATTTCTCAAGCTGAAAGAACTGAAGACAAAATTCAAACCTCAACTTGCAATATTGGATCCTATGGAGTCCTGATGTGGCACTGTGGGTTAAGGTGCTAAATTGTTAAGGTTAGTTTGGACTGCAAGGTCAGCAATTCAAGCTCACCAGCCGGTCATCAGAAACCCCATACAGGGTCACCATGAGTAGGAACTGACTTGATGGCACTTAACAACAACAATAACAATGGACAAAATATTGAATGATGCAGGAAGCATCAAAGGAACATGGAAGGAATGTACAGTCACTGTATGAAAAATAAATGGTTGATGTTCAATTATTTCAAGAGGTAATATATGGTCAAGATCCTATGGTACTGGGGTACTCACGGTTTTCTTTGCTTCGGGGGTTGGAAGTGTGTTCCCAGAACTTGAGAAGGTAGTTGCGAGAGAATCCCTGTGGCCTAGAAAAATTCTGCAAAAATGTCTTTGTACCCATCTCTTGAAGACCTGAAAGTTGACAAAGTAATTCAGGCACAAGCTACCTTTTCTGCAAACCCTGCCAACCCAGCAGTCTTGTCAGAAACCTCTGCTCACGTCTCTCAAGATGGAAATCTCTCTCCTAAACTGTATCCCGAGCTCTCCCAGTACATGGGTCTGAGTCTAAACGAAGACGAACTATATGCAGACGTGGCCTTGGTTTCAGGAGCACCAGGGCAGTGGGTGATAACAAGACCTTCCAGTATGAACCAGATGGTGGCTCCTGTTACTGGTAATGATGTTGGGATTCTAAGAGCAGAAATTAAGCAAGGGATTCATGAAGTTACTTTGTGTGAAGATCAAGATGGAGAAATTGACCTCAGGCTTAAATCAGTAGATAATCGTGTATTTGTTCAGCTAGTCCAGGATAATTCTCCATCATCTTTGGTTGGTTTGAGATTTGGGGATCAGATACTCCAGATTAATGGTGAAAACTGTGCTGACTGGAGCTTGGACAAAGTGCACAAAGTGCTCAAACAGGCATTTGGAGAGAAGAGTCCCATGATCATTCGTCACAGGCCCTTTGAACTGGACAATTACCATGCATAAGGGTAGTACTGGACATGTCGGTTTTATCTTTAAAAATGGAAAAATAACGTCTATAGTGCAAGACAGTCCTGCAGCTAGAAATGGTCTTCTCACTGAATATAACATCTGTGAGGTCAATGGACAGGTATCTGCATTAAAGGACTCTCAAATTGCAGACATACTATCAACATCTGGGACTGTAGTTATGATTACAATCATGCCTGCTTTCATCTTTGAACATATTATTAAATGGATGGCACCAAGCATTATGAAAAGCCTGATGGATCATACCATTCCTGAGGTTTAAAAGCTGAGTCTCCTAATAGAGACGTAGCTGAACTTCTCCAGTTTACTTCTCCAGAGACTCTGTACTATGCACAAGAAGCTTTCCAGGAGCCAGCAAGCATATGCTGCATGAGGACCTACCTTTCTCCCTTCTATATGGCTGGGAATCCTACCCTCTGATCTGTCTCCTGTTCACACTTCAAGATAGCTGTAGCCTTATCCTGGTTTCACAGGTGTACTGACCATCACTGGAAACTTGATGCTTCCATAAGCCATTAGGATGAAGATGACTGAGAAAGGTTTAGCTTTGTGTTAGCATCGGTCACTGTTCATCAGTCACTTTTATCCACGATATGAAGTAGTGCTGTTCATATGACTTCATTATTATTACATTTAGAATGATTACCTTTAATTTTTTTTTTCAGATGTGTGTGTACAAAACACCAATTAAGTAACTTTGGCTTCATTCCATGCAAGCATTAGAGTACGTAGACTGTGAAAGTTGTTATTATTATTACATTTTAACTACTTTCACTTACTATGCTTCAACTGTCGCCTTAACCATATTTAAGTATTAGAATAAAAGCCAAAATATAATTATTGCTACCTTTTTAAAGTCCAAAAAGTAGTTCCATATTAAGCTGGAATGTATACTAACCCAGAACAACGTAAAGGTGCTTATGAGCTATTGCATAGCTATGTAGTTTTGAGATTTTTCTATAAAATTGCATAATGGAAACCTCTTTTCTAAAAGTTTGATATACTGGTATCACTTTCTGATAAATGAATTGCTATATATTTAATGTAAAAATTCTTAAACAGGATAAACCTTTAACTCCTTTTGTTTTGTTTGTAGATTAAATGGGATAAGATCTAATTTTGACATTGTATAACCGAGCTATACTTGTAATTGTCTTAGAATGTCTTCTTGGGAATTTGAATCATTTCCTGAGTCCTCCTTGTTGACAAAATGGCATGGACACTATTCTGATGCTCCTTGTTTTATGTTTATTTTATTTTAATGACATATGTATAAATAAATACAATTTCACTAGGAAAAAAAAAAAAAAGAAGGAAGAGTGCAAGGTGTACTGAGGACAGTGGCAAAAAACAAGGTTCCAGGAATTGACAGAATGCAAATTGAAATCTTTCAACAAACGGATGCTGTACTAGAGGCATTCACTCATCTATGCCAAGGAAGTTGGAGTACTTTGATGTTTTAAATTTTATTGATGTTTGCTTTGTGGCCTAACATATATATGGTCTATTCTGGAGAATGTTCCATGTGCACTGGAAAAGAATGTATAGATTGTGCTGTTTATTGGGTTGAATGCTCTGTATAAAGCTATGATAACATTGCATAGAATTGTTATTCCAGAATACTTCATTATACTCATGAAGAACCTCTACAAAGATCAAGAGACAGTTGTTCAGACAGAACAAGGAGATACTGAATGGTTTAAAATCAGGAAAGGTGAGCACTAGGGTTGCATCCTTTCACCATACTTATTTAATCTCTGTGCCTAGCAACTAATCAGAGAAACTGGACTATATGAAGAAGAATGTGGCATCAGGATTGGAGGAAGACTCATTAACAATGTGCAATATGCATTGCTTATTGAAAGTGAAGAGGACTTAAAATACTTACTAAAATAGAAATCAAAAACTACAGGCTTCAGTATGGATTGGACCACAATGTAAAGAAAACCAAGATTCTCTCAACTGGGTCAATAAATAACATCATGATAAATGGAGGAAAGATTGAAGTTGTGAAAGACTTCATTTTGCTTAGATCCACCACCAACACTCAATGGAAGCTTGTTAGTTGTTGTTAGGTACCTTTGAGTAGGTTTTGATCCATAGCGATCCTATGTACAACAGAATGAATCACTGCCTGGTTCTGTGCAGTCCTCACAATTGCTGCTACATTTGAGTCCATTGTTGCTGCGACTGTGCAAATCCATCTCATTGGGGGTCTCCCTCTTTTTCACTGTCCCTCCAATTTACCTGGTATAGTGCTGTAGGATAAGCCCTGGACTGTATGGTCAGTTTGAACTGCAAGGTTCACGGTTTAAATTCACCAGCTGCTTCTTGGAAATCCTATACAGGGTCGCTATGAGTTGGAATTGACTCAACAGCACTTAACAACAACAATCACTTTACCAAGCATGATATTTTACATTCATTGTTCCAATTATTAATGGATGTTAGCAGCTGTTTCTCCTCATTTTGATTTTGTTCCAGCAGCAAATGAAGGTCCTGAAGGCATTATTCTATTCACATCATCACAGTTAACTCTACATTGAGGAGGCAGCTCTTCCCCAATAGTATTTCTTCCCCAGTAGATTCTGAGTGCCTTCAACCTTCTAAGGAGCTCTGGTAGCATAGTGGTTATGAGTCGGGCTGCTAACCTCAAGGTCAGCAGTTTGAAGCTACCAGCTCTTCAGTGGTCAAGCTTTCAGAAGTAGGCTGCCTCTCCTTCCGAGACTCAGTCTTAGTCGGGGAGCTGAGCTGGAACCTATCCACCATGGGTGACCCTGCTGGTGTTTTAAGTACCGGTGGCATAGCTTTAAGCATCACAGCAGTGCACAAACTACTGTTGTTGTTAAGTACCGTGGAGTTGGTTCCCACTCATAGTGACCCTGCACAGGGTTTCCAAGGCTGTAAATCTTTACAGGAGCAGAAAGCCTCATATTTCTCCCATGAAATGGCTGGTAGTTTCAAACTGTTGACCTTGAAGTTATCAGCCCTTTTTGTAACCACTATGCTACCAGAGCTCCTTACCACTACAGTGCTACAAATTGACAGATGAGTTGTGGGCTTATGGAAGTAGCAGTTAAGAAATCAAATGATGTTTTTGCATTAGGCAAATCTGCTGCACAGGACCTCTTTAAAGGGTTTAAAAACCAAGATATCAGTGTGAGGACTAAAGTGTGCCTGACCCAATCCATGCTATTTTCAATCACCTCATATGCATGAGGAAGCTGAAGAAAATGAAATCAAGCCCATGAGAGCCAAAGTATGACCTTAAATTTATCCCACCTGAATTTAGAGACCATCTGAAGAACAGATTTGATTCATTAAACACTAAAGACCAAAGACCAGAAGAGTTGTGGGATGACATCAAGAACATCATACATGAAGAGAGCAAAAGGTCATTAAGAAGATAAGAAAGAAGGAAAAGGTCAAAATGGATGTCAGAGGAGACTCTGAAACTTACTCTCTAGCGTAGAGAAGCTAAAGCAAATGGAAGAATTGAAGAGGTGCAAGAGCTGAACAAAAAACTTCAAAGATCAGCTCGAGAAGATAAAACCAGGTACTATAATAAAATATGCAAAGATTTGGAACTAGAAAACCAAAAGGGAAGAACACGGTCAGCATTTCTCAAGCTGAGGGAACTGAAGAAAAAATTC
>NW_006408603.1:3641623-3642603 GCF_000296735.1 Chrysochloris asiatica | reverse complement strand
CGGTAGTGAGGTTGGCCCAGGATCGGATATTGTTTCATTCTGCTGTGCATGGGGTTGCTATGAGTCAGTTCCGACTCGATGGCACCTGACAACAACAACAACAACATATGCATGAGAATGTTGGACGATGAATAAGTAAGACCTCAGAAGAATTGGTGCATTTAAGCTATGGTGTTGGAGAATAATATTAAAGGTACCATGAAACTGCCAGAAGAATAAACAAGTCTGTGTTGGAAGAAGTACAGAATATTCCTTAGAAGCCAGGATGGCAAGATTTTTGTCTCTTATACTTCAGACATGTTATCAGGAGGGAGTGGAGAAGGACATCATGCCTGGCAAAAAAGAAGAAGACCCCAATGAGATGGATTGATGCAGTGGCAGTAGCAAAGGACTCAAACATAACAATTATGAGGATGACGCAGGACCACAAATGTTTCGTTCTGTTGTGCATAGGGTCACTATGAGTTAGAACTAGCTCAACAGCACCTAACAACAGCAACAAGAATTTTCTGTTAAGTCAGTTTTGACTCATGGTGTTCCTATGTGTGTCAGAGCAGAACTGTGCTCCGTAGGGTTTTCAGTGACTGCTGTTTTGGAAGTAGATTACCAGGCTTTTCTTCCGAGGCACCTCTCTGTAGACTGAAGTTCCCAACCTCTTGATTAACAGCCAAGCACATTACCCATTTGTACCACCTAGGGACTCCTGGCTAAAAATCAGTTTTGAATAGTTTGTTTCTCAACATAAATCCTTGCCTCTCCCTAAATTTTCCATAAAGTCTGCCTCCCAAAGACCAGCAGACAGATACATAGTACTTGTTTCCGTACCTGACATTATTCTAACTACTCTACATACATGCGTCTCTGGTAGCGTAATAGTTACAAATCGGGCTGTGAACCTTAAGGTCAGCGGTTTGAAACTACCAGCTGCTCCGTGGGAGAAAGATGAGGCTTTCTACTCCCGTAAAGATTTACACCCTCGG
>NW_006408603.1:3636055-3641353 GCF_000296735.1 Chrysochloris asiatica | reverse complement strand
CTACTCCCGTAAAGATTTACACCCTCGGAAACCCTGTACAGGGTCGCTATGGGTCGGAACCGACTCAACGGCACTTAACAACAACAACAACAATAATCTTATGAAGTGAACACTATCATAATTTCATTTTAAAAATAGATTGTATTCTTTAGAATAGTTTCAGGTTTACAGATAAATTGTGCAGAAAGTCCAGAGCTCCCATATGTCCCTTTCTCCTGCACACTAGTTCTCCACATAGCATCTTGCATTCCGGTGATAGAGTTGTTATAACTGATGAATCGATACGGACACATTATTATTAATTGAAGTCCACAGTTTACATTACAGTTACACTTTATGCTGTATAGTTCTATGGGTTTTGACAAATACATAATGTCATGTGTCCATCATTATGGAATCATACAATATTATTCCATTTATATGGATAATGGAAACTCAGACAGAGACCTGTTGTTGTTGTTGTTATGGGCCACGGAGTCAGTTCTGACCCATAGCGACCCTGTACAGGGTTTCCGAGGCTGTAAATCTTTACAGGAGCAGAAAGCCTCATCTTTCCCCTGTGGAACAGCTGGTAGTTTCAAACTGCTGACCTTGCGGCTCGCAGCCCGATTCATAACCACTACGTAGACAGAGAGCAGTTAAGTAATTTTCCTAAATTCACTCACAGTTAACATGATGCTGAAAGCTATGCCACTATGTATTGTTGTTGTTGTCTGCTGTAGAGCTGATTCCAATTCATAGTGATCCTACGTTGTTGTTAAGTGCCATCTATTCGGTTCCAATTCTTTTATAGAGTTTCCAAGGAGCAGATGGTGGATTTGAACTGTTGATCTATGGTTAGCAGTTTAGTGCTTATCCTACAGTGTCACACCAAGACTCCAGAGACCCTATTTGTTGTTGTTAAGTGCCGTCGAGTCAGTTCCGATCCATAGCGAGACCCTACAGGGCAGAGTAAAACTGTCCTATTGGGTTTCCTAAGGAATTTTGGTAGTGTAGTGGATTATGAATTTACCAGTTACACTATTGGAGAAAGATGAGGTTTTCTGTTCCCGTAAAGAGTTAGAGCCTCAGAAACCCTATACAGGGTTGCTGTGAATATGAACCAACACTGTGGCATACAACCTCTACCAACCACCATAGGGTTTCCTACTCTATCATCTTTTCTCCTGTAGAACTCACTGGTGGGTTGGAGCAGTCAACCTTTTGGATATCAGCTCAGCAATCAACCATTGTGTTGAGAGGGTTCCTTCATGTGCTATTATTTACTTAAATGCACCAAGTACCTAGAAGATTATTTTTAAATAAACAACTTTGAGACTAATGGAGAAAGTTAGCAAGGGAGAGTATGGGCTAAAAATGTTTCTTGTTTATTTTCTGTTGGTTTTTTTTTTTTTTTTTCCTCCTTTACATTAATGGTGCGGTAGGATAAGCATTGGACTGCTAACCACAAGGTTGGTGGTTCAAACCCACTAGGAACCCCTATGTTGTTGTACTTAGGTGTCATTGAGTCGGTACTGACTAATAGAGACCTTATGCACAACAGAATGAAATGCTGCCTGGTCCTGAGCTAACCTCACATTCGTTGCTACACTTGAGCTCATTGCTGCTGCCACTGTGCCAATTCATCTCATTGGAGATCTTCCTCCTTCACTGACTCTCCACATTAGGAAGCATGATGTCCTTCTCCAGGGACAGGTACTTCCTGATAATATGTCTAAAGTATGGAGATGAAGTCTTGCCATCCTGACTTCTAAGGAGCATTCTGGCTGTATTTTTTCCAACACAAATTTGTTTGTTCATCTAACAGTCCATTGTACTTCTTATAGTCTCCTCCACACCATATCATAAATGCATCAATTCTTCTACAGTCTTCCTTATTCATTGTCCAAGAAAAATGAAGTCTTTGACAACTTCAATATTTTTTTCCATTTATCTTAATGCTATTTACTGGTTCAGTGGTGAGGATTTTTGTTTTGTTTACATTAAAGCTGTGGTCTTTGATCTTTACCAGTAAGTGTTTTAAATTCTCTTTGCTTTCAGCAAGCATGCTTGTATCATCTATATATTATAGGTTGTTAATGAGTCTTCCCTTAATCCTGATGCCACATTCTTTTTCATACAGTCTGCTTCTCAGATTATTTGCTCAGCATACAGATTGAATAAGTATGGTGGAAGGTGAAAGAATACAGTCCTAGTGCACACCTTTCCTAATTCCCTTGTTCTGTTCAAAAACTACCTGTTGTTCTATCCATAGGATTCGCATAAATACAATTAAGTGTTCCAGACTACTCGTTCTCCACAGTGTTGTCCATAGTTTGTCATGATCCACACAATCAAAAGCCTTTTTGTAATCAGTAAAGCATAGGTAAGCATCTTTGTGGTATGTTCTGCTTTCAGCCAAGACCCATCTGACACCAACAATAATATCTTTCATTTCACATCCTCATCTGAATCTTGCTTGAACCTCTGGCATTCCTCTGTCAATGTACGGTCACAGCCATTTTAGAATTATCTTAGCAAAATTTTTGTTGCATACTATATTAATGATTTTGTCTGAAGATTTCCACATTCCATTGGGTCACGTCTCTTTGGAATGTGCACAAATGTGGATCTCTTACAATCAGTTGATACAAATTTTTTTAGCATAGATGAATCAGTGTCTCCACTGCCTCAACAGTTTGTTGAAAGATTTCAATTTGTATTCCATGAATTCCCAGAGCCTTGTGCTTTGCCAGTGCCTTCAATGCACCTTGGATTTCTTCCTTCAGTATCCTTGACTCTTGATCATATGCTACCTCTTAAAACGTTAAATATCGACCATTTCTTTTTGGTACAGTGACTCTGTGTATTCCTTTCTTCTTCTTTTAATGCTTTCCCCATCATTCAATATTTTGCCCATAGAACCCTTCGATATTACAAGTCGAAGATTGAAAGTTTTCTTCAGTTCCCTTAGCTTGAGAAATGCTGACGCTGGGGAGCAAATTTCAGTCTCTTCTGATATCCATTTTGGTCTTTTCCTTCTTTCTTGTCTTCTTAATGATATTTTGCTTTCTTCTTGTATGATGTTCTTGATGTCATCCCACAACTCTTCTGGTTTTCAGTCATTAGTGCCTAATACATCAAATCTGTTCTTGAGATGATCTCTAAATTCAGGTGGGATATGTTCAAGGTCATATTTTATCTCTTGTGAACTTGTTTAAATTTTCTTCAGTGTCAGCCTGAACTTGCATATGAGCAGTTGATGGTCTGTTCCACAGTTGATGGTATGTTCCATAGTCTGCCCCTGCTCTTGTTTTGGCTAATGATATGTAATTTTTCCACCGTCTCTTTCCACAGATGTAGTCAATTTGATTTTTGTGTAGACATCTGGTGAAGTCCATGTGCATAATCATCTCTTATGCTGTCTATAGAAGGTATTTGAAATGAACAAATCATTGGTTTTTCAGAGTTCTATCATTTGATCTTCAGCATAATTTAAATCACTAAGGCCATATTTTCCAAATATTGATCCTTCCTCTTTGTTTCCAACCTTTGCATTCCAACTACCAGTAATGATCAATACATCTTGATTGCATGTTTGATCAATTTTGGATTGAAGAAGTTAGTAGAATTCTTCTATTTCATCCTCACTGGCTTTAGTGGTTGGTACGCAAATTTGAATAATAGTGGTATTAACTGGGCTCCCATGTTGTTGTTGTTGTTAAGTGCCGTCGAGTCGGTTCCGACCCATAGCGACCCTGTACAGGGTTTCCAAGGGTGTAAATCCTTACGGGAGTAGAAAGCCTCATCTTTCTCCCATAGAGCGGCTGGTAGTTTCGAACCGCTGACCTTAAGGTTCGCAGCCCGATTTGTAACCACTACGCTACCAGAGCTCCTATGGGCTCCCATGTAGGCGCATGGATATTATCCTATCACAGACAGAACAGCCTGGAACAGCTAGAGCAACAGAAGATACATCTTCAAAGAAAGATCATTAGGAAAAACCCAAAACAAAAATGTCAGCATGTCTGGTTACTACAAGAATAAGCAAGCTGTTTGCTAAGAAGCCATCAAGGCAACCAATCAAGTTCCTTCAAGACAAAACTCCTTCAAAGATGGAAACTCAAAAGGAACACATGAACAGGCATGTAAGCTTGCTGGTGACCATATTGGTCTACTGGTGAGTGGAAGAGGGGGAAAGGCAGCAATGAAGAAATGGGCTGGGTTCAACTACAGTCCAATGACTCCCGTTGACCTGGAGATAAGAGAGAGAAGAGGAAGGACTGGTTGGTCCAATGTGTGGTGAGACCTGGGAACACTTGAGCTCATAGACAAGGACATAGCCACAGAGGGCTAGAGCTGAAAGCGAAGCATCCAGCTGATATGAAGTGAGGGGAGATGCACAAGAGCACCCAAACTTGTAGACAGTACCCATTTGACCTACCCTTGATGGCTACATAATCAGAACTCGACTAGAGGAAGAATACATTAAAAATAAAAGAACAATTTTTTTTTGATAAAGGAAACAAGGGTAAATTGCGACAATTTTATGAACATGACCTACACTCATGGAAGTAGTAACTCTAAATACCAACAGAGAGGGAAGGAGTCTTCACATCAAGTATCAATGCTATCCCCTCTGTACACAGGGTAGATAGGGATGGGCAATTTAGACACTGGCTACCTAAAATGAGGGGGCGATAAAGGCACGAAGTGACTGGCTTACAAGGTTTCAAGTGGGAGTTTAGTTTAAGAGTGTGGGAGTGAAGAAAGAGTCCCCACTGAATAGTTTCCATCAGTGGGGACTTTCATCAGATGCTTAGATAGACTGGTAAAAAGAAATGGGGACAAGATTCTTAGGATTCAATAGTGAATAATTGTTATCATGAGTAATTGCAACTGTCAAAATTGTAAAGGTAGAAGTTTTGTAACAAAAATGAGGAAGCAGTAAATCTTAAAGTCCAGAAACAGAGGACCCTAGGACCAGCAAAGGAGAAGAGACCTTATCCAGAGAAGCAGCAATGCCAGACTTGGAGGCAGAGATGGGAACATGGAGAGAGGGAGTGGCAGAGGACTCTAGATTCCTGGGAAGAGAGGGACTAAGAGGCAGAGGCCAGGAGGCAGACTTGTAGAATATGCCCTTTGGAGGTGTAAATTATTATATATGATTGAGTGTTTTTTGTTTTTTAAAAAAAAGCTAAAGTGAATGGAGAGAAATACTGTTAACTGATGGTACATGGAGGGGATTATAATCATTGTTATGAAATAAGGTGTATGATTTGTTGAATGTAAAACTGATGATCTGCCCTGTAAATTTTC
>NW_006408603.1:3622154-3635621 GCF_000296735.1 Chrysochloris asiatica | reverse complement strand
ATATAACTTTAGGTTTACAAGTAGATAATGGCTAGTATTTCCATAATCCCATCTACAAACTATTTTACTACATGGAAAATACTTCTCTGGGTGCAGAGATTCTAATGAACATTTTTAAAAAGCTCAATCTAGTTAGTATCTTAGGAGTCATTGTTTCTCAGCACTTCTCTTCATGTCTTTACCCTTCCTATGCCCTTGTCCTCCTAGTCCCTTTCTGTCTGGCAGTGTCTGCAGTATCCAGCATTTTATGGCTGTGATCTCTTGGAAATAGCTTGACAGGCCTTTCTTCTGCGGTGCTCCTGGATGGGTTCAAATCAACGACTTTGTATTTAGTGATCAAGCAGCATCTAACCGTTTGCACCAACCAGAAAGTCCTCCTTTAGCTTAATCCAAAACCCACTGTAGTCGAGTTTATTCTGATTCATAGCTACCAGATAGAGCAGAGTAGAACTGCCTTATAGGTTTTCCAAGACTGAAAACCTTTATGGAAGCAGATTATCACATCTTTCTACCACAAAGCAGCTGGTGGGTTTGAACCGCTAACCTTTTGTCTATCAGTCCAACATATAACCTGTTACCCATCAGAGCTTGTTTCCTTTAGCTTTGGCTTTAGCTTGTTGTTGTCCTTATTCAGTGTCCTGAAGTTGGTTCTGACTCATAACAACACTTTATCCGGTTTCTGCCATCACTTGTCTGTCAGCTGTATACTGTGGTGACTTGCATGTGTTGTTGTGAGTCTCGAACTTTAAATACCAGCAGGGTTACACATGGTAGACATGTTTTAGCTGAGTTTCCAGACTAAGACAGACTAGGAAGAAGGAGAGTAGGGCTACTTCCATATATTTAGCCACTGAATACCTTATGAATAGCAATGGAACACTGTCAGATAGCAGCAGAATATTGAATATGATGAATAGCATCAGAGTTCTGGTGTGGTGCTGTGGGTTAATGTGCTGGACTGCAAGGTAGGTTCAAACTGCAAGGTTGGCAGTTCAAGCTCACCAGCCACTCCTTGGAAACCCTATACAAGGTAGCTATAGAACCGACTCAATAGCACTTAACAACAACAATTGTCGATATAATGCTAGAATATAAGCCCCTCAGATTGGAAGGCTCTCAAAATATAAATAGGAAAGAGCTGCCTCCTCAAAATAGAGATGACCATGATGACACAAATGGAGTAAAGCTTTCGGGACCTTCATTTGCGGATGGAACACAACTCAAAATGAAGTGAAACAGCTATAAATACCCATTAAAAATTGGAACATGGAATGTATGAAGTTGCCAAAAATGAAATAGCATCAATACCCTAGGCATTAGTGAGCTTCATGGACTGGTGTGCATGTGTAGTAGAACCCTCCAGGGGTTGGGGTGGAGTGTCCACTCACTCAGGCATCCCCTCTAGTCACCAGAATGGAGGTGCGCAGACAGCAAGAGACCAATGAACATATTAAAAAAAGAGAGCGCACACACCTTTATCTCTATGGTTCTGTCGGTCATCTGTGGCTGCTCTGATCCTCCCCCCACTTGGTCTCACCCAAGATGGTGGCTCTGGGAGCAGCTGAGTGTCTTAGATTAGAAAGCAATGAATTTCTTGCTTCTGCTACAAATTCTCCTAGCTATAAGCCTTACAACCTTCTAAATATTCCTTTATATGTAGTTCAGAGTTCTTGGACCATCCCCTGAGCCTACTTGGTCTGGTATTCTGTGTTGTTGTTAACGGAACTCCTCACTGCACTTCCACCCAATCCACCATCTTGTTTGTTCAAGTTATACATATTTTGGCTTAAAAAATACTTCAAGAAATAGTGGTAAAATGTAAGAGAGTCAGAAATCTGGAAACATGGAAATGTTATCATAAATTTCGTAAGTGAATAAAGAATGGATTTCAGAACAGCACACTAAGAAGTAGGAATGCTGATCTCAGGAAAAAAAATCCTATAATAGAGTATTAAATAGTTGTTTTGTCGGTACTTCATAAAGAAAGATGCTAACCCTTGGAGTGAATATAAGTTTTTCAACAATATTTCATGGCAACATGGTTATTTTATTTCTAACAGTAGGTATATAGATTAAGCTACAATAGCTATTTTCTTTTTATTATTGTAAAAATATAACATATTTGCCAATCCAAAGTCCCTTGTTAGCCTTATGGAAATGATTTTTAAATGTGGCTGGATTCTAAAGTGGCTGCTGGATTAAGCAATTTTTGCCAATGTGAACAGGTTCAGGGTTTTCTCTTTGATTCTGTCCTGCTTGGTAGTTTTTTTGTTTTTTTCAATCAAGGGCTTAATAAAGCAATAGGAGAAAAAAAGGAGAAAGCAATAGAATTAAATTTGTAGATGGCAAAATTTGGAGTAATACTTAATGAATTACATAGCAGGAGCTCTGGTAGCATTGTTGTTGTTAAGTGCCGTTGAGTCGGTTCCGACCCATAGCGACCCTGTACAGGGTTTCCGAGGGTGTAAATCTTTACGGGAGTAGAAAGCCTCATCTTTCTCCCGCGGAGCGGCTGGTAGTTTCGAACCGCTGACCTTAAGGTCCGCAGCCCGAGTCGTAACTACTACGCCTCCAGAGTGGTTACAAATCTGGCAGCTAATCTCACGGTCAGCAATTTGAAACTACCAGTGGTTCTGCCCAAAGGAAGATGAGGCTTTCTGCTTTCCATAAAGATTTACAGTCTCAGAAACCCAATACTCACATAGAGACGCTAGGAGTCAAAAACGACTCCACGGCACACCACCATGGCCATCATGATTCAAGGAGTCCTGTGGACTGCAGATTTGGTTTGAGCCGCAAAGTTGGTGGTTCCGGCCCACCAACTGCCCCTCAGAAACTCTGTACAGGGTCGTTATGGGTTGGAACGGACTCGATGGCACTTTACAATGACATCATGTTTCAAAATAATCTTGTTATTCTGAAATTATCACTCCAAACCAATGAGAGTATTACTGTGATGTGCAATTAAATCTAAACACTGATTGCACAAGTAAATAACCTGTGGAGGACTGGCTCAATAGAAATTCCTATGAAAACCCTGAGAGACGTTTCTTAATTAAACTTAGTGCACTATTTCAAACAAATCATACAATACACATATAATACAAAAACAAACTTTTGTCTGGGTGAACCACATTTGGAGCACTGTACGAGGGAGCTTCAAAAAGTTCTTGGAAAAGTAGGATGAAAAGAGAATGAGTTTTTGAAGCCCCTTTCTATAGGGTTTGATGTATTACACTTTAATGGAGTCCTGGTGTGGTGCTGTGGGTTAATGTGCCAGACTGCAATGCCTTTTGAACTGCAAGGTTGGCGGTTCAAGCTTACCAGCTGCTCCTCGGAAACCCTATACAGGGTCGCTATGGGTCGTAATTGACTCAACAGCACTTAACAACAAAAACAAATTACACTTTAGGGAAAAAAAAAAAAAAAACTTTAAAAACTGGAGGATATTCAATGATAATAATATGGTGCAAAACCCAAAACCTATTGTCATTAGCTCAATTCCAACTCACAGCTCTCCATGTTTGTCTAAGTAGAGCTGTGCTCCATAGGGTATTCAATGACTGATTTTTCAGAGGTAGATCACCAGGCCTTTCTTCTGAGGCTTCAAATCTCCAATTTTTTAAAATTAGTGGTCAATCACAAACTATTTGCACTATCTAGGGGCCTTTTTTTTTTTTTTTTTTTAACACTGTGCAAAGGACTTTATATACATTTTTTTTCACTAAATTCCTGCAACAGTTTTGCAAGACCGCTATAACTATCTTCACTTCACAAATGCTGAAACTGGGGCATAGTAAGACTAAATATTTGCCTGAAATCATGCAGCATCAGTCAGGTTTGAACACGAATCTGGTACTTTTCTACTTATATGCTAAGCCATTGTTTTCTTGCAGAAGAAAGAAGATTAGGCCAATAACAGCCCTGTCTTAATTTCTTAGTACCTCTATAGCAGAAATACCACACGCAAGTGATGTTGTAACAGAAATTTTACTTCCTCAGAGTTCTGTAGGATAAAAGTCCAAGTCAGGGTCTTGGCTATGCCAACTCTTGTAGGTAGTCCCAGGAGTTCTTTGGGTAGGTAGCTTGTCGATGTATGTTCATATATATCATCTACCTTCCTTCATGTGCGAGTACCTTTATGTCTAATCTACTCTTTTTACAACTCAGAAGTGACTAGATTTCGAATGCACCCTACTCCTGTATGGTTTAATTAACATAACAAAGAGATGCTGCATCCAAACAACATTATATCCACAAGTATGTTAAGTGCCATCGAGTCGGTTCTGACCCATAGTGACCCTGCATAGGGTTTCCAAGGAGCAACTGGTGAGCTTGAACCACCGAGCTTGTAGTTCAAATGGCTTTGCAGTCTGGTGCATTAACTCACAGCGCCACACCAGGACTCCATATCCACAATTATAGGAGTTAAAATTCCAGCATATATAAGGGGATTTCAAAAAGTTCATTGAAAAATGAAATTGAAAGGTAACTGGATTTTTTTCCCATAAACTTTTTGAAGCTTCCTCATATTTTGTGGCACCATAGTGGTATAGTGGACTAAGCATTGGACTACTAGACACAGGGTGGTGGTTCAAATCCACCAACCAATTCATGGGAGAAAGATAAAGCTTTCTGCTCCCATAAAGAGTTATAGCCTTGGAAATCCTGTGGGACAGTTTTAGTCTGTCCTATACCAACTTGATGGCACTTCACAACAACAACAACATAATAGTGTGGCATGTGAGATAATGCATTGGACTGCAAGGTCAGGTTGAACCACAAGGTTGGTGGTTCAAATTCATCAGTTGCTCCTTGGAAATCCTATACAGGGTCTCTTTGAATTGGAACCGATTGAATGGCACTTAACAACAACATAGTGTTACTGGAGTCCTGATGTGGTACTGCAGGATAATATATTGGACCACAAGGTCAGTGGTTCAAATCCACCAGCCAGTTCTTGGAAACCCTATACAAGGTTTCGACTATGAGTCAAAACCAACTTGATCGCACTTAACAACAACAACAACAACATAGTGTTAATATGAGTTGTAATGTACCTAAAGGAAGTGGGTTTGATTTTTGTATTTTGTGAGGGACACAATTTTACCCATAATAGGCTTAAATTAAACCATATCTTAAGACAAATGATGAAACAGCTTGAGTCTAACTTAGAGAAACAGAATGTTCCTGCTACTTACAAATATTTTCAAAATTTCATGTGAAAAATATGACTCTAGAGAGCATAATTAGGACAAAAAGGCAGATCAGTATCTGTTCAACATAAAGATTTTATAATCATTAGAACTGTACAAAACTGAAATAAGATGCTTAGAAAAAATTTATGTGTGCTTGTGTATACCACCGGTTCAGGTCCCTAGGTGCTGGAGTGTGGCAGTAAACACAGTTCCTGCCCTCAAGAGCATCTTGACAGCTTTTCAAAGTGCTCAAGGAGAAGATGAGTGGTGACCTTCCAGGGAATCCTCCCCAAAGTCAGGGAGGTCTACATCAATTGCTGTCCAGTCGATTCAGACTTAGGGCGATCCCATGTGTCAGAGTAGAACTGTGCTCCATAGGGTTTCCAATGACTGGTTTTTCAGAGGTAGTGCACCAGGCCTTTCTTCTGATTTGTCTCCAGATGGACTTGAACCACCAAATTTTTGGTTACCAGCTGAGTACTTTCACCATTTGTACCACTTAGAGACTCTGAGCTGGGCCTATACTAGGTAGACACTTGGACTCATGGTATCTATATTTACAGTCTACTCAATGATTTCAATTTATGAATACTTAGATAATTGAATGCTTAAGATTCTAAACAATACTTTGTTGTTGCTCAGTGCTGTCCACTTGTTTCTGACTCATTACGACCCTGTATAGGGTTTCTGAGGAGCAGCTTGTGAGTTTGAACCGCCTGCCTTGCAGTTCATACTGACCTTGCGGTCCAAGTGCTTATTATCCTACAGCACCACACCAGGACTCCTACCTTTGTATAACTATATCAAAACTTACCATTGTTTGCTTTAAATATGGACAGTTTATTGTATGTCAGTTAAGCCTCAATAAAACTGAAAGGAAAAAGTAAAATGTGTGAAAGGAAATACAGGAAATGGTTAGCAGTTATTACCTTCGAACTTAGAACTGGGGAAAAGATGACTTAACTTATAGTGGTGTTTACGTTTTTATCAAAAATCTATAATACAATGAAAAAAGAAATATTTTGAAAATAAAACTATTCATATGAGGGAAATGATCTGGCTTTTTTTAAGACTAGAAATTAATGGATTAGTAGATTGGGGAAAACTTTTCAAAATGGATTGCATGTAGAATAAACAAGGCTGTCCAAAGTAGAAATGTTCAGAGGTGAACTACAAAGGCTGAGCTTTAAACTTTCTCTCTCAAAGGTTTCTTCACGCCCTTCTTACCTTGGGGTCAAAGTCTGTGAGACTCAAAAAAAAAAAAAAAAAAACCAACCAACAACCAAAACCCTTGAGTTGATTCTGCTTCATAGCAACACAGTAGGCTAGAGTAGAGCTGTCTCATAGGTCCTCCAAGACTGCAAATCTTTGCAGAAGCAGACTGCTACATCTCTCTTCTGAGGAGTGGTGAGTGGGTTCGAATCACAGATCTTTCTGTCAACAGCCAAGCACTTTAACCAATGCTCCATCAGGATTCTTTTGGGACCCAATGTTGTTGCTGTAGTTATGTATCGTCGAGTTGATTCTGGCTCCTAGTGACTCTGTGTATGTCATTACAAGAGTAGAAAACCTCGTCTTTCTCCTGAGGAGTAGCTGGTGGGTTTGAACTGCCGACCTTGTAGTCAGCAGTCCAGTGTTTACCTTATTGTATCATCAGCACTCCTTGAGATCCAGTAGTAATTAGAAAATAGCATCCTGCCTCTTCAGGACAAATATAGAGACTTATAGGCTAAGAACGCTGGCCACTGTTCACTTTCAACATGTACTTACTACTTAAAATGTAAGGCACTAGACTAGTCCTGGAGTCCTGGTGTGGCGCTGTAGGATAAGCACTGAACTGCAAGGTCAGTTTAAACTACAAATTCACCAGCCACCTGACTCGATGACACTAAACAACAACAAGGTAGTCCTGGTGTGTCACAGTAGGATAAGTACTGGTCTCAAATGGCAAGATCTGCAGTTCAATCGCACCAGCCAGTCCCCTGAAACCTTATCAGAGTTGCTATGAGTCAGAAATGACTCATCTGCACTTAACAACAACCAGATAGTACTGATTATCCTGACTGTATTTACTCTTTCCTGTTCTGGAAGCCCACATCAGCGTTGTCAGTGTCATAGAGTTAATCTCTAAGGGGCACTGTGCTAGAGGGCGTTAGACACATAGCCTGTCATTTATGATTTGCTGTTGTTAGATGCCATGGAGTTGGTTCTGACTTTGAGCAACCCAATGTACAACAGAATGAACACTGCCCACTCCTAGACCTTCCTCACAACCATTGATATGTTTGAACCCATTTTTGTAGCCACCGTGTCATTTCATCTCATTGTGGGTCTTCTTCTTTTTTGTTGACTCTCTGATTTATCAAGCATGATGTCCTTCTCCAGGAACTGGCCCCTTCTGATATGTCCAAAGACGAGAGATGAAATCTAGCCATTCTTGCTTCTAAATTGCATTCTGGTTATAATCCTAAAATAGATTTGTTTGTTCTTTTGCCAATCCACAGTGCTTTTAATATTCTTTGCCAATGTTATAATTCTTTATATTTATATTCTTTGCCAATGTTATAATTTTTCTTTAATTTTCCTTATTTATTGTCCAGCTTTCACATGCATATAAGATGATTGAAAATACCTTGATTTGGTGCATCTCAGTCCTCAAAGTGATATCTTTACTCTTAACGCTTTAAAAAGTTCTTTTGCAGCAGATATGCCTAATTTAATATGTTGTTTCATTTCTTGAGTACTATTTCCATAGGTGTTGACTGTGGATTCAAGAAAAAGGAAATTCTTAACAACTCTGTCTATCATGATGTTGTTTGTTAATCTAGTTGTGAGAATTTTTGCTCTCTTTATGTGGAGGCGTAATCCATACTGAAGACTGTATTATTTAACCTTCATCAGTAAGTGCTTCAAGTCCTCTTCACTTTCAGTAAGCAAGACTGTGTTGTCTGCATAACAAAGGCCTTTAATGAGTCTTCCTCCAATCCTGATGCTTCATTCTTATTCTGTGATATAGGTACCATTCTTAATCCTCATTTTACAGATGAGGAAATTGAGGCAAAGAGATGACAAGTCATTTGATCCTCATTATTCATGAATTCTGTATGTATGACTTTATCAGCTTGCTAAAACTTATTGGTAACCCCAAATCAATACTCATAGTCTAGTAGTGGAGACTGGCACATGAACACATAGATGGTATTATGTGACAAGTATTATAATGAAGGAGTACCATGGAAGGACCAAGGAAAAACCCCAGCTATACCTGGGAAGAGAGGCGAAGGTAGCATTTGAGCAGGATCTCCAAATGTAAAATAGAACTGCTGGGGAAGTGGACAGAGGGGCAACCAACAACTGTCTTGTACAGTCATGTCAGAGATTCACTCAATCCAAGCCTTGATTTTTACATTCATTGGTCCTCAGTAGCTCCAAAAACTTTATGTTGTTGTTTGCCGTGGAATCGGTTCCAACTCATAGCGACCCTGTACAGGGTTTCCAAGGCTGTAAGTCTTTACGGGAGCAGAAAGCCTCATCTTTCTTCTGCAGAACAGCTGGTAGTTTCGAACTGCTGACCTTGTGGTTCACAGCCCAATTCGTAACCACTATGCTACCAGAACTCCTTCTTTATACTCATGGTTATTGTTGTTAACTGCCATCAAATCAATTCCCCACCCATGGTGACTGTCCTGTCCTGTGCCATCCCTATCATTAGTTGGGATTGGACAGTTGTGTTTCATCGGGTTTCCCTTGGCTGAGATTTGGAAGCAGATACTCAAACCTTTCTTTTTAGACTTAGTCTGGAAGCTCTACTGAAAGCTGTTCAGCATCGTAGCGAAGTGTAAGCCTCCATTGACAAGTAGGTGGTGGCTGTGAATGAGGAGCATTGGACAGGAATTAAACCCAGGTGTTGTTATTGTTAAGTGCCGCCGAGTTGGTTCCAATTCATGGTGACCCTGTATAACATTTCTGAGGAGTGACTAGAGGGTTTGAACTGCTGAACTTGCGGTTCACAATCCAATGCTGATCTTACAGCACCATACCAGGAGTCCATGAACCCATGTATAGAAGGTATAGAATTTGACGACAGAACCACCAATGCTTTTTGTGTAATTCAGTGATTCTGATTTCACTGGTTGACACATCAGTATCATTATTTATTTATTTATTTTTCTAGCTCACCAAATGATTCTAATGGAAGCCGGGGTTGAGAACAATTATTTTAGTCATTCATCATTGCCATTCTTCAGCAACATGCTGACTTTTACAGCTGGACAGTGTTGAATCTAAATGAGTAATAAGAACATAATAAATAATAATAACAAATGCTTACTATTGCAAAAGACCTCTTCACAATGTTATAAAACAAAACCTAACCCAAGCTACGGTATTTTCTATAGCCTCACATGTATGTGAAATCTAGACAATGAAAAAGGAAGACTAAAGAAGAATTGATGCATTTGAATATGTTGGTGAAAAATATTGAATGGACTGCCAGAAGAATGACCAAACTTGCCTTGGAAGAAGTACAGCCAAAATGCTCCTTAGAATTGAGGATGGTGAGACTTTATCTCACATACTTTGAACATGTCATTAGGAGGGACCAGTCCCTGGAGAAAGACATCATGCTTGATAAAATAGAGTGTCATACATTTTGTAGCAAGGAGCAGAACCTAGGAGCGGAGGTCCCTGGGACCATCAAGGAAGAAGAGTGGAGAGCGGGACCCTACCCAGAGAAGCAGTGATGCCTGAAATGGAGGCAGAGACAATGACGTGGACAGATGGAGTAGCTGGGGACTTTAGACACAGAGAGGGAGAGGGGCTGTGTGCTGATGACCAGGGGCAGCCTTGTAGTGTACACCCTTTGGTTGGTTGATGATGCATGGAGGGGATTGTAACCATAGCAATGTAACAATATATGATAGGATGAATATAAAACTAATGTTCTCCCATGTAAACTATCACATAATTCACAATAAAACATTTTTTAAAAAATGGAGTGTCATAGAAAAAGAAGAAGACCCTCAACGAGTTGGATTGACACTGTGGCTTTAACATGTTGCTCATATATAGCAACAGTTGTGAAACGGAGCAGAACCGGGCAGTGTTTTGTTAGGTTGTACATGGGGTCCCTATGGGTTAGAACAGACACAATGATTCCTAACAACAATAACAACACTTACTGACACTATATTCCAGGCACACTACAAGGAGTTTTGCATGCATTGTCTTATTTCCTCCATATAACAATCTTATCAAATAGAGAATATTATTGTCTCTGCCTCACAGATGAGAAAACTAAGGCCCAGAGAAATTAACTTAGTTGTCTTAGATCATGCATGTAGTGTGTGACTGTGATAGGACTTGAATCTAGGTGTATCTGACCCTAAAGTTCCATGTTCTCAATCCTGTTGCACCTTGTCCGTGAACCATGTTGTTTTTGTTAAGTGGCGTCAAACTGGTTGCAACTCATAGTGACACTATACAGGATTTCTGGTGGTTGGAGGGTTTGAAGTGCTGACCTTGCAATATAAGGGTGGTGGTGGTGGTGTGCCATGGAGTCATTTCCAAGGGTGGTAGTGGTGGTTATGTGCCGTGGAATTGATTCTGATTTGTAGTGACCCTTTATAGGGTTTTGAAAGCTATAAATCTTTATAGGAGCAGAAAGCCTCATCTTTCTCCCACAGAGCAGCTGGTAGCCTCGAACTGCTAACCTTGAGGTTAGCAGCCCAGCTCACAACCCACTATGCTACCAGAGCTCCTTTGCAGTATAATTGTTGTTGTTAAGTGTCTTTGAGTCAGTTCTAATTCATAGCTACCCTGTATAGGGCTTCCAAAGAATGATTGATGGGTTTGAGCTGCCAACCTTATCGTTTGCAGTCCAACGCTGATCCTACAGCACCACACCAGAACTCCATGGCAATATACCTAATTTATCATTCAACATTTTCCAACTCCAATCTCTGACACACCTGTATTTGTTAGGACCTGCTAGGTCACATTCAGGTGGGGCTTTGCCTTTAAACTCTTAGCCCCTCCTGCACTATCTACCTTGTTTTATATACAGTGTATTATTATGCACACAAGGATTATACCTATTATACACCTATGTGTACATGTAAAATAGGTGGGATAGAAATATGTGCTCACAAATTACACATTATATATTTAGAGATTATATCTCCCTCTATACACATAGGTCTACATTTTACACACACATAAAATTTGTAAATGTAATGTAGGGGAGAGAACACTGATTCTGTGTTCCACTTTTGACAAAGCTCTCTGACCTTAGGCAAATTATCCCAATTTGCTGAGTCACCTTATAATCATCTGTAAGGTGGGGATAAGACAATGCTTGTTTCTTCTAATTGCATAAGATTATCTCAGGATCAAATGAAATTCCATGCCTAGCAAGGAGTCCTGCCCATATTTCTTTTTGTTGATCAATGAGTTATACACATGAGCTCTAAAAAAAAAACAAACATACATATAATGTGCCAGCATCATCTTTTACAGAGTAATGCTAGCCCTCTGCATATCCCTGATGATGGCTCATAAATTCTCCTTCTGTTTTCCTCCTTGTCATCATCTGACAAACCTCTGGAATTCTGTATAATGTACATAGGTCAGAGCTTGCAGATTTAATAGAAAGAAGGAGGAGGGGAACTGAAAGATGGAAAAGGAAAGAATGGGTAAGGCATTTTCTTTTTTTTCTCTTTTTTTTTTTTTCCTGCAAATCACTGTTGGCTAGGGTGGAAGAAAATTATCCTTTTATACACTATTGGTGGGAGTGTAAATTGGTACAAAAATTTGGACAGTTATTTATGAAATTGAATATCATTAACATATTAATTCCATTTTGGACTTCTTGTTTGCTCTTGAGTCAGTTCCAACTTATAGCGACCCTGTATAGGGTTACCAAGAAGTGGTTGGAGGGTTTGAACTGCCAATTTTGTGGTTAGCAGTCCAATTCTTATCCTATAGTACCTGGATGTTGTTGTTGTTAAGTGCCGTTGAGTGGCGGTGAGCTTGAACCGCCAACCTTGCAGTTCAAACAGCTTTGCAGTCTGGCGCATTAACCCACAGCGCCACACCAGAACGCCATAGCACCTCAATAGAACTCCACAATTAAAAAGCACTTAAGTTCATGTCTATACCAAGATTTAACAGAAGAAGGTATGAAAAGATAGACAACAAATGGCGAAAACAGTGTGATTCTAAAGGATGGGAATGTCTGGGAGAGGAGTTTCACTTTTTATATACAGGGTTTATTCTTCTGTATGATTTGAATTTTCTTACAAACATTTTGTATTTCAGAAGAAATGAAATCAGTCCAAAGCAAAAGATACTAGACACACAGCTGTGCTTCACGGTCCTTAATTCGAAACTCTGTTCTGGAAGGCCAGCCCAGACTCCCCGCATGAAAGGTGACCCCTGCCTGCCCGGCTCTCCTCGTGCTGTTTTGCAGTTCATTACCAGCTGCTTAAACAGCAGGTTTCCAGTGGCTGGTCAGCTGGAACTGCCACAGGAGGACAAACAGAAAGCATGAAACTGCCAGCATAGATTACCTCATAGGCCTTATGAAGAGGAAGAGAGTTTTTAACCTTAAAATGTTAAAGAAAACTTCATGGCATTAGCCTCATGCCTCCACCTCTGGAACAGGAGTGAGCTCAATGCCTTGAGTGGCCCTGAAGGATCTTTGTTGTTGTGTGTGGCATAGGTTTCCAACCTGTGCCCTGCTCCCACACTTGGTTAGGGCCACAGTTTCATGGCTATCCTGATCTTGGTGTGGTGTTGTAGGATAAAGCACTGGACCACAAGGTCAGTTTGAACCACAAGGACAGCGGTTCAAACTCACCAACTGCTCCTTGGAAATCCTATACAGGGTCTACGTGAGTCAAAAGCAACTCAATGGCACTTACCAACAACAACGTGTAAACTAGAGCTCCCTCTACTGGAAGATGAACCCATATACCCTGCTTTTTGCTACTTTAAGAGATTATGCAAGAAGCCCCAGGAACTCAGAGCAAAGAGAAGTTCCTGAAAAGACACAATGAAAAAAAGGTAAGAACTTGAATCTGGAATCAAATAGATGGAGATCAAATCTCTGCTCTAACACTTTCAGTTCCATGACTTTAGACAAATTGCTTCATTGAAACTCAGTTTCCTCACCTGTTGTTGTTGTTGTTGTTAAGTGCCATCGAGTCGGGTCCGACCCATAGCGACCCTGTACAGGGTTTCCGAGGGTGTAAATCTTTACGGGAGTAGA
>NW_006408603.1:3611194-3620534 GCF_000296735.1 Chrysochloris asiatica | reverse complement strand
ACCCATAGTGACCCTGTATAGGGTTTCTGACGAACAGCTAGTGAGCTCGAACTGCCAACTTTGCAGTTTAAATGGCTTTGCAGTCTGGCACATTAACCCACAGCACCACACCAGGTGGCGTTGGTGGTATAGTAGTGAGCATAGCACATAAGATTGTTGTGGTGTTTAAGTGCCATCGAGTCAGTTCCGACCCATAGCGACCCTGTCTAGGGTTTCCTATGAGCCCTGGTGAGCTTGAACTGCCGACCTTGCAGTTCAAACGGCTTTGCAGTTTGGTTCATTAACCCACAGCACCACACCAGGACTCCAGCTCATAGGATTGTTGTTGTTGTTAAGTGCCGTCGAGTCAATTCCAACCCATAGCAACCTGTATAGGGTTTCCAAGGAGCAGCATGGTGAGCTTGAACAGCCAACCTTGCAGTTCAAACGGCTTTGCAGTCTGGCGCATTAACCCACAGCACCACACCAGGACTCATAAGATTAGAGGGATTGTATTCCTTATAGGGTTAGAGAGTTATGTTCATTATAGGATTAGAGGGTCATGCTCCTCATAGAATTAGAAGCCACACTCCTCATAGGGTTAGAGGGTTATATTCCTCACAGGGTTAAATGTGCTGCTGCTTATAAAGGGCTTAGTGCTCTATGTTAACGTAGACCAAGTCACAATAATGCTATATTTATTCTTTGAGCCTTATTTCCTATCTCTCTCCACATGACAGTGGTTAAGAGCTCAGGCTGTGTAATCAGATAGCCTTGGTTCAAATCCCACCTCTGTTGCTTATTATTTGAGGGACTTTGGACAGTATTTTCATGGACAAAATGAATAAAGGATTCTTGTCTCATATGGATGCTGTGAAGATTATGTGAGAAAATGCACGTAAACAGTAAAGCGTCTGGAACATAGGCATTCAGGACATGGGTCTGTTACAACTTGCTGATGAAAAAATGTAGTAGGTTTCCTACCATCTACCAAATCCCTCCCTGGCCTCTCTCCAAACACTCAGAAAGCAAGCAGCTGGTTCCAAACCAAAAGCAAACCTTGCCATCCTGTACAATAGAATACTCCCGTCTTTGATCCTCTATCTCATAGTTCCAGGTTCTCTTTCTCTTCCTGTCTAGTCATCTCAGTGGTCAAATTAATGAATTATTTCTATCACTTCAGTTTGGCTCCATAAACAGAGTCTCTTAGAGGTAGGGGTTATCCTGGGGAAGTGAGGTTATTGGGGGAGCTTCAGGGACATCCTCCTTTCCACTGGACAGTAGAACAAGGAACCAGGGTTGGCTGCCGATGACCTCCCTGGGTCCAGGTCCCCTAGGACATCATCAAGATAATCAGCAAGACCTTCATAACACAGAGTGAGAGTCTGGCTGTTTGGCAGAGCATCAGGGTCTCATTCAGGGACAGGATGGTTCTAGCCTAGAGATAATGACCAGCCTGAGCTTTCAGTTCCCTCTTGGGCAGGCACACTCATGCGTGCTTGCAGGCACGCACGCAAGTTCCCTGGGCTATCTATCAGCTAAAAGGCTTGTGAGTACATTCCAGCCCTGAAAGCTGGTGAGCGGGGTGAGGCCCGAGGCTCAGAAATGCACGGCTGCACTGAATGATCGCTGAGAATACCTAAACCCTGAGATTCCCAAGAGTCCATTAAAGAACCATAAGTTTTCATCTAGAATGAGAGCAATTCTCTCTCAACCTGAGAAGAATAAAAGAGCAGGCCTGGGGAGCTCTGTAGAGCTCTTCTACATTGTGGCCAGTTAAAAACAAGAAAATGGTACTTGTTGTGCATCAGTGCAGAAGCTTAAGCAGCCCAGGGACAGGTCGGTTTGTTTGGTACAGTTTGGAAGTCAGCATTTGCAATCCCTGTCTCCATACATCTTTGGAGCATGAAACTGGAGTTTGTGTGGAGAATGGGGGAAGGAAGGTTTGCTGGGAAGTAAGTCTAGTTATTTTTTTGACCAGTTGCATCATTGTACATACCTGCCCAGGTATATATTAGACTGAAGGGGGTTCACATCGCACTCGTTTTGCTGACACCTGGCTCCTACCTGATGCACTGTCAGCCCTTTGACTCACCACCTAGAATTATGAGCTTTCATGCTGGCTTCAGCCCAAGGAGAATTTGTAGAATGCAGTATTTTCTTTTATTACTTTGTCCTTTAATGCCCACAACCACAAAAGCTCATGTGCTGTGCATAACATACTTTATGGTAGGTGTTATATCTTGCAAATGTAAATATGTCTCTATAAAATAGTCTTGTAAATCCTAACTTCTATGCCCGAAGAAAAAAATCCAAGCCTTGACTTGTAATATTAAAGGATTCTATGGGCAAAATATTGAATGACGCAGAAAGCATCAAAAGAAGATGAAAGGTTTACACAGAGTCACTGTACCAAAAGTAAATGGTTACTGCTCAACCATTTCAATGGATAGCATATGACCAGGAATCAATGGTACTGAAGGAAGATGTGCAAGCTGCACCGAAGGCATCAGCAAAGGACAAGTTTCCAGGACTTGACAGAAAACAAACTGAAATCTTTCAACAAATTGATAAAGCACTGGAGGCACTCACTCATCTCTGTCAAGAAATTTGGAAAACAGCTACCTGGCCAACTGATTGGAAGAGATCCGTATTTGTGCCCATTTCAAACAGAGGTGACCCAACTGAATGCATAAATCATCGAACAATATCATTAATACCACATGCAAGTAAAATTTTGCTGACGTTAATTTAAAAACTGCTGCAATAGTACATTAACAGAGAACTGTCAGAAATTCAAGCCAGATTCAGAAGAGGATGTACAACTAGGGATATCATTGCTGACATCAGATGGATCTTGGCTGAGAGCAGAAAATACTAGAAAAATGTTTACCTGTGCTTTATTGACTACATGAAGGTGTTTGATTGTGTGAATCCTGTATGGACAACATTGTGAAGAATGGGTGTTCCAGAACATTTAATTGTGCTAATGAGGAACCTGTACATAGACCAAGAAGCAGTTGTTAGAACAGAACTAGGGAATACCAAATGGTTTAAAATTAGGAAAGGTGTGTGCCAGGGTTGTATGCTTTCACCATAGTATTCAATCTGAATGCTGAGAAAATAATCTGAGAAGCTGGATTATATGAAGAAACAGGTGGCATCAGGATTAAGGGAAGACTCATCAACAACCTGTGATATACAGATGATACAACCATGCTTGCTGGAAGCAAAAAAAACATACAGTACTTACTGATAAAGATAAAAAACCACAGCCTTTGGTATGGATTTTACCTCAATGTAAAGAAAACAAAAATCATCACAACTGTACCAATAAATAACATCATGATTGAAGATGTCAAAGTTCATTTTGCTAGGATCCACAATCAATACTCATGGAAATCAAATGATGTATTGCAATGGGCAAATCTGCACAAGACTTCTTGAAAATATTCAAGAATAAAGATCTCAGTTTGAGGACTAAGATGTGCTTGACTCAAACCATGGTGTTTTAAATGGTCTCATATGCCTGAGAGAGTTGGAAAATGAATAAGGAAGAGTGTAGAAGAATTGATGCACTTAAGTTATGGTACTGCAGAGGAGTATTGGAAATACCATGGGCTGTAAGGAGAACAAACAAATTTGTCTTGGAAGAAGTAAAGCCAGAAGGCTCTTTATCAGTCAGGATGGTGAGAGTTATCTCTCATACTTTGGATGTGAATGTCGTTTTGTTGTGGTTTTAATTTGTACTACTCTGATTAGTGTTAAGACTGAGCCTTTTTCTCTTTTATTGTATGTTTATTTTGATACTCAGTATTCTTCTGACTTCCTGCTTATTTCCTTTGCCTATTTTTCTGCTGAGTTATCTTTTCCCCATTTATTTACATTAGTTTTTTTAAAAAAATATATTCTGGATGTTCATTATCAATACCTTCTTTCAAGTCCTCAATTATTTATTGTGTTTGTGGTACCAATCATTTCAATGGAATCAAATTTATCAATATTTTCCCATTAACTTTGTGCTTTTAGAATCATAATTACAAAATAATTTCTATTAATAAAGACTGAGGTTCTATAGCAGAAAGGTCCCCAAAATACAGTGGTTTGAAAACCAGAAACATTTATTTCTCTCTCATGCAATAATCCTGAGATGAGTCGTTCAGATTGCTGAGGTGGCTTTGTTCTAGACAGGCATTCAGGGACCCAGGTCTCTGCCATTTGATGATTTCACCATCCCCTTGGGCATATCATATCGTCTTGCACAGTCAAAGCTGGATCACTGCCATATTTAGATTCCAGCCAGCGGCAAAGGGAAAAATAGCATGGAGGAGGCATGCCCAATGTCTTAAGGCCAAGGATCTGAAGTGCCACACATCATTTCTACTCATATCCTGCTATGAGCATTCCATCTGCAGGAGAGGCTAGGAAATGTGCTAGCTACAAATGGACGAATGGATTCGGTAGAACACATATGAGTATCTGTTACAGTTTCTTTATGCTGAAAACATAAGGGGATTCTCTGTATTATTCACAATGTTTTATTTTTCACGTTTAGGTCTTTAATTTTAATGAAAGGGTTTATTTTCATTATAGTGTGAAGTGATGGTGGCTGTGTGCTATTGAATCAGGTCTGACTCATAGAGACCTCTATAGGGTTTCTGAGGCTGTAAATCTTTACAGGAACAGAAAACCTCATCTTTCTCCCATGGAGTGGTTGGTAAATTCAAACATCTGCACTTGCAGGTTAACAGCCCAACTTGTGACCCACCACCAGGACTCCACAGTGTGAGGTAGGAGTCTATTTTTACTTCTTTCTTTGAATGATTAAGTTGTGTTCAAGCACATTTGTTAATTCATTCATCCATTTTAAATTGCTTCATAATGCTACATTTGTCTTATATCAGGTTGTCTGTGTGCATGTTTCTTTTCTAGACTCTATTCTGCCTTGTTTGACTCTATCCTTATACTCTTCCCACTTTAAAATTTTTAAATAATGCAGAAACATGGATGCAACAACCATCCCTCCTACAGCACTCTCTAGTCCTCATCTGGATTCAATGCAATGGTCACACAAAACTCAGACAGCGTAGCCAGAGTAATGGGGTCTATTAGAGAAGTTAACAGGTTACCATCCAGGATCAGAAATGCTCAGGGCACAGTTGTTCCCTCAGGACAGCCTGTTCTCAGCTGTGCCCACAGACAGACCTCTCTCTACCTCGGAAAATGTTACAAAACTCTTTTTAGGGCTGCACTGTGGCTCCATAGGATATGCACTGGACTGTGGACCACAATGTCAGTGGTTGGAGGCAGCCAGCTGCTCCTAGGGAGAAAGATGAGACTTTCTGCTCTTGAAAGGATTTATAACCTTGGAAACTCTATACTGGGTTGCTATGAATTGGAACCAACTCTACAGCACTTAACAACAACAACAAACAATGTTTACAGGGCACACCACTTCACTCTATGCCTCAGCCTAAAGGCACATGGCTGTAACTCTGAGGGTCAGCAAATCTAGCTCCCCCAATTAAGTGCCTTGAGGCACCCCACTCTGCAAGAAAGCCTCCTGCCCAAAGTCACTCAAGCTTTACTGCTTCATGAGTTGGGAAGCCCACTGCTTTGTCTCATGCTCTGGCTCTTGGTTCTGCTACTGCTGCCCCTTTGCCCCTCCTTTAGTGTAACAGCTTTCTGTCCTTGGATAGAGGAAGTTCAATGCACAGGGATCCAAAAGACATGCTCCACTCTTGGCTCTTCTTCCTTAATGGTAGCAAGATTCCCCTCTCCTGCTTCTGAGAAAGATCATTCTATACCCATGCTAGAATTTCAAGTTTTACAATTAGCAGCGTTAACATCCACAGCTGAATTGTGTCATCCTGTCAGTATCTTCTCCAGTGTTCTCTTACCCAGACACATCAGGAAAAGAATCATTGGTGGGAGTTACAAAGACTAAGGCTAGAAGAGACCTGCTAAGTAATTTACCACACCACAAATAGCTAAGGCTTTACTGTAAGTCTTAATATCTAGTAGGAGGCCTGATCTGGCACTGTAGGATCAGCACTGAACTGTTAACCACAAGGTTGGTGGTTCAAATTCACCAGCTCCTCCTTGGGAACCCTATACAGGGTCACTATGGGTAAGAGCAACTCAACAGTACTAAAAACAATAGTATTATCTAGAAAGGTAGGTTCCTTGACTTAGCTACTTTTTTAAAAAAACTTTTTATTGTGAATTGGGTGAAGCTTTGCAGAGAAGATCATCAGTTTTACAGTCAACAAATCATACACTTTGTTTCATTTCAATGATTGCAATCTCCTCCATGCAAAGACAGTTAATTCACTTCCTCTGTCTCACCTCCTTCCTATTTCCATTCGACCCTCCTTCCCATTCCTTTTCAACTTTGTCCTTAGGTAAATGTTGCCCTTTTGATCTTGCATGATTGACCATTTTATGGTGAGCATACATTACTAGTCTCCCCTATAAACCTATCTACTGCTAGGTTGCAAATTGGGTCTCAAAGGTGAATTCCACTCCAGACCTGAAAGGTGGTCAAGGACCATAGTCTTGGGTTCCTCAAGTCTCTTTCTAAGAAGTAAGCCATGTCTTCTTTTTATTATTTTGAGTTTTGTTCCACATTTTCCCCCATCCTATCTGGGACCTTCTAATGTGATCTCTTTCTGAGCAGGTGGTATATCTGCATTTTAAAAGACATGTAGTCCAATCCAGTACTGCTGGGAGAACAGGAGATTTATGATTGAAAGAAAGCAGAGCAAAAAGTAGACAGTTTTGAGTTTTGTGTTTTGGAGGCATCAGCACAATGAAAGTTGGCCCATCAGAGAAAAACACCCTTTTGGGACTGAAAGATAAAGGAAACTAGTGAGCCATATGCTTACTGGTAACTACCTGGGTCTATGTGTGAGTAGAATTGGGGGAAATGCAGCAATGAAGACACAGGTTGAGTTTGGACATGTTCTGTTGGCATCTGTTGATCTTGAGATAAGAGGAAAGGGAAGGCTGGCTGGTCTAAAGTTTAAGGAGTTGTGTGAACTCCTGAGCCCATGGGCACTGACCTAGCCCATGGGAGCTAGGGCTAAGAGTGAAAGGTCTAGCTGGTGTGAAGTGCAGCTTGTACCCATTTAACCTAGCTTGAATCGCTAGGGCCGAGCTAACCAGAACCTGACCAGATGACAATAAAGATGTTTGATATTGTCAGCAAATGTAAATTGCTACAGTTTGTTGGACTGGACTTTTGCTTATGAATGCAGTTGCTCAAAATTCCAACCAGAATGGAATATTCTTCAGAGCAAGGAACATGGTTGTCTCTTCAGTGTATTTGGTTGATTTGTTGTTGTTGCTGTTATGTGCCGTGGATTCGGTTCTGACTTATAGCGACCCTGTACAGGGTTTCTGAGGCTGTAAATCTTTATGGGAGCAGAAAGCCTCATCTTTCTCCTGCGGAATAGCTGGTAGTTTAGAGCTGCTGGCCATAAGATTAGCAGCCTGATTTGTAACCACTACACTACCAGAGCTTAGGTATGAGCAACTTAGACATTGGCTATGAAAAGAGGGGTGGGGTGCAGGCTGTAGAGGCATGGAGTGGCTGGCTTACAAGCTTTCATGTGTGTGCTTAGTTTCAGAATGAAGGGGACATAGTGGAATCCCCACTGACTAGTTTTCCTCTTTTCCAGATGGGTCTAGTGAAAGGTTGTCCCTACCACCTTTGATGGTGATAGGATCTTCTGATTTCAATTATGAGTAATTTTTAGTGGATTAATTGTGATTGTCAAAACTGTAATTGTAAAAGATATGTAACTAAGAGGGGAAAGTAGTACTTTGCCAATTCGGGAACAGATGATCCCAGGACCATCATTGACGAAGAGCATGAGTAGAGTGTGGGAGCCCTGCCTGGAAAAATACTAATAGCAGAGAAGGTGACAGAGGTGGTGGCATGGAAAGACAGAGAAACCATGGACTGTAGTACCATGGACTAAGTATGGGCATTTAAATTAATGTATATGTTTTTGTTTTGTTTTGCATGTGTGCATCAATTATTTTTGCTTTGTTAAATTTGTGAAATATAAGATGTAAATGGGACCAGTGCATTTTTTATTGTATGAACTTTAGTTATATCATGTTAGGCACAAGTATGACTTTACCATGTATTTTATTTAAAGATTATGCATATAGTTTATAGGTTTCAAATTGACAAGGATGGAATGTAATGGGTAAGGTCTTGTGTCAACTTGACTAGGCCAGGATTTCCAGAGGTTTAGTTAGAAATGTGCTTATTCTTATGATGATGAAATCTAATACAGGCATAGTTAACTCTATGATGAGTGGCTGTGAGTAGCCAATCAATTGAAGGGATGCTTCCCTGGGGGTGTGGCATGCTCACAATATAGTGGACACGTGGGAGGGATTCACTCCGACTCTTCTGCTGGGGACCTTGGACTCTGCAACTGTAAACCATTTTCTTGATAATGAACCTCTCTATATATATACATATATATATTTCACTGGTTTTGCTTCTCTAGAAAACCTGGCCTAAGACATCCAGTTTAAAGCAGTCTGTTTTATCCCTGAGTGCTCTTTTGTCTTTAAGGCCACTCACAAAACTTCAAGATGGCTGTGCCACACCTGGCCAGTCAGCACAGATCACATACCTCCTTTTCCTTCCACACCCACACATTTGTTTAGCCGCCTTTCCTAGTTAGGGCTAGTCCAGAGCTGTCTAGGGATGGCTCTGCAGGTTTGGAGCAGGGATCCCCTGACTCTAGCCCTGAGGGTGGTGTGGATATCTCCCCACTCTTTTTTTTTAAGGTTTTTATTGTGGATTGAGTGAAAGTTTACAGGGCAGATCATCAGTTTTACATTCAATAAGTCATACACCTTGTTTCATTACAATGATTATAATCCCCTCCATGTATCCTTAGTTAACAGTATTTCTCTCTATTCACTTTAGCTTTATTAAAAACAAACAAACAAAAACACTCAGGCATATATCATAATTTACACCTCCAAAGGGCACATTCTGCAAGTGTGCCTTCTGGCCACCAACTCTTAGACCCTCTCTTCCCATGAATCTAGAGTCCTCAGACACTCCCCCTATCCATGACCCCATCTCTGCCTCCATCTCTGGCATCGCCGCTTCTCTGAATAAGGTCTCGTGTGCTCTTCTCCCCTGATGGTCCTAGGGTCCTCTGTTTCTGGACTGTAAGATTAACCACTCCCCTGTTTTTGTTACAAAGCTTCTACCTTTACAATGTGACAGTCGCAATTAGTCATGATAACAATTATTCACTATAGAATCATACAAATCTTAGCCCCATCTCTTTTCACCAGACCCATCCAGACAAGATGAAAACGA
>NW_006408603.1:3610464-3611094 GCF_000296735.1 Chrysochloris asiatica | reverse complement strand
ATTTTTGTTTTCTTTACATTGAGATGCAATCCATACTGAAGGCTGTGGTCTTTGATCTTCATCAGTAAGTATTTTAAGTCCTCTTCACTTTCAGCAAGCATGGTTGTATTAGCTGCATAGTAACCATACAGGACAGAGAAAAACTGTTCCTTAGGGTTTCTGAGACTGTAAATCTTTATAGGAGCCCTGGTGGCACAGTGGGTTATACGTTGGACTGTTAACTGCAGAGTTGGTAGTTTGAATCCACTAGCCGCTCCACTAATAGGGTTGCTATGAATCGGAACCAACTCAGGGGCCCACAATAGCAGCAATAAAGCCTTTACAGGAACAGCCTCATCTTCTTCCTGTGCAGCAGCTGCTGAGTTTGAACTGCTGACCTTGCAGTTAACAGCCCAAAGTTTAACCCACAATGCCACCAGTGCTCCTCATAGGGTTAGAGGGTCATACTCCTCCTAGGATTCTTATTGTTGTAAGTGTCATTGACTCGATTCCAACCCATAGCAACCCTGTATAGGGTTTTCAAGAAACCACTGGTGAGCTTGAACCACCAACCTTGCAGTTCAAATGACTTTGCAGTCTGACATATTAGCTCACAGCACCACACCAGGATTCCTCTCATAGGATTGTTGT
>NW_006408603.1:3605101-3607668 GCF_000296735.1 Chrysochloris asiatica | reverse complement strand
TGTCCTTATCACCCCCTCATTTTAGGTAGCCAATGTCTGTTGCCCGTCCCTATCTACCCTGTGTACAGAGGGGATAGCATTGATACTGGATGTGAAGACTCCTTCCCTCTCTGTTGGTATTTAGAGTTACTACCTCCATGACTATAGGTCAGGTTCATCTCTAGCCACTAGAATGAAGGTACGCAGAGAGCGCTAGAGACCAATGAACTGATACCAAAAAAAAAAAAAAAAGAATGTACACACCTTTATCTCCATGGTTCTGTCAGGCATCCATGGGTGCTCTGATTCTTCCCCGGCTTAGTCTCTCCCAAGATGGTGGCTCCAGGAGCAGCTGAGCATCTTGAATTAGAAAGCAATGGATTTCTTGCTTCTGCTACAAATTCTCCGAGCTGTAAGCTTTCCAACCTTCTAAATATTCCTTTATGTGTGGTTCAGAGTTCTGGGACCATTGTCTGAGCCTGCTTGTTCAAGTATTCTGTGTTGTTAATGGAGCTCCTCACTGCACTTCCACTCAATCTGCTATCTTGTTTGTTCTCCTCCTCACTCATTTTGATGGGGCTCACATCTGTGTTGCTCAACTCTTTGTGGCGCCAACCACCAGGAGAACTGAAACTTTGCTATGGGTGTACACAAGTGGGACCGGACATGCCTCTGGTCATCAGGAGAGTCTGGGGAACAATAAAAATATTGCACATTTATCTCTGCCAGTCACTGGTATGTTTCTGCAATGCCATTTTGTTCACTTGTCTCTGAAGCCACTCACAAAAGTTTAAGATGGCCATGTCATGTCTGGTTAGTTGGTCCAGGTCATCAGGCTGTCACCCTTTTTTTTTAGCTGTTCAGTTTTATTTCCCTGTTGTTGTTGTTATGTGCCCCAAAGTTAGCTGAGACCCATAGTGACCCTGTATAGGGTTTCTGAGGAATGACTAATGAGCTTGAACTGCCGACCTTGCAGTTCAAACTGACTTTGCAGTCTAGCGCATTAACCCACAACAGCACAGCAGGACTCCATTTCCTAGTAAGCATTTAATTCACTTCTCAATCTCTTCTTCTGAAGCTCAGGGTCCTAGGATTATCATTTGTATCTGTTTCATTTGATTTTCCTTATCTTTGTTGTGGAGAGTCTAAGTAATTATTGTGCCTAGTCCACCATCTTGCCTCCTTCTAGTTTGACATAGCTGTATTTTCAAAAAACAGTCTTGGCTCTTTGCTATTCTTTATGTATTTAGAATAGAATCAACTGGTCAATTTTCATGAAATACTTCATTAGAATTTGGATTGAGATGGTAATGCACTTACAAATTCATATTGAGAGAATTATCATTTCAAAAACATTTCTATTGTAAAAGATGAAAGAAAGTGTAAAGCAAATCCCATATATTCACCACTCAGAAAAAGAAACAGACTACTACTGAACCGGCAGACATTCCTTACATGTTCTTGTTGTCATAGCGACCATGTACAGATCTTCCAAAGAGTGGCTGGTGAGTCTGAACCGCTAACTTTGTGGCTCAAACTGGCCTTGCGGTCTAGCACATTATCCTGCAGTGCCACACCAGGACTCCAATCCAGTCTTTGTCAATCACAATCCTCCCACAGAAGTAATCATTCTTTTAAGTTTTATAGTAATGATGTCTGTGCTTTGCTTTATAGTTTTACTGCCTGTGTATACCTGTCTAATTAAAATAAATTCATTTTTCTTGTTTTAAAACTCTATGTAAAAGGAATAAAATAGTATGCACTCCTTTGTACTTTTTTTTTTTTTAATCTCAATATTGTGTTTGGGTTGTTTTCAGGTTTTAAAAATTATGAATAATGTTGTTATTAACATTTTGATATAAGTACCAGCATGCACATAGCATGATATCTGTAAGTGTATAACTAGAAATGGAATCTCTGAATCATAACATATGTATATCTCCAAATTATGAGATAATACCATGCTGTTTTCCAAAGTGGTTATGTTAATTTACATATCCATTAGCTTTTATAAGACACCTCATTATCCCACTTTCTCAGTGTTGTCAGACTTTAAAAAGTTTTGTCAATCTGGCTTTAATGTTTGTATCTCAAACAACTAATAGATTGGGTAGCATTTCATGTGATTTTTGTCTTGGTATTTATTTTGAAATGCATGTTCAAAAAATCATTTGCCCATTTTTCTTTCGGGTTTTCTATCTTTTCCTCATTAGTAGGAGCTCTGCAATTTCTGGATGTTTTGTTAGTTATGTGTGTTGCAAACTTTTTTTTTTTTTAATGGTTTGTTTTATGAATAAAAATGGATTTATTTAATTTTACTTTAAATTTACTTTTATTGTGGTAAATGCATATGCTTTTCATACAAATAGTTTGCCTTTTCAACATTCTTCACATGTATAATCCAATAATAGTTGTTAATGCTTATTGTGTGTTTCAATCACTATATTATCATTTCCAAACTTTCCCCATCACTCTTTTTTTTTTTTTTTAATTCAAGGTTTTTATTGTGGATTGAGTGAAAGTTTACAGGGCACATCATCAGTTTCACATTCAACAATTCATATAACTTGTTTCATTACATTGATTAT
>NW_006408603.1:3581413-3601854 GCF_000296735.1 Chrysochloris asiatica | reverse complement strand
ATCCGCCATCTTGTTTGTTCTCTCTCCCCATCACTCTTAACAAAAGCTCAGTGTCTCCTAAGCAGTGAGTCCCCCTTTACCCCTCCCTCCTGCTCATCTCTTATAACTACTGGTAAACTTTCAATATTTGCCTATCCCAGATATTTCATATAAGAGGAATCATGTGATATTTTTGCCTTTGTGACGGCCTTATTTCATTCAGCATAATGTTTTTAAGGTTCATCCATGTTGTAGCATGTTTCAAGATTTTATTCCTCTTTATGGGTGAATAATATTTTATTTCACATATAGACCACGTTTTATTTATTCATTCATCTGTTGATGGACATTTAAGGCTGCTGTTTCTACCTTTTGGATATTGTGAATGGGGCAACAATGAATATGGTGTAAAATTATCTATTTGCATTCCTGATTTCAATTTTTTTTTGGATACATGCCTAGGACTAAAGTTGCTCATGTTGTAATTCTGTTAACTTTTTGAGGAAGCACTTAATTGTGTTTCACATTGGTTATATTATTTTACAATCCTACCTTCACTTGTCTGTCAGTTTGTCTTACTGTGGTGGTTTGCATGTTGCTGTGATGCTGGAAGCTATGTCGCTAATATTTTAAATACCAGCAGGGTCACTCATGGTGGACAGGTTTCAGCTGAGCTTCCAGACTAGGAAGAAGGAAAGGCAGACTGCTTCTGAATGTTTAGTCACTGAAAAGCTTGTGAATAGCAGCAGAATATTGTCAGATGTAGTGCCAGAAGATGAGCCTGTCAGGTTGAAAACATGACCAGGGAAAAGTTGCCTCCTCAATGCAGAGTTGACTATAATGACATGAATGGAGTAAAGATTTCAAAACTTTAATTTGTGGGTGAGGCACAACTCAAAATGAGGAAAAAGAGCTGAAAACATTCATTAATAATTGGAACATGGAATGTACAAAGTATGAATCTAGGAAAATTGGAAGTTGTCAAAAATGAAATGGAATGCATAAAAATAATTATCCTAGGCATTAGTAAGCTGAAATGGACTGGTATTGGCCATTTTGAATCAGATAATCATATGGTTTCCTGTGTTGGGAATGACAGGTAAAGAGGAATGGTGTCATACTCATCCTCAGAAAGAACATGTCAAGACCTATCTTGAAGTACAATGCTGTCTGTGATTGCATAACATCCATATGCCAACAAGGAAGACAAGTTATTACCACTATTATTCAAATTTATGCTCAAAACACTAAAGCCAGTGATGATGAAATTGAAGAATTCTATTCATCAGACATGCATCAAAATGCATTGTTTATTACTGGTAATTAGAATGTGAAGGTTGGAAACTAGAAGAAAGATCCATAGTTGCAAAATAAAACCTTGGTAATAGAAAATGATGCTGAGGTCACATGATAGAATTTTGCAAAACCAACTACTTCTTCATGCAAATACCTTTTCTAAACAACATAAAAGATGACCATACACATGGACCTCACTAGGTAGAATGTACAGAAATTAAAATGACTGCATCTGTTGGAAGAAACAGTGGAAAAGCTTAATATCATCAGTCAAAAAAAGCCAGGGACAGACTGTAGAACAGACCACCAATTGCTCATATGCATGTTCAGATTGAAGATGAGGAAAATTAATACAAGTCCATGTGAGCCAAAATATTACCTTGAATATATCCCACCTGAATTTAGAGATCATCTAAAGAACAGTTGTGATGCATTAGACAATAATGACTGAAGACCTGAAGAGTTGTGGGATGACATAAAGAACACCATTCATGAAGAAAGCAAAAGGTCATTAAAAAGACAGGAAATAAAGAAAAGACCAAAACGGATGTCAGAAGACACTCTGAAACTTACTCTTGAGCATAAAGAAGCTAACACAAATGGAAGAAATGAGGAGGTGAAAGAGCTGAATGGAAATTTTCAAAGGGCAGCTCAAGAAGGCAAAGTCAAGTATTACCATGAAATGTGCAATGACCTGGAGTTAGAAAGTCAAAAAGGAACACAATCAGTATTTATCCAGGTAAAAGAAGCAAAAATTCAAGCCTTGACTTGCAATATTGAAGGATCCTGTGGGTGAAATATTGAATGATGCAGGAAACATCAAAAGGAGGTGGAAAGAATACACAGTCACTGTACCAAAAAGAAATGGTCGATGTTCAACCATTTCAAGAGGTAGCATATGCTCAAGAACCTATGGTACTTAAAATACTTAGTGATTAAGATCAAAGACTACAGCCTTCAGTATGGATTACACCTCAATGTAGAGAAAAAACAAAGATCCTCACAATTGGTCCAATAATTAACATCATGATAACTGGAGACAAATTTGAAGTTGTCAAAGAATTCACTTTGCTTGGACCCACAATCAGCACTCATCGAAACAGAAGTCAAGGAATCAAATGACGGATTGCATTAGGCAAATCTGCTACAAAAGACCTCTTTAAAATGTTCAAGAGCAAAGACATGTGTGCCTGACTCAAGCCAAGGTACTTTCAATTGCCTCATAAGCATGTGAAAGTTGGATAATGAATAAGGAAGACCATAAAAGAATTGATACATTTGAATTATGATGTTGAAGAAGAATATTAAAAGTACCATGGACTGTCAAAAGAACAAACAAATCTGTGTTAGAAGAAGAACAGCCAAAATGCTCCTTAGAAGCCAGGATGGTGAGACTTTGTCTCTCATACTTAGGACATGTTATCAGGAGGTACCAGTCCATGGAGAAGGACATCATGTTTGGTAAAGTGGAATGTCAGTGAAAAAGAAGAAGACCCCAATGAGATGGATTGGCACAATGGCTGCAGCAGTGTAAAAACAATTGTGAGGATGACACAGGACTGAGCAGTGTTTTGTTCTGTTGTGTATAGGGTCACTATGAGTTGGAAATGACTCAACAGCATCTAATAAAACCACCAGCAATAAATGAGGGTTATAATTTCTTAAAATCCTTGCCTACATCTGTTTATTGTTTTCTTTTTCCTTTAAATTTAGCCATTTTAGTTCATATGAAGCAATATCTCTGTGGTTTTGATTTATATCTCCCTGATGACTGATGACATTAACATCTTTTCATGTGCTTGTATACCATTTATATTTATTCTTTGGTGAAATACCTGTTCAAATTCTCTGCTCATTTTTGGTTGGGTTGACTTTTTGTCATTAAGGTATAAGAGTTAAAGGATATGTTTGGGATCTTAAACGCTTATAAAAAAACATGGTCCCAGAAATGCTCTTCACTTTGTTGATGAAATCCTTTGATGAAAAAAAGTTTTAAATATTGATGAGGTCTCCTTTATCAATTTTGTCTTTTGTTGATTGTGCATTTGTTATCATATCTAAGGATCTATTGTTTAATAAAAACTAGATTCCCATGAATACTTGAAATGAATATCAGAAAAGACTTTGAAACTTGCTCTTGAACATAGAGAAAGTAAAACAAATGGAAAATATGGGGACGTAAAAGAGTTGAACCTAAAATTTCAAATGCTTGAGAAGACAGAGTCAAGTATTATCATGAAGTGTGCAAAGACCTGGCATTTGAAAACCAAAAAAGAAGAACATGTTCAGCACTTCTCACACTGAAAGAACTAAAGAAAAATTCAAGCCTCCACTTGCAATATTGAAGGATCCATATTTGTGCTCCTTTCAAAAACAAATAACTCAATGGATGTGAAAATCATCAGACGATATATTAACATCACTCACACAAATAAAATTTTGCTAAAGATAATACAAAAATGGCTGCAACCATACATTGACAGAGAACTTCCAGAGGTTCAAGCAGGATTCAGAAGAGGACTTAGTGTGAGGGATATCATTGCTGATGTTAGATGGATCTTGGATGAAAGCAGAGAACACCAGAAAGATATTTACCTGTGTTTTATTGACTATGCAAAGGCTTTCAATTGTGTGGATGATGACAAGCTATGGACAACATTTTTGGAGAATGAGTATTCCAAAACACTTAATTGTGCTCATAAGGAACCTGTATCCAGACCAAGAGGCAGGTGTTCGAACAGAACAAGGGAACACTGAATGGTTTAAAATTAGGAAAGGTGTGCACCTGGGTTGTATTCTTTTACTATATTTATTCAATCTGTATGCTGAGCATATACAATTTGGGAAGTTGGATTATATGAAGAAAAACATGGCTTCAGGATCGGAGAAAGACTCATTAACAACCTGAGATATACAGATGATACAACTATACTTGCTGAAAGCAAAGAAAACTTAAAATCCTTACTGATGAATATAAAAGACCACAAGCTTCAGTATGGGCTGCACCTCGATATAAAGAAAACAAAACCCTCACCACCAATAAACAACATCCATATAAATGGAGAAAAGATTGAGATTGTCAAAGACTTCATTTTGCTCAAATCAACCATCAACACTCATGGAAGCAACAGTCAAGAAATCAAACAACGTATTGCATTAGGCAAATCTGCTGCACAAGACCTCTTTAAAATGTTCAGGAGTAAAGATGTCAGTTTAAAGATGAAGGTGCACCTGACCCAAGCCATGATTTTTTTCAGTAACCTCATATGTGTGTGAAAATTGGACAATGATAAGGAAGACCAAAGAAGAATTGATGAATTTGAGTTATGGTGTTGGAGGAAAATATTAAAAATACAATGGACTGCCAAAAGAACAAACCAATAAGTGTTGGAAGAAGTACAGGCTGAATGCTCCTTGGAACCAGGATGGTGAGACTTCATATCTCAGCCTTATGACATATTATCAGGAGGGAACAGTCCCTGGAGAAGGATATCATATTTGGTAAAGTGAAGGGAAAAAAAGGAAGACCACCAATGAGATGGATTAGCACAGTGACAGCAGCAACGGGCTAAAACGCAACAATGATTGTGAGGTTGGCACAGGAGTGGGCAATGTTTCGTTCTGTTGTGCATAAGGCCTCTATGCATTGGAACTGACTTGATGGCACCTAACAGCAGCAACAACAACAATTGTTAAAATATTGAATGGTGTGATAAGTATCAAAAGAAGATGGAAGGAATACACAGAGTCCCTAAATCAAAAAGAAATGATGTGCATCAAAAAGATAATACATCATGATCAAGTGGGATTCATATCAGGGATGCAAGGATAGTTCAACATTAGAAAAACGATCAACGCAACCCACCATATAAATAATAAAAAAAGAAAAGACCCACATGATCATATCTATTGATGCAGAAAAGACATTTGACAAAATTCAACATCCAACAAATCAACAAAGTAGGAATTGAAGGGAAATTCCTCAACATAATTAAGAGCATATACACAAAACCAACAGCCTACATTACTCTCAATGGAGAGAAACTGAAAGCCTTCCCTTTGTGAACAGGAACCAGACCAGGATGCCCTTTGTCGCCGCTCCTATTCAATGTTGTGCTGGAAGTCTTAGCAAGAGCTATACGGCAAGGCAGGGAAATTAAAGGCATCCAAATTGGCAAAGAGGAAGTAAAACTCTCTCTATTTGCAGATGATATGATCCTATATGTAGAAGAATCCAAAGACTCAGTAAAAAAGTTACTAGACCTCATTGGAAGATTCAGCAAAGTGGCAAGATATAAGATCAACATAGAAAAATCAGTTGAATTCCTTTATACCCAAAACGACAGCACTGAAAAGGACATTAGGAAAGCAATACCATTTACATTGTTGGTGGGATTGCAAAATGGTCCAACCTCTCTGGAAAGCAATATGGCACTTCCTCAGAAGGTTGGAAATAGAAACACCTTTTGATCCAGCAATTCCTCTACTTGGTATCTACCCGCAAGAAATATGAGCCACAATACAAGTAGATATATGCACACCAATGTTCATGGCAGCACTATTCACAATAGCAAAAAGATGGAGACAGCCTAAGTGTCTATCAATGGAAGAATGGCTAAACAAACTGTGGTACATACACACAATGGAATATTATGCAACCTTGAAGAATAACAACGAAGCTGCAAGCCACCGCATAACATGGATGAACCTTGAGGACATTATGTTGAGTCACATAATGGAGAAATTAGTCAGTCACAAAAGGAGAAATGCTACATAGGACCATTATTGCAAAAGACTAAGAAAAAGAACCCATACTAAGGGCGGGGGGGCAGATTCTTTGATTCTTTGCTGGTTACTGGGATATGGAGGTGGGGTGAGGGGAGGGAGGGAAGGTGGAGCACAGGGTAGGGAATAGACACAGGACAGTTTGGGTGCTAGGGAAGGGGGCAATATACAAGAAGGGGGAGGGGAATGAAAGAACAAAACATATGGGAAAACAATTAGGCAGGTTTGCATGGGCTAAGTGGGACAGAGGCAAATAATGATGTATGCACAACCTTGGAACAACATGGCTCTGGGATACAGGGATTGAGACATGGTTGGAATGGGGAAAAGGGGGATAATATTGTTAGGTTGCTTGGTTGTCTTTTGAATCTTGCATTCTGTGGCATACCATTATAAAATAGACACTTGAGGGGGAGAGAAAGGAATAGCCAGAAATATCACCATAGAAAGTTTGTAAGTCCATCTTCTACCTACTACTGATTGGAATACCTAAAATGGGGCTACAACATGCACAGTGAAGGAGGTTTCCTGAGGAGCCTTTGCATTACAAAAGACGATAGGTGAAATCCTGAACTGCATCCAGAATCTTCTGAGGTGGGAAATTTCCACTTGAAAGGACAAGCAGACCAGCATGGAGTAGCTAGAACAGAAGATACTTCTTGAAAGAAAGACTGATAGGAAAAATACAAAACAATATAGGCACTCTGACTGATTACTACAAGAACAAGCAAGTTGCTCGCTCAGGAGACATCAAGGCAAGTGGTCAGGTTCCCCTCAGGACAAACCCCCTTCCAAGACTAAGACTCAATAGGATTACACACTCTGATTAGTGCCCACATTTGTCACCGATAAGGGGAAGTGAGGGAAAAACAGCAATGAAGCTGCGAGCTAAGCCCTACAGTGTTCAATAGGCGCCTGTGAACCCAGGTGAAGACATCATTGGCCAGCATTGTGGCAAGACCTTGGGTCTCTTGGGCCCAGAGTCAGTGACATAGCCACAGAGGACTAGAGTGGAGAGTAAAGTGTCCATCTGATAAGAAGAGAGGGCATAGGCACAAGAACACCCACACTTGCAGATAATACCCACTTGACCTGGCTTCAATGACTGGATGATCAGAGCTCAACTAGAAGAGTAAAGAAGAGGAAAAAAAGAATAATCTGATACAATTTGATGAACTTGACCTACACCTAAGGATGCAGTAGCTCAAAAGACGGAACAAATCTTTACAGCAAGGATCATTCCCACCCCCTCCATACAGAGTAGACAGTGATGGGCAACTTGGACATTGGCTACCCAAAATGGGGTGGGGTGGGGGGTTTACAAAGGCAAGAAGTGACTGGCTTACAAGCTTTCAAGAGGAAGCCTAGATCCAGATGGTGTGGAGGAAGGTAGAATCTCCACTGAGTAGTATCCAATCTGTCTAGGCGGGGCTGATGAAAGGAGATGTGGATAGGTCTCTTGTGATACAATAGTGAATAATTGTTATCAGGACTGATTGTGAGGGTTGGAAATGTAAAGGTAGATGTTTTGTAGCAAAAGGAGGGGAGTGATTGACTTTGCAGTTCAGGAGCAGAGGTCCCTGGGACCATTAAGGGAGAAGAATGGAGAGTGGGACCCTACCCAGAGAAGCAGTGATGCCAGACATGGATTCAGAGATGACATGGAGAGATGGAACAGCTGGGGACTGTAGACCCAGAGACAGAAAGGAGTGTGCTGATTCCTGGGAGTCAGGCTTGCAGAGTATACTCTTTGGTTGGTTGATGGTGTATGGAGGGGATTGTAACCATGGCAATAAAACAATATACAATAGGATGAATGTAAAGCTAATGTTCTCCCATGGAAACTACCACATAATTTACAATAAAATTTTTTTTTTTAAAAAGGAAAGAAATGATGGATGTTCAACCATTTCAAAAGTAACATATGATCAAGAACCAATAGCAGTGAAGGCATTGGTGAAAAACAAGTCTCCAGGAATTGAAATCTTTCAACAAACTAATGCAGCAATGGAAGTGCTCATTCATCTTTGCCAAGAAATTTGATGACAGCTACTTGACCAACCGACTGAAATAGATATATATTTGTGCCCATTCCAAAAAGAGGTGACCCAACATAATGTAGAAATCAATGAAAAATAACATTAATAGCACATAAAAGTAAACTTTTGTTGATGATAATTTAAAAATGTCTGCAGTAGTACATTGACAGAAAACTGCCATAGATTCAAGTTGAATTCAGAAAGGATGTGGAACCTGGGTTGTCACTGCTGATGTATGAAGTATTTTGACTGAAAGCAGAGATTACCAGAAAGGTGTTTACTTGTGCTTTATTAACTATACAAAGGCATTCTCCTGTATGAATAATGGCAGACTATGGATAACATTGTGAAGAATGGGTATTCCAGAACAATTGGGCTCCTGAGGAAACTGTACATAGACCAAGAGGCAGTTGTTAGAACATAACAAGGGGATACTTAATAATTTTAAATCAGGAAGGGTATGCACCAGGGTTGTATGCTTTCACCATATTTATTTAATTTCTATGCTGAGCAAATAATCTGAGAAACTGGATTATATAAAGAATAATATGGCATCAAGATTGGAGGAAGACTCATTAATAACCTGTCATATATAGATGATATAACCTTGTTTGCTGAAAGCAAAGAGGACTTCAAATACCTACTGGTAAAGATCAAAGGCTACAGCCTTCAATATGGATTGCACTTCAATGTAAAGAAAACAAAAATCCTCACAACTGGGCCAATAAATACCATCATGATAAATGGAGAAAAGATTTAAATTGTCAAAGACATAATTTTGTTTGCTTCCACAATTAACACTCATGGAAGCAGCAGTCCAGAAATCAAATTAACTTTTCCGCATCTACTATGAGAATGAAGACCACTCTCAGCAACCAGACTGTCGACATTCTTTGCAATATCTGAAGGGTCACACAGTTATTGTGAAGGGTCACAGAGGAACCTGGCAGAGGGACTTCAATCACATCAATGTAGAACACAGTCTCCTTGGAAAGAAGTGAAGAGGCTTCACATTGACATGGTGGGGAAATCTAAAGGAACTGGCTACATACAGTTTGCACTATCTGTAATCATGTGTAGAATCTGATCAAGGGTGTTACACTGGGCTTCCATTACAAGATGAAGTCTGTGTATGCTCACTTCCTCATCAACACTGTTATCCAAGAGAGAGGGTCTCTTTTGAAATCTGAAACTTCTTAGTTGAAAATCTGTAGGGTTCAGATGAGGACAAGTGTTCCTTGTTCAATATTTCAAGACCAGAAAGATGAATTAATTTTTGAAGGAAATGAGATTGAACTTGTGTAAAATTTGGCTGCTTTAATTCAGCAAGCCATGACAGTTAAAAAACAAGGAAATATGAAAATGTTTGGATGTCATCTATGTTTCTCAAAAAGAAACTGTCCAATAGTCCGATGAGTAACATATGGAAACTGTCTAGCTATGGTTTTGATGCAATAATATTTATCTAATCAAAATAAAAGAAAATAAATCAAATGCTGTACTGCATTAGGGAAATCTGTTGCAAAAGGCTCTTTAACGTGCTCAGGAGCAAAGGTATCAGTTTGATGACTATGATATGTCTGACCCAAGCCATGGTATTTTGAATCAACTCACATGCACGTGAAAGTTGGACATTGAATAAGGAAGACCATAGAAGAATTGCTGCATTTGAATTATGGTGTTGGAGAAGAATATTAAACGTACTACGGACTACCAGAAGAACAAATAAATCTGTGTTGGAAGATGTACTCCAATATGCTCTTTAGAAGTGAGGATGATGAGACTTTGTCTCTCATACTTTGGGCATGTTATCAAGAGGGACCAGTCCCTAGAAAAGGATATCATGGTTGGTAACAGGGAGGGTCAGTGAGGAACAGGAAGATCCCCAACAAGGTGGATTGATATAATGCAGCACCATTGGCCTTAAACATAACAATAATTGCAAGAATTTCTGCAGGACTGAGCAGTGGTTTGTTCTGTTGTACTTGGGGTCACTATGAGTAGAGACTGACTTGACTTCACAGAACAAAACCAAGAAGCATTACTCCTTTGTAGTCTTCTAAGAGTTTGAAGGTGTTACTGCATTTAGACCTTTGATATTTTTTTTTGTTAGTTTTTATGTATGATGTGAGGCATGGGTCTAGTCTCATTTTTTTGCTTATAGAAATTCAGGTGTCTGAGACCATTTATTAAAAAGATTACTCTTTCCCTATTGGTTGAATTTAGCACCTTAAAAAAAAAAAATCAATTGGTATGTATGTCTCTCATTGTGGTAGTATCAAACTGTTTTGATTTCTGTAGCTTTGCAATATGGTGTGGTTTTTTTTTTTAGCTTTATTTGTGAATTGAGTTATAGTTTACATGGCAGAACATTGGTTTTGCACTCAACAAATTGTATTTTGTTTCAGTGTCGTGATTACAATTACCTCTGTGCACCAATGGTTAACAGTATTTGCCTCTATTCCCATTTTGTTTTTGTTTTTTTCATGTACACAAAAACACACAGGAACATATAATCGTTTGTGTCTGGTCCCTCTTGATAATATGCTCAAAGTATGAGACAGAGTCTCATCATCCTCACTTTTAAGGAGCATTCTGGGAGTACTTCTTCCAGGGGCACATTTGGCAAGCAAGTCTCTTGCCCGCCAGCATACTGCCTTTCTCATTCCTTGAGTCTAGAGTCTTCAGCTGCTCTATCTTGCAATGCCTCTATCTCTGGTGTCACTGCTTCTCTGGTTAGGATCCCATGTTCCACTCATGCTCTTCCCCCTTGATGGTCCTAGGGTCCTCTGTTCCTGGAATATAAGATTAACTACTCCCCCCTTTTTGTTATATAACTTCTTCCTTTAGAGTTGTGACAGTTACAGTTAGTCATGATAACAATTACTCACTATTGAATCAAAAGAATCCAATCCCCATCTCCTTTTGCCATGCCCATCTAGACAAGATGAAAACTATTCAGTGGGGATTCTACCTCTCCTGCCTCCCTCTGAAGCTAAACTCCCTCTTGAAAACTTGTAAGCCAGTCACTTCATGCCTTTATAGCACCCCCATTTTGGGTAGCCAATGTCTCATCTGCCCATCCCTATTCACCCTGCATACAGAGGGAATAGGCTTGATCTCTGATGTGAAGACTCCTTCCCTTTTGGTTGGTATTTTGAGCTCCTACATCCTTAAGTAAAGGTCAAGTTCATCAAATTGTAGCAATTTACACTTGTTTTCTATGTAAGTTTCTACACAGGAAGCAAATTTCTTTATCTTCCTCTAGTTGAGTTCTGATTATCAAACCATCCAAGCTAAACAAAATGGGTACTATCTGCAAGTTTGGCTGTTCTTGCCTGCTTCCCCCCACTTTATAGCACATAGACACTTCACTCTCAGCTCTAATTCCCGGTGGCTAGGTCAGTCAGTATTCATAGGTTCAGGAGTTCCCAGGTCTCCCCAAACTTTGGACCTACCAGCCCCTCTCCTTTTCTATATTTCATCTCAAGTTTGACAGGAGTCTATGTAACATGGGTAAACTCAGCCCATGTCTTCATTGCTGCCTTTCCCCCACTTCCACTCACAAGTAGACAAATGCAGTCACCAGCAAGCTTACAAGCCTACTTGTGAGTTCTTTTTTGAGTTTCAGTCTTGGAAGAGTGTTTGTCCTGAAGGGACTTGATGGCTTGCCTTGATGATTCCCAGGTGGATTGCTTGCTTGTTCTTGCAATAGCTGTACAATCTGCTGTTTTTCGTTTGTTTTTTTTTCTTTCTGTTGGTCTTTCTTTCAAGAAGTATCTTCTGTTCCTCGAGCCACTCTGGATTGGTCTGCATGTCCTTTCAAAAGGGAATATCACACCTCAGAAGGTTCTGGATGGGGCTCAGGATTCTACCTTAGTCCCTATAGTCTATAAAGGCTCCACAAGAAGCCTATTTCACTGAGCAAGTTCTAGAACCCCTTTTAGGTATTCTGATCAATTATAGGCTGAAGACGGGCTTACAAGCTTTCTGCAATCATATTTCCTGATATTCCTTTCTATACCACTCAAGTGTCTGTTTTACAATAGTAGGCAAGGGAAACCAATATACAGAATACAATCACCTTAACATCACTTCCCCTCTTTTACTCATTCAGTTATGCATCAATTCCTGTATCACAGAGTCCTGTTGTTCTGAGGTTTGCAATATGTTTTCATATCAGTAAATATGAGTCTTCCTGCTTTTTTTTCATAATTTCTTTGATTATTTGGGATTCCTTGCCATTCCATATAAATTTGAGAATTGGTTTTTCCATTTGTGCAAAGAGGATGCTGGGATTTTTATGGGAATTGCATTGAAACTATGTATTTCTTTGGGCATTATTGACATCTTAATGGTATTTAGTCTTCTAATTCATAAGCTTGAAATATCCTTTAATTTATTTAGGTCTTCTTAAATTTCGTTTAGAATGCATTCTAAAATGCATTTGTTTTTAGTATACAAATCTATCACATCCTTAGGCTTATTCCTAGAGATTTTATTCTTTTAGATGCTGTCATAGAGGTAATTGTTTCCTTAGATTTCTTCTCAGATTGCTCATTGTTAATATATAGAAGATAACTGAATGGATTTTTTGCTGATTTTGTAGCCTGTCATTTTGCTGAGTTCATTTATTAACTCTAGTACTTTTCCTAACAGAATGTGGAAATCATTGCATGGAAATCACATGCAAGTAAAATTTTGCTGAAAAAAAATTTTAAATGGTTGCAATAGCACATTGACAGGGAACTGCCAGAAATTCAATTTAGATTCAGAAGAGGATGCGAATCTAGGGATATTGCTGACCTCAGATGTATCTTGTCTAGCAGCATAGAAAATCAGAAAGATGTTTACTTGTGCTTTATTGACTGTGAAAAGGCTTTGGATTGTGTGGATCATGACAAACTATGGATAAAATTTTGAGGATGGATACTTGAGAACACTTAATTGTTCTCATGATGAACCTGTAGTCAGACCAAGAGACAATCATTGGAACAGAACAAGGAGATACTGAATAGTTTAAAATCAGGAAAGGTGTGCACCTGGGTTTTATCCTTTCATGTATTCAATCTAGGAGGGTGAGTCAAAAATTATCCACACTATAGCTGTAGAATTTATTTAAATCAACTTTTAGAAAAGACAAATATATCATTTTTCAACATAATCTCCTTGCTTTCAATGCACTTTGTCCATCTCTCAATAAGCTTTCATATTCCCCTATTCAAAATGTTTTAGGCTGAACAGAGAACCGTGAAAGCACCACTGTCTTTATTTCTTCATCAGAGACGAATCTTTTTACTCAAAATGCTGCTTTTAGGGGAACAAACAGGTTAAAGTCCAATAGAGTGAGAACAAACAAGATGGTGGATTGGGTGGAAGTGCAGTGAGGAGCTCCGGCAGCAACAATACAGAATACTGGACCAAGTAGGCTCAGGGGATGGTCCCAAAACTCTGAATCACATATAAAGGAATATTTAGAAGGTTGGAAGGCTTACAGCTAGGGTAATTTGTAGCAGAAGCAAGAAATCCATTGCTTTCTAATTCAAGATGCTCAGCTGCTCCTGGAGCAACCATCTTGGGAGAGACCAAGCCAGGGAAGGATCAGAGCAGCCACGGATGCCTGACAGAACTGTGGAGATAAAGGTGTGGACATTCTTTTTTTCGTATCTGTTTATTGGCCTCTCACTGGCTGCTCACCTAGTCACCTGGTGACTACAAGGGGTGCCTGAGCAAGTGGCCACCCCACCCCTACCATCAGAGGGTTCTACTACACATGTGCACAGAGCTCCTCAAAATTTAAAGTGACAGTTTCCATTTAAAACCAAATGGCATCTAAAAACAGCCACAGCCAGCCCTGAACTGTTTATCACTAGGGAAAAGGCCTGAACAAGGATTGTGGAGCAGGACAGGTAGACTAAAAAGGAAACAGGATAAAAATTAAATCCAGAGTTACATCACAACAACCAACAGTGACATCTTGAAATTTCTCAGGAAGAAGCATGAAATGGGAAGCCCATCTCCTGATCACATCTATCTGGAGGCAATAAGAAAGCATAAGAAATAATAAAACACATACCCATCTCAGTATTAAGGCCATAGCTAACCATTGAATATGCCCCAGAAACAGAGACCATATGAGCACATGTCCAGAAATGAGATAAAGTGACCGAGACAAATAAGTTGGAGGTTGACATATACTCCATACTGGAAGGAGGGCAGGCTTTGGAAATACCTGAGAGGAATTTAGAAAAATGATTATAAAATGTTTCAAAACATTTTAAAATGGAGTTGAGAAAAGTAAGGAAGAAGTCAGGAAAGTGTTACAGGAACAATCAAATTGGATAGATACAGCAATGGAAACAATTCAAAACCTACAGAAAGAGGTCCAAACAATTCATAATAGAATATCAGAAATGGACAATACACTGAAGGGCAAAGGAGTAGAATTGAAGAGATGGAAGCCAGAACTAGTGAGCTGGAAGATAAATCTCTCAATACCACTGAGGTAGAAGAACAAGCAGAAAAAGGGATGAAAAAACCTTAGGAAGGTCTAAGATACATGTTGGACAACATGAAGAGGAATAACTTAAGAATTATTGGCATTCCAGAACAGGAAGAATCACACGAGTCCACAGAAGAGAAAGTCTAAGAACTTCTGGAAGAAAATTTCTCTAACATCTTGAAGAATGAAAAGATAAGCATTCAAGAAGCTCAACAAACCCCAGGTAGGATAGACCCTAAAAGAAAATCATCAAGACATATAGTAATCAAGCTCTCCAAAATAAAAGATAAGAACAGAATCCTGTAGGCAGATAGGGAAAAGAGACATGTAACACACAAAGGCAAGCAAATCAGATTAAGCTCAGATTTCTCAACAGAAATGATGCAGGCAAGAAGACAATGGGGAGACATATATAAAACCCTGAAAGAAAAAAAAAAACAACAAAAAAAACTGACAGCCAAGAACCCTCTACCCAGCAAAGCTGTCAATCAAATATGATGGTGTAATCAAAACATTCCAAGATAAACAGAAGCTAAAGGATTTTGCCAAAGCCAAACCTGCTTTGAAAAACACCCTAAAGGGAGTTCTGTGGACACAGAATCAATAAGAACAGACAACAACCAGAGATTGACCTATATGGCAGCATCACCCGTAAGTCAATCAACAAATGGAAGAGTCGAGAACAGAATAAAACTATAAGAACAAATTCAGAGGATCTTGGAAGTCAGTCTCTGATCAGAACAATTACAATGTGAAAGAAGGTAAACACAGAGGAACAGAGATCTAGGTGGTGGGAAGTTCAGGCAGATCACAGGATAAAATAGACTGTTTTAGATGGAGGGAAAAGTTAATGGAATATAAGGTAACCACAGGGGTGAGGGGTTTAGGGGGAGGTGGAGGGAGGTAATGATAGAACACAGGGTAAGGGCAGACATATCATGTTTTGGGTGTTGGGAAGGGCAATACATGAAGGGGGAGGAGGTGGAAGAACAAGGTAGATAAGGGAAAACTGAGACAGGTTTGCATGGCCTAAGTGGGACAGAGGTAAATAGTGATGTATGCTTAACCTTGGAACAACAGGGCTCTGTGATACATGGATCTACACATAGTTTGAAGAGGGAAAATAATACTAAGATGCTTGACTGTCTTATGAATATTGTTTTACCTTGTCTACTATTGTAAAATTGACACTTGAGTGGGATAGAAAGGAATGTTGGGAAACATGATTACAGAAAGCGTGTAAGCCCTTCTTCAGCCTGTAACTGCTTGGAAAACCTAAAAGAGGTTCTAGAACTTGCCCATTAAAATAGTCCTCTTGTGGAACCTGTGCAGAGTACAGGACCTTAGGTGGAATCCTTAGCCCCATCCAGAACTTTCTGAGGTGGGACATTCCCACTAGAAAGAACAAGCAGACCAGCCTGGAACAGCTAGAGCATCAGAAGATGCATCTTCAAAGAAGGATCATCAGGAAAAACCCCAAACAAAAATGTCAGTGTGACAGGCTACTGCAAGAATAAGCAAGCTGTTTGCTGGGAAGTCATCAAGGCAAGCAATCAAGTTCCTTCAGGACAAACCCCCTCTAGACTGAAACTCAAAGGGAACACATGAGCAGGCATGTAAGCTTGCTGGTGACCACATTGGTCTACTGGTGAGTGGAAGAAGGGGAAATGAAGAAATGGGCTGAATTCAACCATGGTCCATTGACTCCTGTTGACCTGAAGATGAGAGAGAGAAGAAGGGTTGGTTGGTCCAAAGAGCAGTGAGACCTGGGTCACCTGAGCCCATGGACAAGGACATAGCCACAGATGGTTAGAGCTGAGAGTTAAGCATCCAGCTGATATGAAGTGAGGGGAGAGGCACAAGAACACCCAAACTTGCAGATTGTACCCATTTGACCTAGGCTTGATAATAAGAACTGACCTAGAGAAAGAAAAAAATAATAATAATTTTTGATAAAAGAAACAAAGGTAAATTGCTACAATTGGATGACCCTAACCTATACTCATGGAGATAGTAATTCTAAATATCAACAGAGAGGGAAGGAGTCTTTGCATCAAGTATCAATGCTATCCCCACAGTACACAGGGTAGATAGGGATAGGCAACTTAGACATCGGCTACCTAAAATGAGGGGGTAATAAGGGCACGAAGTGACTGGCCTACAAGATTTCAAGAGGGAGTTTAGTTTAAGGGTGGAGTGTGTGTGGGGGCGGGGGAGAAAATGTCTCTACTGAATAGTTGTCATCATGTCTAGTTGGGTTTGATTAAAAGAGATGAGGATAAGATTTTTATGATTCAGTAGTGAGTAATTGTTATCATGACTAATTGTGACTGTCACAATTGTAAAGGTAGAAATTTTGTAACAAAAATGGGGGAGTAGTTAATCTTACAGTCCAGAAACAAAGGACCCAAGGATCTTCACCGGAGAAGAACCCAAGCAAAATGCAGGACCTTCTCCAGAGAAGCAGCGACACCAGAGATGGAGGCAGAGATGGGGACATGGAGAGAGGGAGCAGCTGAGAACTGTAGATTCATGGGAAGAGAAGGAGTAAGAGCTGGTGGCCAGGAGGCAGACTTGCAGAATGTGCCCTTTGGTGGTATAAATTACTATATATGCCTGAGTGGTTTTTTTGGTTTTGTTTTGTTTTGTTTTTTAAAGAGCACTAAAGTGAATAGAGAGAAATACTATTAATTGATGGTACATGGAGGGGAATGTCATCACTGTGATGAAACAAGTTGTATGATTTGTTGAATGTAAAACTGATGATCTGCCCTGTAAACTTACATTCAATCCACAATAAAAACTTAAAGAAAAAAAAAAAGTCCAATAGAGCAAGATTAAGACTGTAGGAAGGATTCTTAAACACCTCAAAGTGAAGTTTTAGCAGAGTGTGAACAATACAGGGAGAGGTGTGCAGACATGCATTGTCATGCAAGATCACAACGCCTTTGTATAGCAGTCCTCTGCCTTTAATCTGAAATTAAAGCTTCAATTCTTCAGCAAGCATCTCACTATAAGGAGTACTGTTGATTGTTGAAACTTTGTCTTGTAGTGTTCCAATACTGACCCTTGAGAATTCCAGAAAACTGTAAGCATCAGTTTTCCAGCTGATGGTTGACATTTGAACTTTCTCTTGGTCAGTTTCCTGAGATTAAATGGCAGAGTATGGAATGGAAACATCCTCAATTGCTGGTACCTTCAGTATGGATTGCACCTCAACGTAAAGAAAACAAAAATCCTCACAACTGGACCAATAAATAACATTATGATAAAAGGAGAAAAGATTGAAGTAGTCAAAGACTTCATTTTGCTTGGATTCACAATCAACACTCATGGAAGCAGCAGTCAAGAAATCAAATAATGTAGTGTATTAGGCAAATCTGCTGCAAAAGACCTCTTTAAAGTGTTAAGGAGCAAAACTGTGAGTTTAAAGACTAAGGTGTGCCTGACCCAACACATCATATTTTGAGTTGCCTTATATGTATGTGAAAGTTGGATAATAAGTGAGGAAGACTGTAGAAGAATTGATGCACTTCAATTATGGTTTTGGAGAAGAATATTGAAAGTACCATTGACTGCCAGAAGAAACAAAGAAATTTGTCTTGGAAGAAGTACAGCCAGAATGCTCCTTAGAAGCTGGGATGGTGACATGTCTTCTCCTCACACTTTGGACATATTATCAGGAGGAACCAGACCCTAGAGAAGAATATCATGCTTGGTAAAGTGTAGGGCCAGGGAAGAAGAGGAAGACCCCCCAAAGAGATGGGGTAGCAGCAGCAATGGTCTTAAGCCTTAACAATTGTAAGGATGTTGCAAGACTGGGTAGTGTTTTGTTTTGCTGGGCATCAAGACTGGGTAGTGTTTTGCTGGAACAGACTAAAAGACACTTAACAACAACGATATGTTTGAGCCCATTGTTGCAGGTACTGTGTCAATTCACCTCTTTTTTCACTGAGCCTTTACTTTATCAAGTATGTCCTGTTCCGGGAATTGATCTCTCATGATAACATGTGTAAACTATGTGAGACCAAATCTTGTCATCCTTGCTTCTAAGGTTTATTTAGTCTAGGTGTATTTTTTCCAAGACAGATAATTTGTTCTTCTGGCAGTCCATTCAATATTTTTTACCAACATCACAATTCAAAGGCATTAACTCTTCTTGGGCCTTCCTTATTCATTAAACATATGTATATGAGGCAATTGAAAATACCTTGACTTGGGTCAGGCACACCTTAATCTTCAAAGGGATATCTCTGTTCTTTAATGCTTTAAAGAAGTCTTTTGTAGCAGATTTTCCCAATGCAATAATATATCATTTGATTTCTACACTGCTGCTTCCACAATCATTGACTATGCATCTAAGTGAAATGAAATCTTTGACAACTTTAATCGTTTCTCCGTTTGTCATGATGTTGCTTATTTCTAGTTGTGAGGATTTTTGTTGTTGTTGTCAAGTTGTAGTCCATACTGTAGACTATAGTCTTTGATCTTCATCAGTAAGTGCTTCAAGTGCTCTTTATTTTCAGCAAGCAAAATTATGCCATCTGCATATCACAAGTTTTTAATGAGTCTTCCTCCAATCCCAATGCCAAATTCTTCTTCTTCATATAGTCCAGTTTCTCAGATTATTTGCTCAATGTACAAATTGAGTAAGTTTGGGGAAAGGATTTAACCCTGACACATACCTTTCTTGATTTTTAACCACACAGTATCCCCTTGTTCTGTTTGCATGGCTACCTCTTGGTCTATGTACAGGTTCTATATGAATACAATGAAGAGTTCTGAAATTCCCATTCTGCACAATGTTATCCATGATTTGGTATGATTCCCACAGTCAATTTCCTCTGCATAGTCAATAATACATAGTTAAACACTTATCTGGTATTCTGTTTTCAGCTAAGATCTGGTCAGCAACGATACTTCTCCTTCCACATTCTCTTCTGAATCTGGCTGGAACTTCTGTTGGTTTTCTGTTGATGTACTGCTATAACCATTTAAAAATTATCTTCAGCTAAACTTCATTTGCACCTGACATTAGTAATATTGTTAGATAATTTCTGCATCCTGTTGGATTGCCTTTCTTTGGAATGGGCATAAATATGGATATCTTCCATTTGGTTGATCAGGTAGAGGTCTTCCAGATTTTTTGCCAACACTTCCAGTGTTGCATTTGTTTGGTGAAACATCTCAGTTGATATTTCATCAGGTCTGAGAACCTTGGAGGGCAGCTTAAACGTCTTCCTTCTGTATCATTGGTACTTTTTTCCCCTCTTTTTTAACCAGTTCCGTATATAATTGCTCAATTAAAACGAATATGTTATTGTTGTGAAGTGCTGTCGAGTCGGTTCCGACCTATAGCGACCCTGTATAGTAGTAGAGTTTCCGAGGAGCAGCTGGTGAACTTAAACTGCCCGATCTTCCAGTTCAAACTTCAAACGGCTTTGCAGTCTGGCTCATTAACCCACAGCACCACACCAGGACGAATATGTTGTTGTTGTTGTTGTTATGTGCCATCGAGTTGGCACCGACTCATAGCGACCTTATGCACAGCAGAACGAAGCAATGTCCGATCCTGGGCAAATATAGGTATAGTCAAAATAAAGTATGAAATTATAATTGGGGCTTAGAATCAAATTTTTGATAAAATATAAATCCATTGTCTTGAAACTGGAAATGAAACTATCACCAATTGATGGAGGCTTGGAGACTTATTAACCTCCCCTACAGAGAAGGAGCTCTGGCAGCGTGATGGTAGTGGTGGTTATATGCCATGGAGTCGGTTCTGACTCATAGCGACCCTGTACAGGGTTTCCGAGGCTGTAAATCTTTACGGGAGCAGA
>NW_006408603.1:3571141-3578197 GCF_000296735.1 Chrysochloris asiatica | reverse complement strand
ACCCTCCGAGGGTGGGGCTGGGGTGCCCACTAGCTCAGGCACCCCTATAGTCACCAGAATGGAGGTGCGCAGACATCAAGGGACCAATGAACAGCTACCAAAAGAAAAGAATGTCCACACCTTTTTCTCAGTGATTCTGCCAGGTGTCTGTGGCCGCTCTGATCCTTTCCCCACGTGGTCTCACCCAAGATGGTGGCTCCTGGAACAGTCGAGCATCCCGGCCTAGAAAGCAATAGATTTCTTGCTTCTGCCACACGTTCCCCCAGCTGTAAGCCTTCCAAGCTTCTAAATATTCCTTTATATGTGGTTCAGAGTTCTGAGACCATCCCCTGAGCTTGCTTGGTCGGGTATTCTGTGTTGTTGTTGGCGGAGCTCTTTAGTACACGTCCACCCGATCCACCATCTTGTTTGTTCCAAGACACACAAGCTTTTGCAGGTTCTAAACTTAAGGACTCCCACCCCCCTCCCCGGAGCATCCTTAAAACCTGTGGCACTTAAAATTTGTTAGCCTTTCTACTGAGAGGTAAATAATACACAACAATGATGAAAAAGATTAACATACTATTTGTCTATTATGAATCATTCCAGCTTTGTTCAACAATGGCCAAAATTCTTTTCTTATATTCTCTCTTATTTTCCTGATAAAGCTATGCTGCTTGGTTATTGGCTGGACTATTTGGCTTTGGTTCATCCAGCAGAGACTGAATTGATGTTAAGATAGAAAATACATTGCATGTTTTGGACTCCATGATTTTGAAGGATATCTAAAGATCCAGCATACACATCTGGATGAAGCATCTTAGATAAAAACCTAACAGTTGGTGGTTTATTTGGATATTCTTCAGAAAATTCTATTACTAGTTTAAATGTAGCATCTTTAAAAGGTGTTCCTTCTGGTCCAAATATAACTGCATTCCATTGCAGGATGTTGTTTTCAGATGGTGCACCACTAACATCCACAGGTGGGTCTTCTTGCTTGAAATCCCACCTGAGCCTCCTTCTGGCTGGGATTGACATGCTCCAGTACCATTGGTTCTTGATCATATCTTCCTGAAGTGGTTGAAATGTTGACCACTTCTTTTTGGTACATTGATTCTGTGTATTCTTGCTGTCTTCTTCTGAGGCTTCCTGCACCAAAATATTTTGCCCACACAGTTCTTCACAAGTTGAGGCTTGAGTATTTTCTTCAGTTCTTTCCACTTGAGAAAAGTTGAGTGTGTACTTCCCTTTTGGTTGTCTAACTCCAGGTCTTTGAATATTTCTTTATACTACGTCTTTGGAGCTGCCTTTGAAATCTTATGTGCAGCTCTCTTACTTCTTTAGTTTGCTTCAGTTATCCTACATTCAAGTGCAAGTTTCAGAGGCTCTGCTGATGTCCATTTGGGACTTCCCTGCCTCCCCTGTCTTTCAATGACTTTGATTTCTTCATTTATGATGTCCTTGATGTCATCCTACAACTTGTCTGGTCTTCAGCCATTAGTATTTAATGCAACCAATCTATTCTTTTTTTCTTTTTGACATTTATTGTTTTATTTAAAATACCATAGTCCTGAAATAACATCACATTAAAAAGTCTGCAACATTTAGTCTATTTGGGACTTTTTGTAGGGGAAGGCTTCTATTTGTTTTGCTTTTAGTAGATTATTCATCAGAGAAGATTCGGGTTTATAGGAAAAAAAGTGTGCAGAAATCACAAAGACTTTGTATTCTCTCTCTCTCTCTTCTGAACACTGTTTTTAATATCATTAATATTTAGTTTGGAGATCTGGTGTGGTGCTGTGGGTTAATGTACTGTACTGCATAGTTGGTTTAAACCACAAGATCAGAGGTTCAAGCTCACCAGTTGCTCCTCAGAAACTCCATACAGAGGGAGTTGCTATGGGTCTGAACCAACTCAACGGCACTTAACAAAAAACCAACAATATTTAGATTAATTAGGTATGTCTGTTACAGATGATAGAGATAATAATACATTATTATTATTATTAACAAGAAGAGGCAGCTCTGATGTCTTTTTCCAGCTATTGGTCCCTCCTGGTAATTTGTCTGAAGTATGAGCGATGAAGTTTGGCCAGCCAGGCTTCCAAGGACTATTCTGGCTGTACTTCTTTCTTTTTTAAAAAAGTTTTTATTGTGAATTGAATGATAATTTACATGGGAGAACATCAGCTTTACATTCATCCTATCGTAGTTCATTTCATTGCAATGATTACAATCCCCTCCATGCATCATCATTCAACAGCATTTGCTTCCATTCCCTCTGGGTTTCTTTCTCTCTTTTTTTGGCTAATCGGAGCTCTGGTAGCGTAGTGGTTATGAATCGGGCTGCGAACCTTAAGGTCAGCGGTTCGAAACTACCAGCTGCTCCGCGGGAGAAAGATGAGGCTTTCTACTCCCGTAAAGATTTACAGCCTCGGAAACCCTATACAGGGTCGCTATGGGTCGGAACCGACTCGAAGGCACATAACAACAACAACAACAATTCTTGAAATGATATCTAAATTCAGGTGGGACATTTTTAGTGGATTTTTCATAAATGCTCTTTATCATATTGAGAAATTCCCCTTTCATCCCTGTCATATTATTATTTTTATCATAAAAGCATGTAGGATTTTGTTGTGCCTTTTCTATGTCATTTGAAATGATAATTTTGGCTCTTTTCCTTTGTTCTATTAATGTGGTATTTATATTGGTTGGTGTTGTACCAACCATATTTTCATTCCTGGGATAAATACCAAATAAACACAGTGTATCATTGTAGTGCAGTGAATGACTTCATATGGCCCTTCTAACCACAGTCTTTTTAACTCTCACCAAACAGTATTTTTGCCCTGCTGGGTCTGAGTAAGAAATGATGGAAGAAGATGCTGATAGTATTATATGATTCAGTTGTGAGTGGTTAACAGAGCTAATTGTGAACGTAAAAACTTGAAATTCTAATGCATATAAAATGAGCCATCTCAGAAGCAGAAATGGCAGATTTTACTACCACTGGAGAAGAACCAGGAGTAGTGTATCCTTTGGATCCTGAGGTCCCTGTGCATGAAACCTCCTCGACCCAGGAGCAGAAAGTTGTGACACCAGAGGAGTCAGTAGCAGCAGAACAAAGAGCTGGAGCATGAGACAGAGTAAGTAAAACTGTGAGACTTTAGGCAGGAGATTTGCTTGCAGAGTAAGGAGCTAGGTTTGCTGAGCCATTGAGCTAGAGCTGAGTGCCTTCAGGCTGAGGCATATGGTGGAGTGGTGTGCTCTGTAGGCGTTTGTCAGCAGACTTGAAGAAGCACTGTAACGTTGCCAGAGCAGGGCAGAGGCCAGGCTGAGGCCCAGACAGAGTCTGTGGACAGGGTAGAGGACAGTGTGTCCTGAATGGAAGAAATGAACGTTTCTAACCATGAATTGTACCTAGTTAACTTCCTTAATAGGCCCTATAACTGTTGAATATGGTGTCTGAGTTCTCCTTGGCTACTGCAATGCATTATTGGACGCAGTCAAGTAAGGAGAGTTGTTGGAGATATAGTTGCAGTCATTTTTTGCAATAATACTTTCAATATGCCATTGAGTTAAGTTTGCGAGAATTTAGTTAAGGCTGTTGGCATTTATAATCCAAGGAGATTATTGGTCTGTATTTTTCTTGTGTTGTCTTTATCTGAATTTGATATCAAAGTAATGCTAGTCTCATAGAATGATTTAGGAAGTGTTTCCTCTTTTACTTTTTGGTAAAAGATGAAGAAGAACTAGACTTACTTCTTTAATGTTTGTTCAAATTCCCCAGAGAATTCATCAAACTGCTGAGCATTGTCCATCAGTTCAGACCTCTTACAGTGCTGAATAAAGGAATCTAGTGTATTTTTGTTTTGTTTTAAATGTTCTTTTTTTTTAAAGTTTTTATTGTGCATTGAATGATAGTTTACATGGGAGAATATCAGCTTTACATTCATCCTATCGTATTTTGTTTCATTGGAATAATTACAATCTCCTCCATGTATCATCATTCAACAGCATTTGCTTCCATTCCCTCTGGGATATTTTGGATGTGTACCAAAAGCACTGAGGAATATATAACCATTCAAACAACCCTGGAACCGTGCCCCTTGGCCACAAGTACAGAGCCCCTCTTCCTCCTTGAGTCTAGAGTCCCCAGCTACTCCATTTCTCATGTCATTGTCTGTGCTTCCGTCTCTGGCATTGTTGCTTCTCTGAATAGGGTCCCACGCTCCACTCTTTTCCCTTGATGGTCCCAGGGTCCTCTGCTCCTGTACTGCAAGATCAACCCCTCCCCTCCTTTTGTTATAAAATGTCTACCTCTACATTTGCAACATCCATAGTCAGTCTTGATAGCAATTATTCACTATTGTGCCACAATAATCTCACCCCCATCTCCTTTCACCAACCCCATCTAGACAGGTTGGAAATCACTCAGTGGAGGGAAACTAGTTCCTTTGTTGCTCTTATGAAGAGGGGCAGGATTTTAATCAGCTCATGACTTCATCTTCCCAGAAGTTCACTATTTTAATAGAGTCAAATTTATCATTATTTTCTTTTCTGATTAATGATTTTTCTTCCCTTTTGAGCTATTCTTTTCAACCACAAAGTGAAAAAAATGTTTTGTTTTGTTTTTTAATTTAATTCTTCAATATTCTCTTTTAAAAGCATTATAGTTTTGCCTTTCATATTTAGGTCTTGAATTAATTTTCCTGTATGTTCTAAGAAATGGATCCAATTTTAATTTTTGCTGATCACATCATTTTCTGAGTCTCAGAAAACCAACTCCCTGGTACTTAATAAACAAAGTCCAGTCTTTCTGCACTGTTCTGGTTTCACCTGTGCCATAAAGCAAGTGACAAGAGCCCAAATCAAAAGTCCCAAAATTCACTTGTTTGTTTCTTGGCTGTCTGATATGTCTAACAATTATCTATTTAATTTTTCTGTGGCATATTTTTTAATAACTATATTTTAAAAATACATCTTGATATCTGGTAAAAACAAGCACTTTTATATCCTGTACCCCACCTCCCCCAAAAAGTATCTTTGCTGAGTTTACCCTTGCAATGCTATGTACATTTGTCATTTTTATTAAATTAATAAATCAACAATGAAGTAATTGACTTCTTTACAATAATTCTTTTAATCTGAGCATGGTGTATTTCTTCAGCTATTTTATTTTCTTGTTTTTATGTTAGTTGCTGTCTAGCTGATTCCTACTGATGGTGATTCCATGTGTGCAGAGTAGAACTCATAGTGTCTATATGAACGCAGAGTGCTATAGTAGAAAACCAGAGGGTGTTCAAAGGCACAACATCAGGCCTACCATCTCAGGTACCTCTGGATGGGTTTGAACAGCCAAGCTTTCAGTCAGTTGTTGTTGTTAGGTGCCATCGAGTCGGTACAGACCCATAGCAACCTTATGCACAGTAGAACGAAAAACTGCCCGATCCTGGGCCAACCTCACTACTGTTGCCACACTTGAGTCCACTGATGCTGCCACTTGGCCAATCCATCTCATTGGGGGTCTTCCTCTTTTTCTCTGACCCCCCACCTTAACAAACATGATATCCTTCTCCAGTGACTGGTCCATCCTGACAATATGTCCAAAGTATGAGAGATGAAGTTTGGCCATCTTGGCTTCTAAGGAGCACTCTGGCTGTACTTCTTCCAAAATGGATCTATTGGTTCTTTGGCAGCCTGTGGCACTTTCAATATTCTCCTCCAACACCATAACTCAAAAGGATCAATTCTTCTATGGTCTTCCTTGTTCATTGTTCAGCTTTCACATGCTTATGAGGTTATTGAAAATACCATGGCTTGGATCAAGTGCACCTTAGTCCTCAAATTTACATCTTTGCTCTTTAACACTTTACAAAGATCTTGTGCAGCAGATTTGCCTAATGCAAATTTCTTGACTGATAGTTGATCCAAGAAGAATGAAGTCCTTGACAACTTCAATCTTTTCTCCGTTGATAAGAATGTTGTTTATTGGTCTAGTGGTGAGGATTTTTGTTTTCTTGACATTGAGATGTAATCAATACTGAAGGCTGTGCTCTTTGATCTTCATCAGTAACAGTTTCAAGTCCTCTTTGCTTTTAACAAGCAAGTTTGTGTCATCTGGATATCGCAGGTTGTTAATGAGTCTTCCTCCAATACTGATGCCATGTTTTTCTTCATAGTACCCAGCTTCTCAGACTATTTGCTCAGCATACAGGTTGAATAAATATGGTGAAAGAATACAACCTCGTCACACATCTTTTTTTAATTTTAAAACATTCATCGTTCCCATGTTCTGTTAGAACAACTGCTTCTTGTTCCAGGTACAGATTCCTCATGAGCACAATAAAGTGTTCCAGAATACTCATACTTCACAATGTTGTCCATAGCTTGTCATGATCCACACAATTGAGAGCCTTTGTGTAGTCAATAAAGCAAAGGTAAACATCTTTCTGATATTCTCTGCTTTCAGCCAAGATCCATTGGACATCAGCAGTGATATACCTCGTTCTATGGCCTCTTCTGAATCTAGCTTGAACCTCTGGAAGTTCTCTGTCAATGTATGATTGTAGCCATTTCTGTATTATCTTTAGCAAAACTTTACTCATATGGGATATCAAAGAGATTATCCGATGATTTCCACATTCCATTGGGTTACCTCTCTTTGGAATGGGCACAAACATGGATCTCTTTCAATGAGTCAGCCAGATAGTTGTCTTCCAAATTTCTTGGCAGAGATGAGTGAGTGCCTCCTGTGCTGCCTCACTTCCTTGAAAGATTTCAATTTTTATCCCGTCAATTCCTGGTGCCTTGTTCTTTGCCAATTCCTTCAATGCACCTTGGACTTCCTCCTTCAGTATCATTGGCTCTTGATCCTATGCTATCTCTTGAAACGTTTGAACATTAACCATTTCCTTTTGGTACAGTGACTCTGTGTATTCCTTCCATCTTCTCTTGATGCTTTCTGCATCATTCAATAATTTTCCCAGAGAATCTTTCAATAACTAAAGTTGAGGCTTGAATTTTTTTTCTTCTGTTCCTCCAGCTTGAGAAATGCTGAGCATGTTTTTCCTT
>NW_006408603.1:3502593-3569881 GCF_000296735.1 Chrysochloris asiatica | reverse complement strand
GCTCATTTTCCAGCACTGTATCTGACAGTGTTTCTCTGCTATTCATAAGATTTTCAGTGACTAAATACTCTAAAGTAGTTTTTCACTCTTTTTTCCTAGTCTGTCTTTGTCTAGAAGCTCATCTGAAACCTGTCCACCATGGGTGACCCTGTGGTATTTAAAATACTGGTGGCATAGCTTTCAGAATCATAGCATTTCACAAGCCACCACAGTAGACAAACTGACAGACAAGTGGTGGCCGTTTGGTTTTAAGTGGAAACTGTCACTTTAAATTTTGAGGAGATTGTGCTCATGTAGAAGAACCCACCAGGAGTGGGGGTGGGGTGTCCATTCACTCAGACACCCCATCTAGTCACCAGAATGGAGGTGTGCAGACAGTGAGAGATCAATGAACAGATACCAAAAAGAAAAGAATGTCCACACCTGTATCTAAGGCGCTCTGGTAACAGTGGTTACGAATTGGGCTGTGAACTGCAAGATCAGCAGTTCAAAGCTACTAGCTGTTCCACAGGAGAAAGATGAGGCTTTTGCTCCCAAAAAGATTTACATCCTCGGAAACCATGTACAGGGTCTCTATGAGTCGCAACCGACTCCACAGCACATAACAACAACAACAACAACAACACCTGTATCTCCACAGTTCTGTTAGGTGTTCTTGGCTTCTCTGATACTTCCCCCGCTTGGTCTCTCCCAAGATGGTGGCTCTGGGAGCAGCTGAGCCTCTTGAATTAGAAAGCACTGGATTTCTTGATTCTGCTACAAATTCCCCTAGCTATAAGCCTTCCAAGCTTCTATATATTCTTTTATATGTGGTTCAGAGTTCTAGTAACATCCCCTGAGCCTGCTTGGTCTGGTATTCTGTGTTGCTGACAGAGCTTCTCACTGCACGTCTACCCGATTCACCATCTTGTTGTTGTTAGGTGCCATTGAATCAGTTAATACCAACTTACTTGCATATATGGAGTCCGGCTATAGGATAAGCTCCTTAGAAACAGCTGCTCCTTGGAAAAGACAAAGAGACAGGGTTGCTATGAGTAGGGAATGACTCAATGGCACTGAATAACAACAACAACATATTTGCATATAGGAGCCCTTGTAGTACAGTGGCTAAGTGAAAGTTTGGTGGTTTGAACCCACCAGCCACTCTTTGAGAAAAAGAAGTGGCAATATGTATCTATAAAGATTTACAACCTTGGAAACTCTATGAGGTGATTTAACTCTGTCCTATAGGAGTCCTGGTGTAGCACTGTGGGTTAATGCGCTGGAATGCAAAGTCAGTTTGAACTACCAGGTAAGCAGTTCAAGCTCACCAGCCACTCCTCGGAAACCTTATATAGGGTCGCTATGGGTTGGAACTGATTCAATGGCACTTAACAACAGCAATAGGGTCACTATGAGTTATAATTTCATATACTGAAATAACTATCATTTTTCTTCTTTACGTTGATAATGTTGTGAATTTCTGGAAGTCTCTGATTCACCTATTAAAAAGCTCACATTATTTGCTGTGGAGAATGGTTTTGAAGGAAACAATATTGAAGAAGGGAGTTCATTAGGAGACTGTTCAGTAGTATAGGTGATAGATGATTGTGACCTGGACTGATGTAGTAGTGGAGATAGAAAGAGGTAGTTGGTTTCAAAATTTACTTTGGAGTTGAGAGAAGATGGGGAATAAAATAAAGGAAAGACTCAAAAAAGATTTCCAGTCTGGCTTTAGATTTTGCTTCACTAAATAGTCGTTATTATTATTATCATCCACAGGTTAGATAGAAACCTGGGTGTGGCGCTGTAGCATAATCACTGGACGATTGATTCCAAAGTTCAAACCCACCATCTGCTCCTCCGAAACCATGTACATGGTCACTATGAGTTGGAACTAACTCAATAGCACGTAGCAACACCATCATAGGGTTTTCTGGTGTAGAATTGATTGATAGCAATGGTGCCATTAAACCAATGGGTTTGAAAAATTCTATCATGATCCCCTCTTTGCTTTAGAGGGAAAAGGAGATGGAGCAAGGATGAGCTGGAAGAAGGAGACAAGAGGCACTTAAAGAGATTTGGGCTGATTCAGTAGAGGAGTAGTGAAGCTAATAATATTTTATTTAGCAATACAGATTTAGTCAACATCTCATATTCCATCTATTATGTACATGGCACTGCTGCTACTTCTGCTGTGTGTCGTGGAGTCAGGTCTAACTCACAGCAACCTTGTGTAGGGTTTCAGAGGCTGTAAATCATTATGAGAGCAGTAAGCCTCATATTTTTCTCATGGAGAGGCTGGTAGATTTGAACTACTGACTTTGCAGTTAGCAGTCCAACGTGTAACCCACTATGCCACTTTGGCACTGTTGCTGTTAAGTGCCATCGAGTAAGCTCTGACCCATAGCAACCCTGTATAGGGTTTCTGAGGGGCAGCTGATGTGAATGAACCACCAACCTTGTGGTTTAAAATGATTTTGCAGTCCAGTTCATTAACCTATATCTAAAATGAATAAACAGATTTCTTAATGAGAAGGACAACCAGAAAAAAGCAATTGCAACACAGTCAAAGGGCATGATATTGAAATTGCTCTATCTGAATATCTAGGAAGGAGCCCTGGCAGCACAGCGGGTTATGTGTTGGGATGTTAACCACAAGGTCAACAGTTCAAATCCACCAGAATGAGGCTTTCTGCTCCTGTAATGAAAACTTATACAGGGTTGCTATAAGTTAGAACCAGCTTGACAGCACAAAACCTTCTCTACCTCCTACATCTAGAAGCCTACTTGGCTCCTAACTGAAAGGTTGGCAGTACTAACCCACCAGCTGCTCTGTAGGTGAAAAATGTGGCAGTCTGCTTCCATAAAGATTACAGCTTTGGAAACACAACGGGGCAGTGCTACTCTGTCCTATAGGGTAGGCATGAGTTGGAATCAAATCAATGGCAAAGGATTGGGCTTTTCATCTATATGCATGCAATGGATTGTGGTTGTAGAACTTGAAGTGGAAAACTCTAGGTGTTTAGAAAGTCAGAGAAATATTTATAGAAGAAGGAAAATAGGAAGTTAGCATCATATCTATATTTTGAAAAGGTAATTCTGGTGACATTATAGGGGCTGAGAATGGGGAGAGACTGCAGGACAGGAGATAAGTTCTGACGTGATTGCAATGGTAGGAGTGAGAGATGGAGCTAGAACAAAGTTAGAAACATTGGGGGTGGAGAGGTCGAGAAAGAGCTGAGACATTCCTCACAGGGAATGTAACATTGGATGTGGGAGGAAAGAAAGGGGAAGATCTGAGTGACCCTGAGCTATCTAGTTTGGGAAAAAGGCATGTAACTGATTTGTTAGCTATGCCTTAGTACAGAGTAAAATTCTGAGATAATGGATATAAATTTACTGCCATCAAGTTGATTCTGACTCATAGTGACCTTATAGGAGAGGGAACTGCTCCTTAGGGTTTCTGAGAATGTAAATTTTACAGAAGCAGACAACCTCCTCTTCTTATTTTTTCTCAGAGAGGCTGGTGGGTTAGAACTACAAACCTTGCAGTCAGCAGCCCAATATTTAAATCATTGTGCCACCAGGTCACCAATGGAATATTATGTTTTTGTTAAGTGCCATTGAGTTGTTTCCAACTCGTAGTGACCCTGTATAGGGTTTCCAAAAAGTGTCTGGTGGTGTGAACCACCAATCTTGCAGATAGTAGTTCAGTTCTTATCGTATTGTGGTGGTGATTGTGTGCTATCTAGTTTGTTCCAACTCAGCAACCCTTTTTAGGGTTTCAAGGCTGAACCTTTACTAGAGCAGAACGTCTCATCTTTCTCCATCAGAGCAGCTGATAGATTTTGAACATCTGACCTTACAATTAACAGCCCAACTAATGCGTAGCCCACTATGATACCAGGGCTACTTGGGCTTATCCTATAGTGCATACACATTTTTAAAGTTTATGCAAAAACCATGAACTCAGCACAGGAAGACATGCAGAAAAAAGAAAGCAGCAACATCATAAAAAACAAACATAATGGCAGCAATTAATCCATACCTATCCATAACTACACTGAATGTAAACAGATTAAATGTACCAGTTAAGAGACAGAGGGTGGTAGAATGGATAAGAAAACAAGATCTTTCAATATGCTGTCTTCAAGAGACACATCTTATACCAGAGACAACAATAGATTAAAAATCAAAGGATGGGAAAAAATATACCAAGCTAATTGCAATAAAAAATGAACAGGAGTGGCACTACTAATCTCTGATAAATTAAACTTTAAGGCAAAAACCAGCATAACAGATAAAGATGGACATTATCATCATGATTAAATATCTATGCTCCCACTGAAAGAGCTCCAAAATATATAAACCAAACGCTAATAGATTTGAAGAAAGAAATAGACGAATCTATAATAATAGTGGGCGATTTTAATACACTGCTTTAAAAAATGGATAGAACAACCAGAAAAAAAATTGACCATGACATGGAGGGATTAAGCAACACAATCAGCCAACAGGACTTCATAGATGTGTACAGAGCATTCAACCCAACACCAGAACAACATACATTATTTTCTAGTGTACATGGAACATTATCCAGAATAGACCCTGTGTTAGGCCACAAAACAAACCTCTATAAATTTACAAATATCGAAATACTACAAAGCATCTTCTCAGACCACAATGCTATCAAATTAGAAATCAACAACAGGAAGACCAAGGAAATAAAGTAAAATACATGGAAACTGAATAATACCCTGCTGAAAAGCAACTGGGTAGTAGAAGAAATAAAATGTGAATTCACAAAGTTCCTAGAAACAAACAAAAATGAAAACACAACATACCCAAATCTTTGGGACATGGCAAAAGTGGTGCTGAGAGGACAACTTATTGCAAATAAATGCATACATACAAAAAGAAGAAAGAACCAAAATTAACACATTAACACAGCATTTACAACTATGAGCAACAGACCAACAGAGGGAACCTACAGCCACCAAAAGAAAATAAATAATAAAGATTAGAGCAGAAATAAGTAAGACAGAAAACAGATAAACTATAGAAAGAATCAATAAGACAAAAAGTTGGTTCTTTGAAAATATTAACAAAATTGACAGACCACTGGCAAACCTAACAAAAGAAAAGAGGGAGAAGACACAAATAACACATTAGAAACCACATGGGCGATGTCACAACAGACCCAAAGGAAATCAAAAGGATAATAACAGAATACTATGAAGAGTTGTACTCCAACAAATTTGAAAAACTTAGACGAGATGGATACAGTTTTAGAAAAACATGACCTACCTAAACTTACACAGAGTGAAGTAAAAAACCTGAATAGACCCATAACAAAAGAAGAAATTGATCAGGTCATCAAAACCTTCCAACCAAAAGTAGTCCAGGCCTAGATGGCTTCACTGGTGAGTTCTACTAAACATTCAGGAAAGAGCTGTCACCAATTCTACTCAAATTATTCCAGAATATAGAAGAGGATGGGAAACTTCCTAACACATTTTATGAAGTAAGCATAACCCTCATACCAAAACTAGGGAAGGACGTCACTAAGAAAGAAAATTATAAACCAGTATCCCTCATGAACATAGATACATAAATTCTCAACAAAATCCTGGCCAACAGAATCCAGCAGCAAATAAAATAAAAAATACATCATGACCAAGTGGGATTCATATCAGGGATGCAAGAATGGTTCAACATTAGAAAAACAATTAACGTAATCCACCATATAAATAAGATAACACAAAACAACAACACAGTCATATTGATAGATGCAGAAAATGCATTTAACAAAATTCAACATCCATTCCTGATCATAATACTCAACAAAGTAGGAATTGAAAGGAAATTCCTCAACATAATCAAGAGCATACATATAAAACCAACAGCCTACATTGCATTCAATGGACTGAAACTGAAAGCCTTCCCTCTGTGAATAGGAACCAGAGAAGAATGACCTTTATCACCTTTCCTATTCAATATTGTGCTGGACATCTTAGCAAGACCTATACGGAAAGACAGGGAAATTAAAGGAATCCAAAATGGCAAAGAGGAAGTAAAACTCTATTTGTAGATGATATGATCCTATACATAGAAAACCCCAAAAACACAGTAAAAAAGCTTCTAGACTTCATTAGAAGATTCAGCAAAGTGACAGGATATAAGATCAACATAAAAAAACAGTTGGATTCCACTATACCAAAAACGACAGCACTGAAAACAACATTAGGAAAGCAATACCATTTACAATAGCCACCCAAAGGATGAAATATCTAGGAATAAATGTAACCAGAGAAACAAAGGATCTATACAAAGAAAACTACAAAACACTACTACAAGAAGCCAAAAGAGACCTACAAAAATGGAAGAATGTACCATGCTCCTAGATAGGAAGATTTAACATTGTGAAAATGTCAATACTGCCCAAAGCAATTTACACACATAATGCAATCCCAATCCAGATTCCAATGACATTCTTCAAAGAGATGGAAAAAACAATTACAAACTTTATATGGAAAGGAAAGATATCCAGGATAAGCAAAGCACTGTTTAAGATGAAGAATAAGGTTGGAAACCTCTCACTTCCTGACTTCAAATTTTATTACACAGCTATAGTGGTCCAAACAGTTTGGTACTGGTACAATGAAAGATACATTGACCAATGGGACAGAATCGAGAATGCAGAAATTAACCAATCCACATATAGCCAACTGATTTTTGACAAAGTGCCTAAATGTATTTCATGGGGAGGTGATAGTCTCTTCAACAGATGGTGCTGACAGAAGTAAAAAGCACTATGCAAAAAATTGAAACAAGACCTTCACCTCACACCTTATACAAAACCCAACTCAGCATGGAATAAAGACCTAAATGTGAATCCCAGAATTATAAAGTCCATCAGAGAAAAATAGGGGCAAATGTGAGGGCTCTAATTCAGGACATACATAGACTACCAAACAGTTTGAAAACCATACAAACAAAAGCAGACAAAATAGATGTTGGGACATATTAAAATTTTTTAACTTATGTGCATCAAAGCTTCACTAAAAGAGTAAAAATGGAACCCACAGAATGGGAAAAAATATTTTGCAACAACATATCAGGGACTAATTTCTAAAATGTATAGGAAACAACACCTTTACCAGAAAAAGACAAATAACCCAATTAAAAAATGGGCACAGGACATGAACAGACACTTCAACAACAGGAGATCCGGGTAGTGAACAAACATATGAAGAAATGTTCACGATCACTAGCCATTAGAGAGATGCAAATCAAAACAGCAATGAGATATCATCTCACATCTGCAATAAGAGCAAAGATCAAAAAAGTAGAGGACAACAAATGCTGATGAGGATATGGAGAGACTTGGACACTCCTGCATTGTTGGTGGGATTACAAAATGGTCCAGCCTCTCTGGAAAGCAATATGGTGCTTCCTCAGAAGTTTGAAAATAGAAATACCTATGATCCAGCAATTCCTCTACTTGGTATTTACCCACAAGAAATAGGAGCCATAACATGAGTTATGCACACCAATGTTCATAGCAACACTATTTACAATAGCAAAAAGGTGGAGACAGCCTAAGTGTCTATCAATGGAAGAATGGATAAACAAACTGTGGTACATACACACAATGGCATATTATGCTACCTTGAAGAACAACAAGGAAGCTGTAAGCTACCACATAACATGGATGAAACTTGAGGACATTATGTTGAGTGAAATTAGTCACAAAAGGAGAAATACTGCATAGGACCACTACTGTAAAAGACTAAGAAAAATAACCCATACGAAAAGGGTTGGGGGAAGAAAAAAATTCTTTGCTGGTTACCGTGATGTGGGGGGGTAATGTGAGGGGAGGGAATGGAAGGTGGAGCACAGTGTAGGGAATAGACACAGGACAGTTTGAGTGCTGAGGAGGGGGACAATACACAAGAAGGGAGAGGGGAATGGAAGAATAAGGCAGATGGGAGAACAGTTAGGCAGGTTTGCATGGGCTAAGTGGGACAGAGGTAAATAATGATGTATGCACAACCTTCGAACAACAGGGCTCTGGGATACGGGGATTGAGGCAAGCTAAAAGGGGGGAAGTAATGTTAAAATGCTTGGCTGTCTTTTGAATCTTAGTTTTCCTTGCATACCATTATAAAATAGACACTTGAGGGGGAGAGAAAGGAATAGCTAGAATATCACCATAGAAATCTTGTAAGTCTGTCTTCTGCCTATAACTGATTGAGATACCTAAAATGGGGCTTCAACTTGCCCAGTGAAGGAGGCTTCCTGAGGAGCTTTTGCATTACATAAGACCATAGGTGGAATCCTGAACACCATCCAGAATCTTCTGAGGTGGGAAATTTCCACCTGAAAGGACAAGCAGACCAGCCTGGAATGGCTAAAAGAACAGAAGATACTTCTTGAAATAAAGATTGACAGGAAAAATTAAAAAAAAATAATAATGGTAGTCTGACTGATTACTACAAGAGCAAGCAAGTTGCTTGCCCAGGAGACATCAAGGCAAATGGTCGGGTCCCCTCAGGACAAACCTCCTTCCAAGACTAAGACTCAAGGGGAATACACAAGCATGCATGTGGTCTGACTGGTGACCACGTTTGTCACCAATAAGGGGAAGTGAGGGAAAAACAGCAATGGAGCTGCAAATTAAGTCCTACCACGTTCCATAGAGTCCTGTGAACCCGGAGGAAACCTGGTTGGCCAGCAGTATGGCAAGAGCTGGGTACTCCTGGGCTCAGAGTCAGTGACATAGCCACAGAGGACTAGAGTAGAGAGTGAAGTGTCCAGCTGATAAGAGAGGGCATATGCACAAGAACACTCACACTTGCATATAATAACCACTTGACCTGGCTTTAATGGCTGGATGATCAGACCTCAACTAGAAGAAGAAATAAGAGGGAAAAAAGAATAATCTGATACAATTTGATGAACTTGACCTATACCTATGGATGCAGTAGCTCAAAAGAGGGAACAAGTCTTTACAGTGAGGATCATTCCCACCCCCTCCATACATACAGTAGACAGGGATGGGCAACTTGAACATTGGCTATCCAAAATGGGGGGGGCTACAAAGGCAAGAAGTGACTGGCTTACAAGTTTTCAAGAGGGAACCTAGAACCAGAGGGTGAGGAGGAAGGTAGAATCTCCACTGAGTAGTATCCAATCTATCTGGTCAGGGCTAATGAAAGGAGATGGGGATAGGACTCTTGTGATACAATAGTGAATAATTGTTATCAGGACTGACTGTGAGGGTTGGAAATGTAAAGGTAGACATTTTGTAGTAAAAGGAGGGAAGTGATTGACTTTGCAGTCCACGAGCAGAGGTCTCTGGGACTATCAAGGGAGAAAAGCAAAGTGCGGGACCCTACCCAGAGAAGCAGGAATGCCAGATATGGAGGCAGAGATGATGACGTGGAGAGATGGAGTGGCTGGGGACTCCAGACCCAGAGAGGGAGAGGGGTTGTATGCTGATTACCTGGGGGCAGGCTTGCAGGGTATACACTTTGGTTGGTTGATGATGCATGGCGGGGACTGTAACCATGGCAATGAAACAATATATGATAGGATGAATGTAAAGCTAATGTTCTTCCATGTAAACTATCACATAATTCACAATAAAACATTCAAAAAATAAAAGTTTATGCAAAGGTTTGGAATAAGATCCAAAGTGAGTTTTCTTAGGCGTCGGGAACTGGGATAGCTCACCTTATAGATCACACTGAATACTGAAATCTCTGCCTAGTTACTTTGACACTTAAGGATTGATGAGGCAATTCTAGAGCTATGACTATAAAATCCTGTTCTATTATTACTGTCCAATTATTTACTAAAAGGAGCTCTGGTAGCATAGTGGTTATGAGTTGGGCTGCCATCCTCAAGGTAAGCAGTTCGAAACTACGAGTAAACACTGCCCTTTTGATCTCAAATGGTTGATTATTTTAAGGTGTGTATATTTCACTAGTATTATTGTTCCCCTTATAGATCTATTGTCTGGCTGAAAATTGAGCCATGGGGGTAAATTCATTTCCAGACTTGAAGGGTGACTAAGGGCCATAGTCTTGGGGTCCCACTAGTCTCTATCTGACCAGTAAGCATGGTCTTTTTTTTACGATTTTGAGTTTTGGTTCACGTTTTTCTCACACTCTATCCAGGTCCTTCTAATGTAATCCCTTTCAGAGCAGATGGTAGTGGTAGGGAGGCACCGTCTATTTCTTTTGGTCTCAGGGTCATGGAGACTGATGTTTGTGTGGTTCATTAGTCCATTGGACTAATGGTCTTCATGTGTCTTTGATTTTCATCATTCTTCTTTCTTTTGGACAACGAGAGACGAGTAGCTGTCGCTTAGATGTCCAAGAACATACATTTTTAATGGGATCGTTTGACAGTTTCATAGGGAAACTCTGAAACTACAATACAAAGAGGTACTAAGACGATTCTTTTTTTTAATGTGGGGTTACTGTCTTTGCCTAGTTTCTTACTGTAGGATAAGAATAAATTTTACTCTGCTATCTTGGCTTGAAAGTTTGGTTTGGATTGGAGCTTTGGATTTGGCCTTGATTCCAATATATAAAACAAAAGAAAAAGGTTTTTTTTTGTAAAAGCGTTATTCTGACTCCAAACCTGTCATAGCAAAGTTTGACTTCAGTTACTTCTTAAGACAACTCTATGACTTAAGCATCATTGTTCTTCTCAACGTGCTCAAGTTTTTCATCTAAGAGATTCAGAAAACCCACAAATTAATGACAAACTCTCTGTCCCTCTGGTATTTATTTAACATCTCTAGGCACATTTCCTCATCAGCAATAACTGATTTGCCCATTTTGTGGCCATTGAGGGACCAACAAGGTAGCAAACACAAATGCTCTTTGAAAAGTATAAACCAGTTGTCTTCCAGTAGACTCCTGGTGACCCCATGTATGTCAGGGTAGAACTGTGCTGCATGGGCTCTTCCATGGCTGATTTTTCTGAAGTAGATGGTCAGGCTTTTCTTCTGAGATGTTTCTGGGTGGACCCGAACCTCCAAACTTTTTGGTTAGTAGCATAGCATATTAACTGTTTGCACTAGCACCGCTGTCTTTCTCAAAGTCTTATTCATAATGTTGGATATAATACATGGCTAAGGAACCCTGGTGGCATGGTGGTGGTTATGTGTCAAGGAGTTGGTTCCGACTCATAGTGACCCCATATAGAGTTTCTGAGGCTGTAAATCTTTATGGGAGCAGAAAGCCTCATCTTTCTCCTGTGGAACAGCTGGTAGTTTCCAACTGCTGACCCTGAGGTTAGCAATCTGACTGGTAACCACTATGCTGTCAGAGCTCCTAGTGAGTGCATTTGAATCTACTCTGCAAGACAAAGAAGAGGCTGTTTGGAAGTCTCCCAAACTCTATACGGAGTCCCCATGTGGCGCTGTAGGATAAGTACTGGACTGCTAACTTTAATGTCGGTGGTTCAAACCAACCAATCGCTCCTTGGAAACCCTACACAGGGTTGCTATGAGTGAAAACCGACTTGATAGCACTTAGCAACAATAATAACAAAACCCTACATTGGAGCACAGTGGCTCCATAGGTAAGCACTGGACTGGGAACCACAAGGTTGGTGATTCAAGCTACTCTGATGGAGAAAGATGAGGCTTTCTGCTACTGCAAAGATATAAAGTCTTGGAAACCTTTATAGGAATCAACTCACATTCAACCACACTTAATAGTAAACCCAGAGTCCTGGTGTGGTGCTGTAGGTTAATGTGCCAGACTGCAAAGCCCTTTGAACTGCAAGGTCGGCGGTTCAGTCTCACCAGTTGCTCCTTGGAAACCCTATACAGGGTCACTATGGGTCGGAACCGACTTGACAGCACTTCACAACAATAGCAAACCCAATATGAGTTCTAATGTGGTGCTGTAGGATAAACACTGGACGCTAACCCCATGGTTGGCAGTTTAAACCCACCAGCCACTCTAGGAAGCCCTATACAGTTTGCTATAAATCAATCGACTTGATGACAGTGATTTTTTTGTTGTTGTTTTTTTAAATGAGTATACTAGGGCCCTGGTGGTACAGTGGGCTAAGCTTTGGGCTTCTAATTAAATGGTTGGTGGTTCAAACTCACCAGTCATTCTGGGGAAAAAGATGAGGATGTCTGTTCCTGCAAAGATTTGAAAACCCAAAAAAGCAGTCCTGCTCTGTCCTGTAAGATGGCTATGAGTCAGAATGTACTTGATGGCAGGGTGTTCAATGAGGATGTTGTTGTTGCAGTTATGCTAACAAGTCAGTTCCGTATCATAATAATCTTGTATAGAGTTTCCAAAGAGTTCAAGCCATCGACTTCGCAGTTCAAACAGAGTTAGCGGGCCAGCGCTTATCCTATCACGCCAAGAGTGGACAGACTTCGCTGTTGCTTCTAACTTGTACAGAACATCTCTGCTTTAGGATAAATGACAAAAAACTTCTGACAGCACCTTTCACTTTGTTGACTGCTCAGTGCACTTTTTAATCAACTGCCCCACTTGCTCTTCTGAGAGTGTGTTATCTAGAATTGTTACATTTTAAGTGTCATCGAGTCAGTTCTGACTCATAACGACCTTGTAGAGGTAGGTTTGAATCTCCAATTTTGTGGTTAGTAGTCCAGCATAAAAATCCTCACCACTGGCCCAATAAACAACATTGTTAGCAACGGAGAAAAGATTGAAGTTGTCAAGGAATTCATTCTTCTTGGCTCAACTATCAACACTCATGGAAGCAGCAGTCAAGAAATCAAACGATGTATTGCATTAGGCAAATCTGCGCACAAGACTTTTTTAAAGTGTTGAAGAGCAAAGATGTCAGCTTGAGGATTAAGGTGCACCTTACTCAAGCTGTGGTATTTTCAATAACACGCATGCGAAAACTGAACAGTGAATAAGGAAGACTATAGAAGAATTGATGCTTTTGAGTTATGGTGTTGGAGGAGAATACTGAAAGTGCCATGGGCTGCCAAAAGAACCAACAAAAGAAGTGCAGCCAGAGTGCTCCTTGAAGGCCAGGATGGCCAAACTTTATCTCTTATACATTGGACATATTGTCAGGAGGGACTAGTCACCGGGGAAGGATATCATGTTTGTTAAGGTGGAGGGTCAGAAAAACAGAGGAAGACCCCCAACGAGATGGATTGTTTAAGTGGCAACATCAATGGGCTCAAGTGTGGCAACAATAGTGAGGCTGGCCCAGGATCGGGCAGTGTTTCGTTCTGCCATACATAAGGTTGCTATGAGTCGGTACCAGCTCAATGGCACCTAACAACAACAACAACAAGTCTAGCGCTTATCCTTCAGTGCCACACCAGGACTCCGGACTTTAGGATTGTTGTTGTTATTAAGTGCCATCGAGTCAGTTTCTTCTCATAGCGACTCTGTGTAGGGTTCCCAAGGAGTAGCCGGCGAGTTTGAACCGCCAACTTTGAAGTTCAAACTGACTTTGCAGTCCAGTGCATTAACCCACAGTGCCATACCAGAGGAAAAAAAGGTATTTTCCTTAGAAACATTCCGGTGACTGCGGTATTATCCACATGTATTGAATTCCAAACGATAATACAGACAGGAGGTGCAGGTTGTTGTTGTTGTTAGGTGCCATCGAATGAAGCACTGCCGGGTCTTGGTCCAACCTCACTACTGTTACCACACTTGAGCCCATTGATGCTGCCATTTTGCCAATCCAGCTCGCTGGGGGTCTTCCTCTTTTACTCTGACCGTCCACCTTACCAAACATGATATCCTCCTCCAGCGACTGGTCCCTCCTGACAATATGTCTAAAGTATGAAAGACGAAGTTTGGCCATCTTGATCTCTAAGGAGCACTCTGGCTGCACTTCTTCCAACACGATCTGTTGGTTCTTTTGGCAGCCCATGACACTTTCAATATTCTCCTCCAACACCATAACTCAAACACAGCAATTCTTCTATGGTCATCCTTATTCATTGTCCAGGTTTCGCATGCATATGAAGTTATTGAAAATACCATGGCTTGTGTCAGGAGCACCTTAATCTTCAAGCTGACATCTTTGCTCTTCAACACTTTAAAAAGGTCTTGTGCAGCAGATATGTCTAATGAAATACCGTTTGATTTCTTTACTGCTGTTTCCATGATTAAGAATAAAAAGGGCCCCCTGCCTTCAGGAGTGTGTATGTAGGCCCATCAAGAAACAGTGAAAACACATGAGCCCTGGATATCCACAGACAAATGTAAAAACCTTCCCTAAAAGCCGAGACTGTAAATTCCAAAAAGCCAAGTCCCCCCCCATCCAAAAAAAAAAAAAAAGCTAAAGAGGATAGAGAGAAACACTGTAAACTGATGATATATGGCGGGGATAATGATCAATGTAATGAAACAAGCTATATGAATGGTTGAATGTGAAGCTGATGATGTGCCCTGTAAACTTTCACTCAATGCAAAATAAAAACATTTAATTAAAAAAAAAAAAACAAAAAAACAGTGAAAACATACTTGTTGGAGAGTGGGCGTTACCGCCCATTCGCAGGACTGCACTAACTGCAGACAAGCAGCAGGGGGCAGAAAGGAGACTGAACCAGTGAAAACCAGGGTAGAAGTGCCGCTCCCATTTGCAACTGCGTCTTGGAAGACAGCCCCTTTTGTCATTCCCCATTCCTGGAGACCAGAAACGATAAAAGATCCTCTCTCCCATTATGGTAGATATACCCGAAATCCGAATTTCAGACCCACAGTGCTTCGCCAATCGCTCCCTTTCAAGGAAACTGCGCCCTCCAGCGGAGGAACGGTGATGTAGCTCTAGACAAACACCCGAAATTGCTGGACACCTTAAGTTTCACCTCCTTAAGGAGCATGTCTATTGCCTGTTCCGCCTCCTCACGGAGCCCCGCCCCAACGCAATTTCATTCAGTAGCACGGATTGGCTGACTTGTGTACGCGAATACGTTGCGTCGTGGGGCGGGCCCATGAGGGGTGTCCATAGGGCCTCACAGTCACTGCTCCCTGGACGCCGCTGCCCCACTGCATCTGTCCCTCCTCTGCCTTCAGCCGGTACAAGCAATACCCCAGACTTCGGGTGCTTGCGCCGGTGCCGACGTCTCCGCTGAGCCGCCTCTTCTAGCTGGCGGCTCTTCTCGGCCTAGTCCAGGTCGGGGGCGGAAAATGGCGCCGGTGCCCCAAGGCATTCAGGAGGAGCGGCTGCTGGGGTCTCATTCCAGACCTTTGCTCCGGCTCCTCTTCCTCGCCCAGGCCATCCTGTTTCTGCTGCCGGCATCCCAGGCAGACCTGTGCCCCGCGCCCTGCGCCTGCCGTCACCCCCTGTTGGACTGCAGCCGCAGGCGACTGCCCGCGCCCAGCTGGAAGGCACTGTCCGGCCCGCTGCCCCCAGGCACCGTCAGCTTGTGAGTGTGAGGGAGCCTGGCCCTGGTGGGAGGGGGCGACCGGGAGCTTCAATCCTGAAGGGAAATACCATTACGATGTTGTTAACGTTGGGTTGTAGAAGCTTGAAAAAGCCCGTTGTCAAGGCTTCTGGGGACTTGCATTTAGAAAAGGATTTAGATTCTGGGGCCCAGGCAGTGAGTGGGTGAACCCAGGGCTAGAGGGGGTGGAGAGTTGGGGTAAGGATGATGTAGGGGCTCTTGGGTCCTGGGCCCGGACATGATTCTTGGTTGGTTTGGGAGATGGGGCGAGCACGAAGCAGGGCTCCTTGCTTAATTTAGGCCGCAACATTTGAGGTGTGTTTCAGGCACGTGATTTTATAACTGCTGTCGATAGGTCTTTTGCCCTAGTTCACATTCATTTTATGCTGCAGTTTTGACATATCTGTTGATGATGGTGGATGACCATCCCCACTAGAGCAGAACCGCCCATAGAGTTTTCTTGGCTTTTTGTTAAATGTCGTTGAGTCGGTTTCAACTCACGGCGACCCTGTATAGGGTTTCTAAGGAGCAGCTGGTGAATTTGAACTGCCGGCCTTGTGGTCGCAGACCGGTGCTGATCCTTCAGCTCCACACCAGGACTCTGTGGCTTGTTGTTGTTAAGTGTCGTTGAGTTGGTTCCGACTCATAACCCAGTATGGGTTTCCAAGAAGCGGCTGGTGCATTTGAACCGCGTATTTTTCCGTTCAAACCGACCTTGTGGTTCAGTGCTTATCTACAACGCCACACCAGGACTCCTTTCCTGTCTTTGTTGTTGTTAGGTGCTGGCTAGTTGGTTCCCACTCATAGCGACCCTGTATAGGGTTTCTGAGGAGCAACTGGTGGGTTTGAACTGCTGACCTTGTGGTTCGCAGTCCAGTGCTGAGCTACAGCGCCACACCAGGAAAACTCCATCATGTTTCAGGAGAGCCAGTATTGCCAAGAACAAGTGTCCATAAGTGGTGGTGGTTATGTGCCATGGAATCGATTCCGACTCAGCGACCCTGTAGAGGGTTTCCGAGACTGTAAATCTTTACAGGAACAGAAAGGTTAATGTTTCTCCCGCGGAACAGCTGGTAGTTTCGAACTGTTGACCTTGAGGTTGGCAGCCTGATCCGTAACCACTACACTACCAGAGCTCCTTATTTAATTTAATTTAGGATTCAGTGTTGTTGTTTTTTTAAAAGGGGAGGTATTATTTCCATAACTATGCTTTTAATGCTTTGTTTTCAGTACATTTCCTTGTGGCAAAGAACTAAAAATCAGTACTCTTTGTTTATGCGAGGGGCCTTCCAAAATTCATGGAGAAATGGAATGAAAAGATACTGGAATTTTTCCACAAGCTTTGTGAAATCCCCACTTATTTGAGAAGCTAGTGCAATGATTGGCTGACTTCTGAGGACTCCATTGCTGAATGCTCATCTTGATAGGCCTACAATATTAGACAGTGGCACTTGGAAGGAAGACTCATTAGGCTGAGTTGGCCTGGTGGCATTAGGAACAACAGGTATTAAATGCTGCAATTATGGGGTACCTTCACTGGTAACATACAGTTATTTCTCTGCCGCTACCTGAGCAACACATTTATTAATTGACAGACTTCTAATGGAGTCTCTTACACCAAAAGAATGGCCTGAGGTACAATTAAAATAAGAAAGACTGTTTGGATTTTCGTTGGAAATAGACTGCTTGTACCAGCCGCTCCGCGGGAGAAAGATGAGGCTTTCTACTCCCGTAAGGATTTACACCCTCGGAAACCCTGTACAGGGTCGCTATGGATCGGAACCGACTCGACGGCACTTAACAACAACAACAACAACACAGTAGAAGGTCTCTTTGTGCTGCAGCGGCTAAGTATGTGTATTCTTCTAAGTTAGTGTAAGTAGGAAAGAAAGTTTCCTCAAACACAAGGGGGCTTCAAAAAGTTTATGGGAAAATTACATACTTTCCATGAACCTTTTGAAGTTCCCTCATAGTCACTGAGAAAATTAAGGTATTTTTAAAAAAACAAATGTTATAAGCATAGAACTGCAATATAATAAGAATTTTATGTTTTATGATAGTGCTACCTATAGTTAATTCTAGATTTACTCAAATTCAGTAGGAAAATTCATATCAACATATAATATGTTGCTTTTTTAAGTGCCATCGAGTCAGTTCTGACTGGATGCAACTCTTCATAGGGTTTCCAAGGAGTGACTGGTGGATTTGAACCACTGACTTTGCAGTTAGCAGCCCAGTGCTTATCCTACAGTACCACACCAGGATCTAGCACATTATCTTTGTTCTGTATGCATCAAGTGCAGCCTTGTAAGAAATTCTTGGAGCATCTACTTGAGTATGACGAATAAATCTGGTGCAGGTTTTTTATAAAACGCAACTTCACTTAACTGTAATTGGAATAAATTTACCCTACTCTTTAAGCTTCTCCATGGGTAGGTAAACAGTAATTAGAAATAGTTTTATGTAAGATATATTTTGTCTAGTTTTGATTTTTGTTTAATCAAGACAAATTGCCTGAAATCAATGAAATTCAACAATTTAAAATGTCCTATAATGAAATTTTCAGTTGAAGTTAAATGCCTTGGAGAGGAATTCTCTTGCAGGATTGTAATTGGATGGAAGTCTTTCTTACATTAGTGAATGAATACTTAGAATATTAAAAGTAGGATTGTGCTGTTTTAAATTGAGAAATGTAGCATTCTCCCACTATAAAACCAGTAACATTCAGTTTTGAGTTTTTAAAGCACATGTAATGCTTCAAGTCAAATCCAAATGTTCAAAATTGGGTCTGTAAAAAAAAAAAAAGAACAAAATTAATTAATCTTGGTTTTGGGAAACCTATATAGAAATTGTCTTTACTCTTCTTTGTATAGAAACTATTTTTCAAATATTATTTGACTATTCAAAGCTTGATGGCCTTCAGTGCTCAGGCTTACGTTATTGTGGACTTCACCTACACTTTACCTACACATGTGTATGCTTAGGAATTGGCGGTGAGGTTTATTAGTTTTATTGAGTAAGGGTGTTAGAACCTATTTCCCCTGGTCATTTGTTATCATGGGCCTTTCATGATAGCATCAACAAATTAGGAAGTACACACTTTTGTTTTAGAATTAAGGATAATTCTATAGATAAGTAAATTTAACCGTATGAAAAATTTGTAAGCTTGTCATTACTATAGTCATTTCACTGTGGGTTGGTGAAAACTTTCATCGTAGATCTTTACTTAGGAACCACTGCTGTGCTTGATTAATTTTATTGAGTTACACATATTTAGTTATCTATAATGTCTTTGGGAGCCCTGGTGTGGTGGTGTGAGCTAATGCATCAGAATGCAAAGTCATTTGAACTGCAAGGTCGGTGGTTCAAGCTTACCAGCTGCTCCTTGGAAACCCTATACAAGGTCGCTATGGGTCGGAATCAACTTGACGGCACTTAACAACAACATAGTGTCTTTGCTTGGTAAAGTAGAGGGTCAGTGAAAAAGAGGAAGACCCTCAAAAAGATGGCTTTACATCGTGACTGCAACAATGGACTCAAGCAGATACCATGGTGAAGATGGCTCAGGACTGGGCAGCGTTTTGTTCTATTGTACATGGGGTCACTATTAGAATCAATTTCATGGTAACATCAATAATAACTTTCATTTTTTAATTCTCTTTTGTTTTCTTTGTAACTGTTAAAGTTTTGTTTGCATTAATTCTTTTAGAATTGTTGTGGACAGGTCAATTCTTTGGTCTATATAGAGGACATTAGCTTATGTTGACTAAATCTAGGGAACTCTTTCCAGATTTAGCCACTTATAACTTGGCCTTCAACCTCTTTATAAATGACTTTGGTAAGATACAAGGGGACATCAAAAAGTATGCAGAAGAATGGAATTAAATGATAATGGGATCTTTCCATGAACTTTTTAAAGCCCCTTTGTATTTTCACTGTTAACATTTGGATTCAGTCTGGATCCTTTCAAAGGCCCTGGGCTTACTACCAATGATGTGTGATATCAAGCAAAATCTTTGGAGCGGTTGTTGATACTTATTTCTTTCTTAAAGAGAGAGATCATTTGTAGTGGCCCTCCTTTCTACATTCCTACTGATGCTGCAGAGTCCCTTGGTGATGCAAATGGTTAACATGCTTGGCTGCTAACCAAAGGGTGGTAGGTTTGAGTCTACCCAGAGGAGCCTTGGGGGAAAAAAGGCTTGGAAATCTACTTCTGAAAATTAGCCATTGAAAACCTTACGGAATATAGTTCTGCACTGACACACATGGTTGCTGTGAATCAAAATCTACTTGACGTCATCTTTTTTTTTTTTTTTTTAAACAATAATATGCAGATTGAGATACTCTTGGGAAAATATTCTTAGGTTTTAGAAAGGTGATATGGCAAGGAAGTTGTTTTTAAGGGCGTTTTGAGTTCATTACAGTCTCCCCCCTTCACACACACACACACACATACAGATATTGAAAATGAACTCTTACAACCTTTTATTGCATATTGAGGCTAAAGATTTTGAAGAAAACTTTGTAAGAGCCGAAAACATTTTTGCCATAACAGTACTTTTCACTTGGGAGAATCCACTTTAATTGCTTTAAACCACAAGGTGGTAAACTGAAAATGAGCCCTTTAAAAATATTGCAGATTAAGTTTCCCCTCTACTTCTGTTCTTTATACTCACTGCAACTGTTACTCTCTTGCTTTTCTGCTTCCTTCCATTTTGTTTCCAAGGTATTTGTCATGATACTTCTTTCAGAGAAGTGAGATTGACTATGGGCTTCAGCATAGTATGTTTTTTAAAAACCTGGTTTAACTTCTGTGGTGAAGCCCACGTAGGACTTCCCCCTCTCCAGGCCGCTCATCTTCTGTAGGCAGGAATGAAAAGAGAGAACATTCTAGGTTCTGGATAGTATCACTTCCTTCCAGGCTTACACTCCAGAGTGGAGAAGAACTAGAAACATTCCTCACCCCTTCCTTCTCCTCAGTGCTCACAATTTACCACCAAGAGCCATGATCTGGTTTGAAACTCTCAGCAAGTCTTATCTTGTCCTTTATTTTTGTTTACACAAGAAGCCCAGTACTTTTCAGATTCTTTCTCCTCTCCCAGAGGCAAACTCTCCCTGACCATCACTGTCAAACACCCCCCTGCCCCACCCCTTTCTTGGCTTTTTGTCCTTAGCAGATATATTCATGTTGCATATTTTACTTTGGCCTCCTTCCAGTAGAACGTAAATATCATGAGGGCAAGGATTTTTTTTTCTGTTTTGTTCTTTGCTGTAGGTGAACAGTCACTAGGTGTATAGATGTGCAAACGTATTTGTTGGATGAATGCAGTGAATAATTTAACTAAATAAAGTTTTCAATTATGCCTTTTGAGAGAGACCAGGAGAGACTCAAATTAAAGCAGCTGTTCCAAGAAAGAAAGATGAGGCTGTCTGCTCCTGTCAAATTTACAGACTCAGAAATCCTATATAGGGTTGTTAGGACTCAGAATTGATTTGATGGCAGTGAATTATTCTTTGTACACATTTTGTTATTATAAATTCTCACTCTGTCTCACTGTACCTAAGATGCTTTGTCTAATTGCACTAAAATTCAGAAAAGCGTTCACATGTACAAATGATTTTTTTGTTTATCTTTGGTTTCAGCATTTATGTGATATTTGGTAAATGTTAATGACTCATCAGTTACAGGCATAGTGTCATTAGAGGTTGCAGCTGTAGTGTGAGGAGTTTTTAATAGTCTGCAACTCCTTCATTTCAACCTGTACACCAGCTCCCCAGTTCTAGAACTGCGATACTTCAAGGGCATTGTACATCTCTCACACACCCTTTCATTCTAGGAACTCATAGAGACACCTACTTGCTTCTCAAAAGGCATAGAACTACTATCAAATGGCAAATCTGACTAACTTTTTTTGAGGGTGAGCAAGCTGCTACAGTGCTTCCAGAATCTAATATGCATTGTCCTTGGCTTGTGTACTCCTATTTTAATAAACAGTTTCATTTTCAGCATGATTTTAAAGCCTCTACAATGTACTTTTCTTTCGTTAGTGTTAAGACTTTTAACATATCAGCATAGTGATTATGAATCAGGCAGCGAACCACAAGGTCAGCAGTTTGAAACTACCAGCTGTTCCACAGGAGAAAGATGAGAATTTCTGCTCCTGTAAAGATATATAGCCTCAGAAACCCTGTACAGGGTCACTATGAGTCGGAACTGACTACATGGCATGTAACAACAACAACAACATCTCCTTCTTTATTATGGCCTAGCTGGGGGAAGTGGTAAAAAGATGTGAGCCCATGAAATCTGTTGCTACTTTCAAGGCCTCATTTTGTTTTAGTTCAGAAGCTGTCTGAATTAGAAAATCTGATGTGATAGAGATGGTTTGGGATTGGTGGTTAGACAAGGCTTCCTGGGTTATGTGAAGCCATGGTGGTTTAGTGGCAGAATTCTCTCCACTTCATGCATAGCCGCCAGTCTGTTGGAGGTTTGCATGTTGCTATGAAGGTGAACAGATTTCAGTGGGGCTTCCAGACCAAGATGGATTCAGATGAAAGGTCTGGCAATCTGTTTCAGAACATTAGTTGTTGAAAATCCTATGGATCACAGTGGTCAACTGCAATTGATTATGGTGATGGTTCAAGAACTGGGCAGCATTTCATTCTGTTGTGCATGGGGTCTTCAGGACTGGGGGCTGACTTGGCAGCAGCTAACAACAGCAACAAACCTTGGCTTGTCTTGATTTTTAAATTGAGCCCAGCATGGTACAGCAATTTAAATTCCCGTTGGCAGTATGTAAGTATGTGTTTTACCACATTTTTCCCAACACTGATTATCATAAAAGTTTGTTGTTGTTGTTGCTAATTTGCAAGGGAAAAATTGAGATGTTGTTTGAATTGCTTTTCTTTGTATCCCAAATCAAACCCACTGAGCGGCTGGTGAGTTCGAACTACCAACCTTGTGGTTAGCAGGCTGATGCTTATCCCATAGCATACAGTCTGTTCTGTTATCTTAATATAAACATTATGTCCTCTGCTTCCTTAGCCCTGAACAGTACATATTTTTATATGTTAAAGCATCCTTAAGGGATGGTATATTCATGTCTCCACCCTTCAACCTTTTTACCATTTGGACACCGCTGTCCCTCCCACAACATTCTTTATTTCCTCGCTAGGTAGGGTAATTCGTTGCAGTGGTCACACAGAACTCAGACCATACTCACACGCTCACAGGGTTTATTAGTGAAATGACTGTTACAATTCAGGATCAGTAAGGCTCAGGATACAGTTTTTTCGCAGCCATGCTCTTAGGCAACCCCAGGCCCTTGGCCTTGTGACCTGATTGGGTAGGTATTACACGGATATTTTAGCTCTCAGCCTCTCAGCCCTTTGACCCCTGGTCTTCTGCCCTGCTTGAGCAAATGTAACTGTCCAATTAAGTGCTTGCTTCACCAGTGAACCCCACACAAAGGTGCTTGGCTCTAGTGCCATGGGCTAGCAAACGTAGTTTCTTCTGTTAAGTGCCTGGAATCAATCCCCTTCACCAGCAGACCTCTTCTCCAAAGGCACTGCACTCTCATGCTCTGTGGGCAGGGAAGACCCTTGATTCTGCTGTCACTGCTTCTCTCTGTCCTTTGCCGTTTGTGATGTCACACCTCTCTGTCTACTGGATCGGGATCTTTTGTGCAGGAATCTTGGGGCCTAAAGGATACACTCCACTCCTGTCTCTTGATGGTAGTGACTTCCTCCTACCCACTCTGAGATGACTTGTGTTAAACTGAGTAAGATGGCAAAAGTGACCAATCCCCACATTAGGGTTTCATATACCACATTTGCATGGTCCCGCTTTACAAGGGTGCCATGTGACTTGTTTAAATTCTTTAACAAGCTCGCCAGTCCCCTTGGAGAGCTTGCTAATCCCCTTGGAGAGCTTGCTAATGCTAGAAAATGTTATTTCCCTTATTTTAGATCTGTGACATTTTATGTGGTACACTTTAGTTTTTAAAGGTTCTTTGTTGTTGTTGTTAAGTGTTGTCGAGTTGGTTCTAACTTGTAGCAACACTATATAGGGTATCTGAGGCGCAGCTGGTGAGTTTGAACCACAAACATATGGTTAGTAGTCTGGTGCTCATGCTACAGTGCCACACCAGGACTCCAAAGGTCCTTTGGTTGGTTGGGTGGTTATGTGCTGTGGAGTCGGTTCCTACTCATAGCGACCTTGTACAGGGTTTCTGAGGCTGTAAATCTTTATGGGAGCAGAAAGCCTCATCTTTCTCCCACGGAACAGCTGGTAGTTTTGAACTGCTGAGTTTGTGATTTGCAGCCCAATTTGTAACCACTACGCTACCAGAGTCCTTTAGTCCTAATGAAAAACTGACATTGATGAGACAGGACTGGAGAGGAATCACATCATATTAAAAGCTTAGCAAAAATGTTCTTTCTTTTCTTTTAATAGTGTGAACACATTTTTTTTTTTTAGCTTTGTCTCCTCTATTGTTTTAAAAAAATGCTTTATTGTGAATTATGTGATAGTTTACATGGGAGAATATTAGCTTTACATTCATTCTATTGTATATTGTTTCATTGCCATGGTTACAATCCCCTCCATGCATCATCAACCAACCAAAGGGTAAATATATATATATATACCCTGCAAACCTGCCCACCCAGTCATCAGCACACAGCCCCTCTCCCTCTCTGGGTCTAGAGTCCCCAGCTGCTCCATCTCTCCACATCATCGTCTCTGCCTCTATCTTTGGCGTCACTATTTCTCTGGGTAGGTACCCATACTCCACTCTTCTCTCTTGATGGTCCCAGGGACCTCCACTCCTGGACTGCAAAGTCAGTTACTCCCCTCCTTTTGCTATAAAACGTCTACCTTTACATTTCGAACCCTCACAGTCAGTCCTGATAACTATTATTCACTATTGTACCACAAGAGACCTATCCGCATCTCCTTTCATCAGTCCCGCCCAGACAGATTGGATACTACTCAGTGGAGATTCTACCTTCTTCCGTGCTCTCTGGATCTAGGTTCCCTCTTGAAAGCTTGTAAGCCAGTCACTTCTTGCCTTTGTAGCGCCCCCATTTTGGGTAGCCAGTGTCCAAGTTGCCCATCCCTGTCAACTCTGTGTATGGAGGGGGTGGGAAAGATCATCGCTGTAAAGATTTGTTCCCTCTTTTGAACTACTGTATCCATAGGTGTAGGAAAGATCATCACTGTAAAGATTTGTTCCCTCTTTTGAACTACTGTATCCATAGGTGTAGGTCACGTTCATCAAATTGTATCAGATTACTCTTTTTTTTCCCTCTTCTTTATTCTTCTAGTTGAGTTCTGATCATGCAGTCATTGAAGCCAGGTCAAGTGGGTATTATCTGCAAGTGTGGGTGTTCTTATGCACATGCCCTCTCTTCTTATCAGCTAGAAACTTCACTCTCCACTGTAGTCCTTTGTGGCTTTGTCACTGACTCTGGGCCCAAGAGTCCTCAGGTCTTGCCACACTGCTGGCCAACTAGGTCTCCACTCCACAAGAGTCTATTGAATGTTGTAGGGCTTAGCTCGCAGCTTCATTGCTGGTTTTTCTTCACTTCTCCTTATCGGTGACGAACGTGGTCACAAATCAGAACGCATGTCTGCTCCTGTATTCCCCTTGAGTCTTAGTCTTGGAAGGGGGTTTGACCTGAGGGGACCCAGCCACTTGCCTTGATGGCTCCTGGGTAAGCAACTTGCTTGTTTTTGTAGTAATCAGTGAACACATTCTTATGTTATATTTTTTCTATGCCAATGTCAGTGACTCAGCTCATAGTCTAAGTTTGTATTATTCAATTATAAAACAATGTTAAGATGTTCAGTAGATGCAAATAAAAGCTAAAAACAATTTAAGTAATTGCATCTAAATTATTAATTTCATATTTGGGACAAAACCCAGAAGGAAGGAATACTTGATGCAAACTTTAGTTTGCTATAAAGCAGATTTTTTCTAAGGGCCTATTACTTTTACCTCTCCTTCCTTTACTGTCCCCCAACCTTTCCTAAGAAACAAACTGTGGTTATGTTATTTGAAATAAACCTAACTGGCAGAATACTAGTGATGATATACACTTTTAAAGTAAATATATAAAAAGTGCAAAAATAAATAATGAAGTGTGGTGTAAATAATTTTTTACTAAATGCATCTTAACTTTGAGTTTCTCTTAGACATCTTAATTTTTCACACATCTATTTCAAACCGGCATGGGCAGTGTCAGAGTTGATTCTGCCTCATAGTGACCCTATAAGACAGAGTAAAACTACCCCATAGGGTTTTCAAGACAGTAAATCTTTACAGATGCAGACTGCCACCCACATCTTTTCCTGCAGCAGAGGGGCTGGCAGGTTTAAACCCCTGATTTTAGGAATTGAATGCTTAACTATTGTACCACCATTGGGTACCTCACTCTGAGAATAAGTACTTATTTGAAGAGGTATTATACTTGATGCTAGTGTTCAACTATTTGGACATTAAGGTATCTTATGGCCAATTTGTAAGGAGCTCTGGTAGTGTAGTGGTTACGAACCGGGCTGTGAACCACAAAGTCAGCAGTTCAAAACTACCAGCTGTTCCACAGGAGAAAGATGAGGCTTTCTGCTCCTGTAAAGAATTACAGCCTTGAAAACCCTGTACAGGGTCGCTATGAGTCGGAACTGATGCATGGCATATTACCACCATGGCCAATTTGTGGCTTACATAATCCCTCGGTATCCATTAATTCCTCCTAGTTACCAGTTTCTGACATGCTGTTATATGTTGTTGAGCTGGTTCTCACTCATAGTCACCCTGTATAAGGTTTCTGAGGAGCAGCTAGTGGGTTTGAACTGCTAACCTTATGGTTCGCAGTCCAGTGCTGATCCTACAATGCCACACCAGGAGTCCAGTTTCTGACATGGCCTTTCCTATCTCATCACAGTCTTTCAGTTGTTGTAACCTCTAACTAGCTCTCATGGTTATGTTCGATACACTTTCCTGTGACTGAGAGCACACTGCTATTACTTAACCTAGTCTTTTAATGTTGTTGTTGTTGTTAAGTGCTGTCGAGTCGGTTTCGACCCATAGCGACCCTGTACAGGGTTTCCGAGGGTGTACATCTTTACGGGAGTAGAAAGCCTGAACTTTCTCCCGCGTTGCACCTGGTAGTTTCGAACTGCTGACCTTAAGGTTTGCAGCCCGATTCGTAACCACTATGCTACCCCTCCCAGCCATGCCTATATGGTTCCCTGTAGTAAAAATAGTTCCCTTTTTCTTTGCTAATGCCCTAGGAACTTTGAAACTGACCAAGAAGAATCTAGGTTTAGTCTGTAAAACCTAGCTAACCCCATCCTCCTTCTCCTGCCTTGTTTCCAGGTGTAGTAACATAGAAGTATGCCACTTTCCTCTCTGGGACCTATGAGTACCAAATTCCATTTGTTCTCTGGCTTTCTTGCCAGACTCACGTAGTTGGGCCACACCTGACAGATCATCCAAGACCCTCACAAACCAGACCCCCTTTGAGTAAAATTAGTACATAAGGAATAATATATTGCCTTAATAATGAGAAGCCCAACTGGGGCTTGGCTTTGCTTAGACCTTCTCTGCCAATAATATGTGATAAAACAACTTGATTTAATATCTACTTCTAAAAAAAAAAAAAAAATCTTTAAAGAATGTAATAATTATAATAAGTCTGATACAAAGATTGAACCTGGTTGACACCTAGAAAATGCTCACTAATGATAGTAGAAAATATCACAGCTTCCTGTATATTTTCTCTATTAAGCAATAACCTTTGTCCCACTCTTGCTAAACGAGTATTTTATCCTAAATGGAAAAAAGACTGGTATTAAAAGTCTGGGAATTCCAGTCACAAAAGATAGGGCAAAATTTGCTGTATCAGTGACACATTATATATCATATTATACCCCAAATACTGGATATAGTGTTCTTATCCTTTTACTTTTTTAAAAATGTTTTATTGTGAATTGTGTGATAGTCTACATGGGAGAACATTAGCTTTACATTCAATACATCATCCATCATTTCATTGGCATAGTTACCATCCCGTCCATGCATCCTCACCTAACCAAGGGGTGTACCCTGTAAGCCTGCACCCCACCCCCCACCACAGTCCTCAGCCCCTTTCCATCTCCTGATCCCGAGTCCCCAGCCACACCATCTCTTGACGTCGGCTTCTCTGCCTCCATCTCTGGCCTCATCGCTTCTCTGGGTAGGATCCCGCTCTCCTCTTATCTCCATTGATGGTCCTAGGGTCCTCCGCTCCTAGATTGATAAATTAATCACTCCCCTCTTTGTTACAAAATGTCCACCTTTAGATTTCCAACCCTCACAATCAGTCCTGATAACAATTATTCACCATTGCATCACAAGAGACCCATGTGTATTTCGTTTCATCAGCCCTTTCTGGACAGGCTGGACACTATTCACTGGAGACTCTATCTTCCTCCACGCCCTTTGGATCTAGGTTCCCTCTTGAAAGCTTGTAAGCCAGTCACTTCTTACCTTTGTATCCCTCCCCCCATTTTGGGTAGCCAGTGTCCAAGTTGCCCATCCCTGTCTACCCTCTGTGTGGAGGGGGTGGGAATAGTTCTTGCAGCAGGGATTCGTTTCCTCTTTTGAGCTACTGCATTTATAGGTGTAGGTCTTATCCTTTTACTTTTGCAAAGGGTCCTTTTATTAGTTATCTTGTTATTATTGAAGTTACAGTTCAGCCTATTAATGCTGCAGAATATTAAAAAAAAAAAGATTGAAAATGCCCCAGAGGAGTACATACGTGGCCTTGCAGAAGAAAACCTTTGTATCTCTTTTGCTGCAGGACTTCTTTGCAGTTAGCTTTCAGAACTTGATGCTCCTCCTCAAACTGTTGTGATTGCTCTGAACATCCAATAAATTATTTACAGCCTGATGGTACTAAACGACTCCATTAATGGCACCTCTGGCTCTACAGATATCCTCAAGAACTTTAAATAATTCATCGTTTATTACAGCTACTTCCCTGTAGATTATCATGAGTGGGAGCTGAGTTTATAACCCTGAGATAAAGCCTTCTCCGAGACCTCTACTCCTTAGTCATCAGATCCATAAATATTCAGGGATCAGGAGTGGTAAGAGAGGAAGCAGAGATTGACTGTTGCAAAATTAGACTCTTTCTAATTGATATGTTCATCAAGCTTTAGATTACTTTAAGTTATTGTGCATTTTAGGGATACCTTAAGGGGAAAATAATTTGAAACTAAGGGCACCATTTCAAGACTCATGATTCTTTTTCTTTTTTTAAACTATCATTTGTTTAGGAAACTAAATGGAATGAATGATTTGCCACTAGAAAAGAGTAGTGAAACAGACTTTGTTGGTGCTATGGTTGGATGTTGGGCTGCTAACCGCAAAATCAACTGTTCAAATCCAGCAGCTGCTCCATGGAAGAAAGATGAGGCTATCTGCTCCCATAAAGATTTGCAGTCTTGGAAACCCTATATAGGGTTGTTAAAAGGCAGAATCAACTTGATGGCAGTGGGTTTGGATGGTGTTTTGGTTTAACTTTTTTTAAAAAAGTATCCAAATTCTTAATCTCATGTTTTACATTTAATACTTGAAATTTGTAAATGTTTCAGTTGTTTTAGCCTTGTTGGATGGAGCCCTGTAGCACAATGGGTTAAGCATTGGGCTGCTAACCACAGTGTTCAAACCCACTAGCCACTTGGAGGGAGAAAGGTCATATGGCCTGCTCCTGTCAGGCTTTGAAGTCTGAGGATCCCTGTGGACAGCTCTATGAGTTGGAATGAACTCGGTGGCAGTAGGTTGAATTGGGTAGCCTTTTTAAAGTACTTTTTAAAGAAGCTAGGAAAGCCATGTTTATGGGGAGTAAGAATGTATCTGTGCTCTTCTATGGATATGTCAGATGACTAAAATCCAGAATGAAATTTAGGTGTAAAAGAGTGTTAATTTACTCATTTCCAGTGAAGGTTAAATAGTCAAGTTAATGTGGGATTTATGTTTATAGTTTTGGAGTGATTTTACCTTCTATTACTATAAATATGGCTTTTGAAAAGGAAAAAAAAAATTGACAGTGTTTATAACCATAGTTCTTAAGTACAATGCTAAGTTCAATAATGTTTAGTAAATGTTTGTTGCATGAATCCTTGAGATCAGATCAATTCATATCATTCTAGTTGATACTGTTGTTGTGTGCTGTTGAGTCATTTCCAACTTGGTGACCCTGGAGGACAGAGTGGAACTGCCTTGTTAGGGTTTCCAAGGCTGTAATCTTTACGAAAGCAGACAGTTACATTCTTCTTTGAGCTTTTGGTAGGTTTGAACTGCCAACCTTCTGGTTAGCAGTGAAGTGCTTACTCACTATGCACCAGGATAGTGGTGGTGGTAGTGACTGTGTGTCTTGGAATTGGTTCCGACTCATAACAATCCTGCATAAGGTTTCTGAACCTGTAAATCTTTATGGGAGCAGAAAGCCTCATCATTCTCTTATGAATAGGCTAGTAGTTTGCAGCACAACTTGTAACCCACAATGCTACTGAGACTCTTTGTAATTCTAGGTTAAGTTCTGTCGAGTTGTTTCCAACTCATAGTGACCCTGTATATGGGGTTTTCAAGGAGCGGTTGGTGAGTTTGAACCATCAACCTTGCATTTAGTAGTCCAGGGCTTATCCTACAGTGCCACTGTAGAAGTCCTTTGATAATCTAAAGAGCTATATTGATATATGTATGTTGCTAAGTGCTGTCAAGTCGGTTCCAACTCATAGTGACCCTGTATAAGGTTTCCAAAGAATGGCTGGTGAGCTTGAACCGCTGACCTTGCTGTTTAAACCAATATTACAGTTCAGTGCATTAGCCTACAATACCATACATGGACTCCATACTGATGAACACTAGTTGCTTTCTATAATAGTACTACTTTGAAAGTGTATTTCAGTTCAACATAGGTGGGGTTTTTTGGTCCCATTCAGTGTTACGGAAGGGTCCAGAGAGCCTCATTGTATGATGGCCTGACCTTTGAAGTGTTTCAAAGCTTATGTCTGAAGACAGTACTATCCAGGTATCCTTTGGGTTCCATCATAAAGCCTATAGGGTCTTCAAAGATACAAAGAAAATTGCACTTTCCCCCAATAGAGATACTGGGCAGATTTCACTGATATGGACTATAAAGTGGTTTATATCATGTGTAAGTTGAATGTAATTTTATTGTTTTCAATTTCTTTAATAATGATTTTCTTTAAAATTGATTATCTGGTCATCGTTGACATCATGGTAAAATATAGGGACTGAGGTGTTGTTGTTAAATGCCATGGAGTTGGTTCCAACTCATAGCCACCAGACATGGGGTTTCTAAGGAGTCGCTGGTGGGTTTGAACCTCGAGGCTTGTCATTAGTAGTCCAGTGCTTACCTGCAGCACCATACCAGAATTCCAGGGGATGAGATATTGTCATCTTTAAGAGTACCATCAAGAATTACACTGTCAGGGAGTTTTAGGAATTATAAATATCATTATGAATAAAATGAAAGCATTTAATCTTAAAGGGGCAAAAGTTAAATTTCAGCAAGAATGAAATGTAGGATTAGATTATTGTACTATGCTAGACTATTACACAGATGATATTACCTTGCCAGACTAGCCACCTTGGGGTGAAATATGAAATGTCTAACTCAAATTAGAAGTTTAGTTTCTACTTCAGTTGACTGTCCACAAAATAAAATAGAAATGAGTATCTTTCATCTGTACAAAATTCTATGTTGTTTAGTAGCAAGTGTGTAAATTGGATGCAAGTATGTGAGTATGAGATTTTTATCTGAGGCAAATCCATATTTTTATCTCTGATATTTTGCAACATATCCTTCCTTCCATTCATGAGTGCCCTTGAGCTGATATTATGATACCTGATGCCAGCAAGCTAATAAAGGCTTTAGAACTATTACGGAAAAGTGATAGTGTGGCCTTAGTTAGGCTGTGGTGTAAATTAAGGCTTTTAAGTGGAAGTGGCTAGGTTTTACAGATGGACAGGCATGAATCTAGCTGAGAACAGATTGTTCTTCTGTGATAGAGATATTGTTCAAACCTGCATGCATCTTGTCAACTGCCTGTGGTGGCACAGTGAGAGAACGCAATCTGTAATGTATCTCTTAGTGTGTTCCTGTTGCTAGCCATATTGTAACACGCAGAACATCTTTTGTGCAGATGGCTTGTGTGGGCTGAGTTCCACCTCAGACTTGTAAAAATGCCAGGAAGCATCAAGGTGAATTTTTAAAGCTTATTTAAATATTTAGACTCATGACTAACTTCAGTGAAGGTTCTACTATATTTAATAAACAAAATGAGATGAATTTTGAATTTACTTTTTCTGGCTCCCCTACTTATTAGCAAAGTGACCCTGGGTCAACAAATTCATGATCTCTCTTGTTCCTGTTTTCTTATCAGAAAAATGAGGATGATAAAAGGATTTGCCTAGTGAGGTGGTTGTGTGGATGTAGCCAATTAATGTGATTAAAAGGGAATGCCTGGCACTTAATAAATGTTAGCTATGGGTCGGACCCGACTCGATGGCACTTAACAACAACAACAACAACCACTACCATTACCATTAACATAATTTGGGGTGAGATGAACTTCCCTCCCCTGAAGCTAGAGGTGTTTTTTGTTATTAAAAGAAGACAACATTTCTATCAAGGATTTGGTCAACCCTTACTAATACAGAAACTCACCATCTTGACTTGTAAAATCTGCCTTCAACTGGTATTGCACTATAAGATAAGCACTGGATTGCTAACCAAAATGTGGTGGTGGTTATGTGCCTTGGAGTCGGTTCTGACTGATAGTGACCCCGTACAGGGTTTCCAAGGCTGTGATTCCTTACAGAAGCAGAAAGTCTCATCTTTCTCCTGTGGAACAGCTGGTAGTTTCGAACTGCTGACCTTGCGGTTTGCAGCCTGATTCGTAACCACTATGCTACCAGAGATGTAGGCAGTTCAAAATCATCTGCCAGTCCTAGGAAATCATATACAGGGTTGCTATGAGTTGGAACAACAACAAAGTATTATATAATCACTAAAGAATGGAAAAACTCCTTTGGAGTGATCTACAAGATACATTGTATAAATGAAAAAAGTAAGGGGCACTGCACAGAAGGGAGGTTGATTCCTCAGTTACGGTAGAATCTGCCAAGTTCTAAAAGTCATTTTTCTCTTTGTAATTAATAAATTAAAAAAAACCAAAGCAAATGGCAAAACTGTGCAAATTATTCTATCACCTGTGTAGCAGTTTACTGGTACATGCGTAAAATATCTGGAAGGCTACTCAAGGAATGACACATTTTCATTTGTTGCTCTTGTGTGTTGGGATTGGATGACTGGAGGCAAGTATGGGAGACTGGCTACTATATATATCCTTTTATACTTTTTGACTATGTTGAACCATGTGAATATATTCCCTATTTAATAAAAAAAAATAACAATTAAAAAGTAAAATAGCTATTTGGAATGGAGAGATGTTTTTGTCCTTTTTTTAATAAGCATTTCTTCTTTTTGTCTATATTACTTAAATTCACATTGGATTGGCTTTAGCATTCTTTTATTTTCCAGTTTAGGTTTGTCCCCACCGCCTTTGAGGCTACGTTTCAGCACCAAACTAAGAATGATCTTTTGTTTTCTTTTAGGGATTTAAGTCATAATCGGTTGCCTAACTGGAACATCAGCTTGGAATCACAGACATTGCAGGAAGTGTAAGTTTCTTTTATTGATTTTAAAGTTATGTTATATTCCTTGAGGTGAGGTGATTTAACGAATTATGCTACCAAGAAATTGGAGTAAAATAATATAAACGAAAAGAAATTCTTTACATTTGAGGTAATCTGCTTGAAGGGCTGCTAAGATCAGATGGTGGCATTGTGTATATATATAATATCACCTGTAAAGTTCTTCATAGGTTCCATTTATGGATTTATTTATTTATTTATTTATGCCATCTTTGTTTAAGAACAACCCACATCAGTTGTTATAAACACAACTATTTAAAGGCCTTACTGGGATTAATGAGGAGGTAAAAGAGCTGAATAGAAAATTTCAAACGGCAGCTTGAGAAGACAAGTCAAATATTATAATGACATGTGTAAATATCTGGAGTTAGAAAACCAAAAGGGAAGAAAACATTCAACATTTCTCAAGCTGACGGAACTGAAGAGAAAATTCAAGCTTCGACTTGCAACATTGAAGTATTCTATGGGCAAAATATTGGATGATACAGAAAGCATCAAAAGAAGATGGAAGGAATATAGAGAGTCACTGTATCAAAACAGTGGTTGATGTTCAACGATTTCAATAGGTAGCATATGATAAAGAGCCAGTTATATTGAAGAAAGAAGTCCAAGGTGCACTAAAGGCATCAACAAAGAACAAGGCTCTAGGAATTGATGGAATACAAATTGAAATCTTTCAACAAACACACTGTTGTGGCACTGGAGGCACTCAAACTTATCTATGCCAAGAAATGTGGAAGACAGCTACCTGTCCAACTGACTGGAAGAATATTTTTGCAGAAATCATCGAGCAGTATTATTAATATCACATGCAAGTAAAATTTTGCTAAAGATAATTCAAAAACGACTGCAACCATACATTAACAAAGAACTTCCAGAGGTTCAAGCCGGATTCAGATGAGCACATGGAACAAGGGATATCACTGTTGATATCAGATGGATCTTGTCTGAAAGCAGAGACTACCAGAAATATGTTTACATGTTGACTACGCAACGACTTTTGATTGTATGGATCACATCAAGCTATAGACAACATTGTGGAGAGTAGTGAGTATTCTGGAACACTTAATTGTGATCATAAGGAATCTGTACATGGACCAAGAGGCAGTTGTTTGAACATAACAAGGGAACACTGAATAGTTTAAAATTATGAAAGATATGCACCAGGGTTGTGTTCTTTCACCATACTTATTCAATCTGTATACTGAGCAAATAATTTAAGAAGCTGGATTACATGAAGAAAAATATGGAATCAGAATTAAAGGAAGGCTCATTAACAACCTGCGACATGCAGATGATACAACCTTGCTTACTGAAAGCAAAGAGGACTTAAAATACTTGATGAAAATCAAAGACCACTACCTTGGGTATGGGTTGCACCTCAATGTAAAGGAAACAAAAATTGTCACAACTAGACCAATAAATAACATCAAGATAAATGAAAATAGACTCAAGTTGTCAAAGACTTCATTTTGCTTGGATCAACCATCCAACCATCAACACTCAAGGAAGCAGCAGTCAAGAAATCAAACAGTGTATTGCATTAGGCAAATTTGCTGCACAAGACCTTTAAAGTGTTGAAGAGTAAAGATGCCGATTTGAAGACTAAGGTATGTCTAATCCAGACATGGTATTTTCAGTAATCTCATGTGCATGTGAAAGTTGGACAATGAATAAAGAACCCATAGAAGAATTGATACATTGTGTTATGGTATTGGAGGATAATGTTAAAAGTACCAAGGACTGTCAAAAGAGCAAGCAAATCTGTGTTGGAAAAAATACAGCCAAAGTGCTCCTTAGAAGCCAGGATGGTGAGACATCGTCTCTCGTACTTCGGACATATTATTAGGAGGGACCAGTCCCTGGAGAAGGACATTTGTGCTTGGTAAAGTGAAGAGTTAGTCAAAAGAGGAATACTCCCAACGAAATGGATTGGCATAGTGGCAGCAGCCATGGGTTTAAGTGTAGCAACGATTGTTAAGTTGATGTAGGACTAGGCGGTTTTTCATTGTGCTTAATGTCGCTTTGTGTCAGTATGACTCGATGGCACCTAACAACAACAACAGTTGAGATTAAAAGTATTTAGTGTGTATAATGTTTCCTATTGATTAAAATCTTTAATTTCTCCATAGAATACTTTTTTTTTTTTTTTTGTCTAACTTAATATGAGTCATAGGCATTTTCAAATTTGGCACCTGTCCTAAATATGTATTAAGCAGAAAACAACTCAAGAGGTACATTTCCCTTACTGAACTTTAAAATCTATTTTTCCCCCTGCCTAGGAAAATTAATTACAATGAGTTAACAGAAATTCCATATTTTGGAGAACGAACATCTAATATAACTCTACTCTCATTGTAAGTAAATAAAATTTTGGCTCTTTTACTTAAATAATGAATAGTATACTGTGGCGGTTGTTTGTTTTTTTAAGTACTCATATTGTTGATCTCAATTAGTTAATTTTTTTTTGACCTGGGGGGTGGATGGATTGCTGGCACTAGCTTCAGTACTGTCTTTGTTTTGTAGAGTACATAATGTAATCCCAGAAATCAATGCAGCAGTGCTCCAGTTCTACCCTGCTCTTGAGAGTTTAGACCTCAGCTCAAATATAATTACAGAAATCAAGACATCGTCATTTCCTCACATGCAGCTCAAATACCTGTAAGTAAAATAGAATGTAAACTAGATTTACTCTAAAATGCATGGTGAATATGAAGATATGTCTTCCATAATGGTTATAATTTATTGTGATTTTAATATGCATAGCTGAACCAACCCTAGATCTGTTTTTTGTTTTTTTTGGCTTTTGTTTTCATTTTTTATTCAAAGAGTGCACTATTTTAATAAAAGATTGATAGATATCCAGGGCAGTTTTGAGGATTTAATTGTGGATTATTTTTTCACTAAAGTTCTGGAAAGTAATAGGGGTAGTTTGTTAATGATGATGGTAATTAGCATGTGTGCCAGTCTTTTATAGTTTGCAAAATGTAATCATACGTACTGTTTCATAACAACCCAAATATAGTACTGTATTTTCTCATATAAGGCACTCATGTAAATAATACGCTCATTCATATAACATATATAGGAAACCAACCCACAAGGAGTTGGGGGGGTTGTGTGTGTTAAAAAACCCATATAATAACACACATGCTATTTGTGTGAAAATATGGTTGATGTCCTTTGGTAGATGAAGAAACAAAATGGTTAAACAGTTCGTAAAGTTGCATATAATTGGTAAGCAGTAGAGCTGGGACTTGGTCATCGACTGGACATTTTTCCTTTGGTAGAATTTTTTTGCTAAATATTTTTGTTATTGTCTTGCTTATTTCAGGAATTTGAGTAATAATAGGATAACCACATTGGAGGCCGGTTGCTTTGATAATTTATCTAGTTCCTTATTAGTGGTAAAATTAAACCGGAACAGAATTAGCATGATCCCACCCAAGATCTTCAAGCTGCCTCACCTGCAATTCTTGTGAGTAACTAAATAGAACAATTATAAGAAGATAGTTTTTCTTATAATGTCTTTTTCTTTCTAATTATTTTTTGAACAAATCAGTAAACCAATTTTCTGACTGTAAAACTATTTTTGTTAAAGGGAACTTAAAAGAAATAGAATTAAAATTGTGGAAGGGCTGACATTCCAAGGGCTTGACTCCTTAAGATCTTTGAAAATGCAGCGGAATGGAATTAGCAAACTTAAGGATGGAGCTTTTTTTGGCTTGGATAACATGGAAGAACTGTAAGTACTAGTAACTAGCACTGGGGATTATTAGGAAAGGAGTCTGATTACTTTCCAGTTCCAAACAACTTGGGAAGTTACTTTAATTATACAAAGGTACATTAGTTCACTTTTCATTTTTTTAATGTGAATTCAGTACACAGAAGCCATGGACATATAGTGTTCACCTACATTTTCCACTCCTGGGAAGTTGGTATCCTGCTTTTGGTGTATGCTGTCATCTGGTGGGAGCATGTGTAACTGTGTGAGTCTGAGGAAACTGCCCTCCAGCACCAGAGACCCCTGGGGACATATGTATCCCACTTTCTATATAAAAATCCTTATCTCCAAAGCAGTTTGTTGTTTTTTATTTTTTTTATTTTATTCAAACTGCCTTTCATTACTGAAAACCCATGGTTTCAACAAAAATTTCAAGGCAGAAAATTATTTTGGTCTTGAAAGGGCTAGAAAATATTTTGTTAAACATCTTATCTAACAAATTTGCATTCCCTTGATGTTCTGGCTGATGGAAATTATCGGAGTTTATCCAGCTCAGGTTTACCACTTTGGTTGATTTTGTAAACCTGATATTTTAGACAGTCTTAATTACCTTCTAGCACTTAATCTGAAGTAAGGTATATACATACTCGTTGAATAGAAATTGTCAGCTAACAAAGCTACATGCCTCTCTAAGCAAGACTCAATGAAGATTTAAGACTATACTTTTCATTGAAATGCTTTGTTTGAAACATATTTTCTACTCTTTAATTCTGCAGGGAACTAGAACACAATAACCTTACAGAAGTGAACAAGGGCTGGTTGTATGGCTTGCGAATGCTACAACAGCTCTATGTGAGCCAGAATGCTATTGAAAGAATCAGCCCTGATGCATGGGAGTTCTGCCAAAGACTATCTGAACTGTAAGTATTGGATCATATTTTAGTGGAGCCTGTGAGCTGAATCACTCCCAAGACCAGTAATGAAAGTCAAGTGTTTTCCCTGTTTACTAGATTTTTGTTAAAAGCTCTAAGTTTAACATATAAATAGAATACAAATTTGGAAGTTGAATCAACATACAATGGATTCCTTACCTTTCTTATTTCCTATTTTCAGTGATTTGTCCTATAACCAGTTGACTCGCCTGGATGAATCCACCTTTGTGGGTCTGAGCCTGCTGGAGAGATTGAATTTAGGGGACAACAGAGTCACTCACGTTGCTGATGGTGTATTTAGGTTTCTTTCCAATCTTCAGACACTGTAAGTGCTTTCAGCCTTCATCATCCTTCCCCCGCCTCACCTCACCTTTTTTGCTTCTTCTTCAAGTAATAAACTTAAATAATCACTGTGCAAATTTATGTGTGCTTAGTATTTTGTGGCTCTTCTGTGCTTTGCCTTGGGGCAAGATATTCTTACTGGTCTCATGTTATTAAGTACCATGCAGTCAGTTCCAACTCATAGCAACCCTGTATAGGGTTTCTGAGGAGTGGCTGATGAGTTTGAACCACTGACCTTGTGATTCAAACCAACCTTGTGGTTCAGTGTATTATCCTGCAGCATTACAAATAAATGTTGTTTCACTCTGGTCTGTAGAGACAACCCCATGTGTATCAGAGTAGAATTGTGCCCCATAGAATTATCAGTGACTGACTTTTCAGAAGTAGATTGCCAGGTTGTCTGAGATGCTTCTAGGTGCACTTGAATAGATAGCCAGACTTCTGGTTAGCAATCTAGCTTGTTAACTGTTTGCCCCACCCGGGCACTTGTTATTCCATAGTAGAGTTATTTCAGGTCTGAGTTAATCAGTTGAAAGGCATCTGTTACTCTGCTGAGTGTTATAGAATAAAACCCACCAGCTGTTCCGTGGGAGAAAAAATGAGGCTTTCTGCTCCAATGAACATTTAAAACCTTGGAAACCCTACACAGGGTCGCTATGAGTCGAATCTGTTTGATGGTAGTGAGTTTGAGTTTATAATTTGAAAGTAATTGCAGAAGTAAGCAAATGTCTAATGCCTCAGCGGTAGCAAAGGTAGAATTAGGATCACATTTTAGAAATTCTGGCTTTAGGCCAATGTTGTGTAGTAGATATATCTCTTATTCAGTTTGGGAAGTGAGTTCTGTTTATGTTGTATTGTGGTGGAGGGAGACTTGTCTTAAAAGAGTTGAGACATTGGTTGTTCCGATGTTTATTCCTTAGTAAAATTAAATGAGCTTTGTTAGCTTTTTCTTTCAGTTAAAGATAGCTAAGAAGAATGTTCTATATCCTTACTTTTAATCACACAAATTTACGTATCTTTAAATGTAAATTTAAATTTGTATCTTATGAAGCAGAGAGCTTAGTGTTTTATTTTTTTATGAGAAGGCGTAACCAAACAAAAGTAATTAAATATTTTTAGCTGGCATTTCTTCTCTTCCATCAGCACATGGTGTGGTGCAACTGCATTTTTTCTGAGAATGGAGTGGTGGATTTGAAAAGATCCATACTTTTCCTTTTAAAGAAAACATAGTAATTACTCTAACACTTGGGTATGTCATTCTTCCTTCCCAGGGGGAATGTATAATTGCTCTGGAGCTGTGAAGCACTGTATTGATATTGCTCTTTGTCAGCCATTTTAAGTCTGAGGGCCCAGGGGAAGGATTGGGTCACCCCAAGATCCCATTTGTCTGACATCAGATTTGTAAGCCACACTCACTGTGTCTTGAAACTCTCCTATTTTAGGATTATGTCTGTAATTTCTAAGTATGGTCATACAATTAGGGGCTTATTAACTAGGACGAGTAATATTCTTAGCAAAAAAACCACAAATCCTGACTAACAAAACCGAACTGCTGATGAGTCGATTCCAACTCATAGTGACCCTATACAACCTATACAGGTTGCTTAATTTGTTTAATTAGGACTAGCCTAATTCTGGAATCTCATAGCTTATGAGAATCTGTTCTTACAGGTTTCTCTTTTATGTCGTATCTTTGGTACCTAGAGCTGCTATAACAGAAATACCACAAGTGAATGACTTTTATGAAGAGAAATTTGTTTTGTCATAGTTGAGAAGGCTAGAAGGCCGAATTTGGAGTCCTGGCTCTGGGGAAAGGTCCTTGACTCCTTTCAGTATCTATAAGCTCAGCATTCCTTGGAAATCTCCGTGTGTGTTGGCATCAACTGTTCTCTGGATGTAGGAGCTTCACATTGCAGGGACCCCAGGTTCAAAGGATGCACTGCAATCCTGACTCCTCTTGCTTGGCTATAGTGTGTCCCTCTTTTCTCTGCTTACTTGTCTCTTCTTTTATATCTCAAAAGAGGTTGACTCAAGATACAACCTTATCCCATAGATTACACCCAACCTCCTTAACATCATAGAAGTGAGTGAGGAGGCACACAGGATAATTACAGCAGATCAAGTGTGATCACATCTGATCACATCACAGGGAATTATCACATCTTAATTGCTGAACCACTGAGAATACAGGCCCAGCCAAGTTGACACAAAACTTTAAACTATCACAGGTGGTCAGAGATAATCATTAAGAATCAGAATTGAATCTCCATCATAACTAGGTATGACATGAATAGTGTAACTGTTCAAATAAGGATCAGAATGAGCATGTGCACCGTGACCTAGCCATGGCAGCATGCTGCCTAATGGATGGTGTGTTGGCCAGGTTGACTAACATGATCTGTTCTTTCCATGACATGTTTTGCAGAGACTTAAGAAACAATGAAATTTCTTGGGCCATAGAAGATGCTAGTGAAGCCTTTGTTGGACTTACGAGTCTCACTAAATTGTATGTATTTGTAGTACATATATGTGTGTCTATATTTGTTAGTTCAGTTGTAACTGTGATTGGATTGGATCTGTCTAATGTGGCTGGAAGGTCAGAGCCTTTTGATCCACTCCCTTAAAGGAAGAAGCTTTGTTGTTTATCAAGTTGTTTTTTTTGATGGGGGAGGGGAGGTAGAGAGGGTGGAATGCCTTTCTATTGAAAGCATTCTATGGGCACATAGAAGCTATTCATGGAACTAGAACATCTACTTAAGTAAAAGAAATGCTCTAAAAAAGCCAGTGTTGAACTGGTTGGGTGAGGTTTATAGGTAATTTGTCTAGTAGAACAGGATTCTTTCAAATAAGATTTTAGATTACCCAGAGCTTCAACTTGTCTGAATTTCTTTAACTTGATCTTTTGCTAACTAGGGATAAAGCGGGACTATAACTCAATTTAGCATATGAAAAATAGCAGTTTATCAATGGTCATAATGGTTGTTCAGAGGCACCTCATTGAGCCCCAACATTTTAATAGAAGCTTTCATATCATGCTTTATGTTTATTTATAATAAAAGTTTATAACTTTCTTAAAAATGTACGTTAAGCTTATTTTCACCTTTTATAGGTAGATGTTTAATGAATTTAACTTTGTTTTCTGGAGAATTTTATCAGAATGGTTTGTTTCTATTTTAGAATCTTACAAGGAAACCAGATTAAATCAATTACAAAGAAAGCATTCATTGGTCTTGGATCTCTTGAACATCTGTAAGTATTTTGCATACATTTTACTCACTATATAAATAATCTTTGCTATTAGCAGAGGTTTTTGTGACCACTTAAGAGTGTTTATATAACTTAATTGTAGAAATGGTGACTGGCAATGTTTCATTTCTCTTCATTTCAGAGATTTAAACAACAATGCTATTATGTCTATCCAAGAAAATGCTTTTTCTCAGACTCACTTGAAAGAACTGTAAGTAATTTAAGTCTTTTTTTTTTTTTGTCACCAATTATATCATTATCCGTTGCTTGTTGTACTTAAAATGTGATGAATGTGACCCAAGTGTTTTCAAAAGCACACAGTTCAGGCAAGGAAAAAGAAAGCGTTAATACTCAAGTTATTTTAGTGGCTGGATGAAGTTTAAAAATAACCCGACATTCTACAAGTCCAGAAGGTGTGACACTAGAACTTTCTGTGTACCTGTGTTGGCGATACTTTCAGTTAGTAGACCTTGCAGTTCCTATGCTTTATGTGTACCTTCTGTCAGGATGTCATTACCAAATGCACTATAAAGGGTCAAGGTGGTCATATGCCACCTTTATCATGAAATGTATGGCAAGGGTCAACATGAATTCAGTTCCCTGCTCTAAATGGATCCAGACTTCATCTCCCCACATCGCTATACCTTGTTGCCAACCACTTTCTACATAAATGAACTCTATACTGCCAGTCCTTGTTGGTTCATCGCCCCTGTGGGTTTGTTAATTCTCCCTAGAACAGCTCACAAAATTCTTAAAAGACTATGACCTATATTTACAGTTACACGCTTATTATAACCTGAAAAGATACGAAGTGAAGAAATGCATCAGGCAAGTTCTGGGGAGAGTTCTTGGCATGGGGCTTCCAGGGATGTGCCTCTCCTTCTCATCAATTCTGGAAGCCTCAGAAGAGCTCCAGGGTCCAGAGTTCCTAGTCATTGGGAACTCACTGAATGTGCATGACTAGTACCTTAATACATAGTTATGATTAATTCAGTCAATGAATATGCATGACTGACTGCATCACGTCCACTCCCTTTCTGAAGTTAGTTGGCCAGATTTGGGGCCTGCGTAGCCCCTACTTGCCTGCCTATTTTAGAAAGACAAGGAACACCTTAATTGCTTAGGCTGTTTTCTGAAAACAGATACAAAAAGCCAAATATAATTCTTAGTCCCACATTATACTATTTGTTTACTTTTCCTTCTGGTATCTCTTTGGGCTATTAGAAACGTGTTTCCCAAAACCCGCTCCTATGGGTTACAATTAAGATACAGTTTTATTTTTTAGTTTCTTAAGTATAATGATTAAAGATGATGTCTCTAGCCCTTGTTCAAATTATTGCAATGTCCCCAAACTGTCAAATAGTTGTATTAGTCTGTAGCAGTTTGGGAATTTTAAAAATTGATCCTTTATCACAGATGGTGTAAGAAGCACTGGAAAAGTGTAAATTCAAATTGTGTGCTCCATTCCTAACAACTTTGTAGTATTGGACAAATTGTTTAGTCTAAGACTCAGTTTGCCTTCTCAAAATGGAGATAATACTTAGCAACTACCTCACAGTGTTGTGAGGATAAATTGAGATTATTTATTTATTCAAGAAATATTGATTGAGCGTCTATAATGTAAGATACTATTGTAGATGCTAAAAACACAACGTACAACATTAAATAAGACAAAGTCTCTGTCTTCAGAGTGTACTGAAAAAAATTCTCATCAGGAAGCTAAGTAATAAACCAGCAGATAATACACTATCCCATCTGAAGAAACATGAGGCTGGGTCAAAGGTCGGGAGAGTGACAGGGCTGCTATTTTAGATAAGGTAGTCACGGGAGCCTCTCCTGAAGGCGAAAGCATTTGAGGCAAGATTTAATACCAGGTACAAACCAGGTGAATATGGGTGAAAGGCATTCCAGGCAGAGGAAAAACAAAGGAAAAGGCCCGGGGGTAAGAGCTTACTTGTGCTTGTGGAACAAGAAAGGCACTGGTGTGACTGGAACATAGCGCTTGACAAAGAGTGGTAGGAGAGGTCAATATATAGTAGTAGAGTTTGAATCCTTGACTCTTCTGTTAAATAGCGTGTGCTTAAGAAAATGTGCATCAGATCATACCATTCTTCCGGTTCATAGCCTTTCATTTGCCTCCCATTACACTTGGGATAAAAGAAACTAAGTTCTTCCTTGAGTTTATAAGGTGCCTGCATGCTTGACCATCCTCCCTGCCTAGCTCCCTGGCCTCATTCCTGTCATTCTGAACTCTGGCCTTCTTGCTTTTTCCTTTAGCATGCTAAAGTCTTTCTGCTTTAAGGCCTTGATGCTGCAATTGCTCTGCCTGGGACACTCTTAATTCAGGCCTTCATGTGGTTTACTCTCTCAGAAATGACTGTCCACCTGTCATTTCTCCACAGAGACTTTCCCTGACCAATTCAATCTAGCAGCTCTGCTGTCCCCCTTTGTCTTGGCTAATTATATTTTTCTTTACAGTGTGTGTCACTTTATGACATTGTGTTTGTTATCGCTTACCTCTCAGTACATAAGCTCTATGAGGACTGTATCCCCATGGCCTAGAATGGCACCTGGCATATAGTAACTCTTATATAGTTCTCTGGAGTCCTGGTGTGGTGCTGTGGGTTAATGCGCCAGACTGAAAGGTCATTTGAACTGCAAGGTCGGCGGTTCAAATCCACCAGCTGCTCCTCGGAAACCCTATACAGGGTCGCTATGGGTCGGAACCAACTCGACGGCACTTCACAACAACAACACAACAAATATAGTTCTTTACGAGTTTGCGAGAAAAACACAAGAATTCTTTTGTTTTTTTCTATTTTTTATTGTGATAGTTTACATGGGAGAACATTAGCTTTACATTCATCCTATCATATATCATTTCACTGGCATAGTTACAATCCCCTCTATGCATCATCAACCAACCAAAGGGTATATACCCAGCAAGCCTGCCCCCCAGTCATCAGGACACAGCCCCTCTCCCTCTCTGGATCTCGAGTCCCCAGCTGCTCCATCTCTCTACGTCATCATCTCTACCTCCATCTTTGGCGTCACTGTATCTCTGGGTAGGGTCCCGTACTCTGCTCTTCTCTCTTGATGGTCCCAGGGACCTCTGCTCCTGGACTGCAAAGTCAGTCACTCCCCTCCTTGTTACAAAATGTTTACCTTTACATTTCCAGCCCTCACAATCAGTCCTGATAGCAATTATTCACTATTGTATCACAAGAGACCTATCCCCATCTCCTTTCATCAGCCCTGCCCAGACAGATTGGATACTGCTCAGTGGAGAGTGTACCTTCCTCCGTGCCCTCTGGATCTAAGCTCCCTCTTGAAAGCTTTTAAGCCAGTCACTTGTTGCCTTTGTAGCCTCCCCATTTTGGGTAGCCAATGTCCAAGTTGCCCATTTCTGTCTGCTCTGGAACACAAGTATTCTTACATACAAAAATTAACTTTTGGCTTGTCTTAATTAAAATTATTCTTGTTAAAATATAGCTTTTGAGAAACCTGTAAAGATTGTTTAAGACTTTTTTTGAAGTAAAATTTTAGATACTTCATATTAAACTTTAAAACAAGGGGAGGAGTTTGATGATACATACAAAGCAAGCCATAATGCTCTTAAAGTAATTTGTTTATAGTGCTTCCAGTGGATGGGGCAGTTAATGGATCATTAAGAGAAAACCCCAGTTTTTTCAGGTATGTTTCAAAGGCCTAGTTGTGGTGTAGCACTGTTGGAATAAGCACTGGTTTGCTAACCACAAACTAACTGCAAGGTTGGTGGTCCAAACTCACCAGCCGCTCCTTAGAATCGTCATACAGTTACTGTGGGTTGGAACTGACTCAATGGCATTTAACAACAGCATTCTAAACCACAGTACTTTTTCAGTCGTTCTTAATTGAAGTTGCAGTACATGTTGTCATAAGGCTGAAGTGCATTCAATCTTGATGAAATAATTTGAAAATAATGAGATCTTCTCCAAAGTAATACGTTGGATTCACCAATTGTTAACGTTTTGCCAAATTTGCTGTTATGTTTTTCCCCTTCCTTTACTTCTTCCTTCCTTCTTCCCTCCCTTTGTACACATACAAGGGTGCTTCAAAAAGTTCATGGAAAGAGTCCATTATCTTTTAATTCCATTTTTCCATGAACTTTTTGAAGCTCCTTCTTACATTAACATATGTGTGTTGTATTTACATACTGTTTTTTGCTGAACCATTTGAAGGTGAATTGCAGACATCATGACACTTTAATCACTAAACATCTCAGTTTGTTTTTACTTAGAACAAGGATATTTTCCTGCTTAACCACACCATCATTATTAAACCTAAAGGAATTAACATTGCTAAAATAATATTATTTTCTAATATGAAGTACATATTAGGAAGTGTCCTTTGTAGCTGCTTTTATCCCCCTAATCTAGGATCCTGTCAAGGTGTACTCATTACATATGGTGGAAGTGATTCTTTGGTCGATCATGTAAAACAAATGTCTTGTCCTTGCCTCCTCCTCTTTAGTGTTTTTCATGACATTGACACATTGAAGGATTGAAACTGACAAATGAATTTCTTTTCCTTGGTTAAATTCTGAAACGTTTTTGGCGATAAAAAATGCTTTGGTGTATTTGTTGTTATTGAGTGCCATCAAATCAATTCTGACTCATAGTGAACCTGTATAGAGTTTCCGAGGAGTGGCTGGTGGGTTTGAACCACTGACCTTGCAGGTCAAGCTGACCTTGTGTCCCAGTGATTATCCTATCATGCCACTAGGTGTATATAGTGAGCTGTTAATGCTGACAAAACTTGGACTGAAGAGTGACACCAGGGGCACTGCTTTTCTCTGTGTTTCTGCAGGATTCTGAACACAAGCAGTTTGCTGTGTGACTGCCACATGAAGTGGTTCCTCCAGTGGCTGGTGGATAATAACTTTCAGCATGCTGTGAACGTGAGCTGCGCACACCCTGAATGGCTAGCAGGGCAAAGCATCCTGCATGTGGATCTGAAAGATTTCGTCTGCGGTTTGTATTTTCATTTAAATTTTTTATATAGTACATACTTACTATTTTGGCGGCAGAATTTAAAAAAATACAAAGTAGGCCTGAATATTTTCTAACTAGCAACCTTTGTCTCTATCACCATCTCCAGCTTGTGTTTCAATGTATTAGCATTAGCATTTTAGTTATAATAATATATTTAATTTTTTATTCTGCTCTTTGACTTAATACATCTTAATTTTTTTTTTCTCTGTGCATTCTTGAACTATCATGTTTAATGGCAGTTTAATAACATCTTTATGAGTGTAGGCCTGTTTCTTTTAGGGGGGATTGTGAGCCTTAGTATAAATATTCAGTATAGTAAGATTATTGAATCCAAAAACCATGAATATTTTTTAAAACATGAATCTTTTTAGTAGATCTTGAAAAGTGCTGCCAGATACTTTCCGATAAGATTTGTTGTTAAGTGCCGTCAAGTCAATTCCGACTCATAGTGACCCTATGAGTTTAGGGCTTCTGAGGAGCAGCTGGTGGGTTTGAACTGCCGACTTTGCGGTTCGCAGTCCAGTGCTGATCCTACAGCCCCACACAGGGGATAGCACCAGTTTATGTTGCTGTCAGCAGTGCATGAATAGATCGATGTCATGTATTTCAGGGTTAGGATGCAGATTCTGAAGATTACAGTGACAGGATTTTTGTGGGGTGATGGGGAGTGATAGACAACTTTAGGTATACTTACAATTTAGATATACATCTATATTGTTCTTTCTCATTTTAGAAATTTTTCTTTTATGCTTAAATTTCCTTTAAACTTACATAGTGGCACTTACAGATCAATATGTGTTAAAGGTACATGGGACACTTGAAAGTTCAGGCCCACAAAATACTTGTTATGCTGTTTTTATAAATTTTATAGGAAAAAATCAGGATCCAATGAAGATCAAATAATGTTTATATTGCCATGAGTTTCTTTCTAACTTGACTTGGTTTTTAATGTAAACATACTAGATATTTCCCCCATTTTTCCAGTGGTCACTTTTATAGCACAGTGAAAGGTTTTCTGAGGAAGATGTTGGATAAGAATTCATATCCGTGTTTTTCTGCATCAGTTCACTTATCATTGATGAGTCTGTAGTTTATTAGCAAGTCCTAAGACAATTGACAGTTTGAACATCTGACATGTTTGGGAATTTGCAAGTATTTTAGGTGAAAGCTGTATGCATAGTACTTTCAAATCATTTGTTTTAGTCACAGGTGATGGTGGTGGTGTGCCATTTCAGTCAGTTTCAACTTACAGTGACCTTGTATAGGGTTTCCAAGGCTGTAAATCTTTGTGGGAGCAGTAAGCTTCATCTTGGAGTGGCTAGTAGGTTTGAACTGCTAACACTTCAGTTAGCAGCCTAATTTGTAACCCACATATTGTCAAGAGGGACCAGTTTCTGGAGCAGGTGGAGGTAAGGTTAGGTGGAAGGTCAGAGAAAAAAAGGAAGACCACCTGCGAGATGGATTGGCAAAGTGGCAATCAAAGTGGGCTCAAGCATGGCAATAATTGTGAGGTTGACCCAGGATCATGATGGCACTTAACAACAACAGATGTCACCAGGGCTCCTTAGTAATAGGCATTCCCTGTGAAATACAGTAAACTCATAATCTCTGTTTTCTATGTTGGCACAGAAAGGATAATAGTTACTATGTACATGTTTATTTTTCATACATGTATATATGTGGGTGGTGGGATTTAAAACTTTCTCAAAATTCTAATATGAGATTTCCCTTTTCCCCCTAGTAACTGGTAATGTCTAAGAAGTACATCTAAGTACACCAGTGACAGTAATGGATAATGGAAAGAGTGCTGGACTCTGAAGTCAGGAAGCTGGGCTCCAGTCCAGGCTCTATGACTGGCTTGTCCTTGAACAAGTCATTTGACCCTTCTGGACTTCACATTCCTCATCTTTAAATAAGGGAATTGAACTCTAGCGGCATAGTCTCTTTCACCTTAGTCTGTCACTTTGTAAATGGACCACACAATTTTACAGTGTTTGTTCTAAAATTGAGTCTTTAGAAGCAAAAATAAGTTACTGACTTAGCCATTGCTTTGTTTCCTCAGATGATTTTCTGAAGCCGCAGATAAGGACACATCCCGAAACCACAGTTGCTCTTAGAGACATGAATGTGACTCTGACATGCACCGCAGTGAGCAGCAGTGACTCCCCAATATCCACTCTGTGGCGCAAAGACAATGAAATCTTATATGATGTGGATATTGAGAATTTTGTTCGTTACCAACAGCAAACTGGAGAAGCTCTAGAGTATACTAGTGTCTTACATCTTTCCAATGTGAATTTCACAGATGAAGGAAAATATCAGTGTATTGTGACTAATCATTTCGGTTCCAATTATTCTCAGAAAGCGAAACTGACCGTGAATGGTAAGGAACTATGCTTCTTTATATGTTTGTAAAATTTAGAAGGATTTTTCATGTTTAATATCTTGAGCCATATACTCAAGAAGATTAGGCTACATCTAAAACTTTGGGGAGTGAGGACTTTACTATTTTTGTGTTTGTTGTTGTTGTTAAGTGCCGTTGAGTTGGTTCCGACCCATAGCGACCCTGTACAGGGTTTCCGAAGGTGTAAATCTTTACAGGAGTAGAAAGCCTCATCTTTCTCCCGCAGAGCTGCTGGTAGTTTCGAACCGCTGACCTTAAGGTTTGCAGCCCGATTCATAACCACTACGCTACCAGAGCTCCTAGAACTGCTCTATAAGGCTTTTCTTAGCTTCTGGTGTGGTGCTGTGGGTCAACACTGGACTGCCAGTTGGCAGTTTGAACCCACCAGCAGCTTCTTGGAAACCCTGTCTGTACAGGGTAGCTATGAGTTGGAATCAACTCAACGGCACTTAACAATAGGAACAACAATCTTTACAGAGGACTCCTGGTGTGGCACTGTAAGGATAAGCACTGGACTGCTAACTGCAAAGTCAGTGGTTCAAACCTACCAGCCACCCCTTGGAAATCCCATACAGGGCCTATATGAATAGATGGCACTTAACAACAACAATCTTTGCAAAGGAGTCCTGGTGGCAGTGGGTTGTGCGTTGGGCTATTAACTGCATGGTCCATGGTTCAAACGTACCAGTCACTCCATGGGAGAAAGATGAGGCTTTCTGCTCCTGCAGAGATGTACAGTCTAAGAAACCCTATGTAGGGTTGCTATGAGTTGAAACCAACTTGACAGCACACAACACAACAACCATCTTTACAGAAGCAGATTGATAGATCTTTCTCCCTGGAAGCTGATGGGTGAGTTAGAACCACCAACCTTTTGGCTCAAGGCCAATCATTTACCCATTGTGTGTGTGTATGTGTATCTATCTACATAAAAGTCTAAATACACACAGACACACACCCTCTACCTCTCGGTGGTCTTTCTTGTCGCAGAGATGCCATCTTTTCTGAAAACCCCAATGGATTTAACTATTCGCACTGGTGCCATGGCCAGATTGGAATGTGCTGCAGAAGGACACCCCGCACCTCAGATTTCCTGGCAGAAAGATGGTGGTACTGACTTCCCTGCGGCTCGAGAAAGGCGCATGCACGTCATGCCCGAGGATGATGTCTTCTTCATTGCAAACGTGAAAATAGAAGACATGGGAATCTATAGCTGTATGGCACAAAACATAGCGGGAGGCCTCTCAGCAAATGCCTCACTAACAGTGTTAGGTAAGTTTACTGTACTGTGGGCCCCTGCTTTTTTTAAAAAATGTTTTCTTGTGGATTATGTGATAGTTTACGTGGGAGAACATTCGCTTTACATTCATCCTATCGTATATCGTTTCATTGCCATGGTTATTATAATCCCCTCCATGTATCATCAACCAACCAAAGGCTATACACTGCAAGCCTGCTCTCTGGGCGTCAGCACACAGCCCTTCTCCCTCTCTGGGTCTAGAGTCCCCAGCTGCTCCATCTCTCCATGTCATCGTCTCTACCTCCATCTCTGGCGCCACTGTTTCTCTGGGTAGGGTCTTGCACACTCCGCTCTTCTCCCTTGATGGTCCCAGGGACCTCCACTCCTGGATTGCAAAGTCAATCACTCCCCTCCTTTTGCTACAAAACGTCCACCATTATATTTCCAACCCTCACAGTCAGTCCTGATAACTATTATTCACTATTGTACCCCAAGGGACCTATCCTCATCTCCTTTTATTAGCCCCCCCAGACAGATTGGATACTACTCAGTGGAGATTCTACGTTCGTCTCTGCCCTCTAGATCTAAGTTCCTTCCTGAAAGCTAGTAAGCTAATCACTTCTTGCCTTTGTAGCTCCCCCATTTTGGGTAGCCAATGTCCAAGTTACCCATCCCTGTCTACTCTGTGTATGGAGGGGGTGGGAATGATCCTCGCTGTAAAGATTTGTTCCCTCTTTTGGTGTAGGTCAAGTTCATCAAATTGTATCAGATTACTCTTTTTTTTCTTCTTCTTTCTTCTAGTTGAGCTCTGATCATCCAGTCATTGAAGCCAGGTTTAGTGGGTATTATCTGTGAGTGTGGGTGTTCTTGTGCATATGCCCTCTCTTCTTATCAGCTGGATGCTTCGCTCTCCACTCTAGTCCTCTGTGGCTATGTCATTGACTTTGGGCCCAAAAGACCCCAGGTCTTGCCACAGTGCTGGCCAACCAGGTCTCCACCCGGCTTCATAGGAGTCTATTGTACGTTGTAGGGCTTAACTAACCCTGTTTTTACTTCACTTCTCCTGCTTTTTTTTTTTTTAGCACTTTTAAAATTTGGGATCTTATCTTTATTATTATGGGCAAGAAAAGTTTAAACTTGAGTCTTCAGAGTTTTCTTCAGACAGAGAGGCCAAGAGTTTGTGATTCTTACATCTTTTTAACAGTTTTCAATCCCAGGGTATTAGTGTTTCAGATAACCAGGGTATTAGTGTTTCAGATAACCAAAGTGTAGGAAAACACTGAGGGAAGAATTAGGGGTCTTTGTCAAATTTAAATCCCCTTATTAATTTATCTTCTTAAATTTCCCTCTGTATGGTTTCTACTTTAGATATGTTTTTTAGCTTCTATTGACTGAGTTTGCACTAAGAGTTTCACTCTTTTTCTTTGGGAGTTATTTTTCTTAAAAATATTCCAGCCTGTTAAGACTGATTTCCAGAGCATTTGAGACAAAAGAACTGATTTCCCACCTTCCCACCCCTTGTTGTTGTTAAGTGCCGTCGAGTCGGTTCTGACTCATAGCGACCCTGTACAGGGTTTCCGAGGGTGTAAATCCTTACGGGAGTAGAAAGCCTCATCTTTCTCCCGCGGAGGGGCTGGTAGTTTCGAACTGCTGACCTTAAGGTTCACAGCCCAATTCGTAACCACTACGCTACCAGAGCTCCTTTCCCACCCCTAGTTTATTTTATTTTTTAAATTTTAATAAAAAAATAATGATTTGTTTTCCTGGTTATGTTCCCTCTTTTCCTTCCAGCCTACTCCTCTTAATCTATGCTATCATGAAATGTCTTTTCCCTGAAACTTCTCCTGACTTGCCTGTTTTTTCTTATGGAAATACTGTTCCTCTTGGAAATCAAATTCAAGGCAAACTCCATGTTTCAATTCCTTATTTCTCTAGATGGTTGGGTTTTCTTTATTTGTGTTGTTTACTTTTGTAATCAGAAAAATACATTGTTTATTTGAAAATGTTATATAAAAAAGAGAGAAACACTGTTAAAGATTTGGCATATTTATATGGACTTCTAAAATTCATTTTTATATGGGTTATATATACCTACTTTTTTCCTCTTACTAGTAAAGTAGTATATCATAAGGCTTACTGCCATTAAAAAAATCTTCATACAACATCCTGTGTCTATACTGTAATCATTTTTCTATTAGATGATTATAATAAAAAGTTTTAATTATAGCATTAATTTTATAATAAACTTGTTTGTGTATAAATTTTTAATTTTTTGCCTAGGTTTATCGTCCCAAGGTAGAATTATTGAGACAAGATTGAAGACTTTTGAGGCTTTTCTTTGTTTTGCAACATTAACTTTTACCCCGCCTTCCCCTAATAACTATGTGACAGTGCTCTTATTAACGTAATTCAGTAGGATTTGGGGAATAAAATTACATAACTTGATTGTTTTCAACATCTTCCTGCTAGAGACACCCTCATTTATTAGACCGTTGGAGGACAAGACAGTAACCCGAGGTGAGACTGCAGTATTACAGTGCATCGCTGGAGGGAGTCCTGCCCCTCGCCTCAACTGGACCAAAGACGATGGACCACTGCTGGTGACAGAACGGCACTTCTTCGCTGCCGCCAACCAGCTTCTCATCATTGTAGATGCTGGGCTGGAAGATGCTGGGAAATACACGTGCATTATGTCTAACACCCTAGGGACAGAACGTGGTCACATTTACCTAAATGTCATTACATCCCCCAATTGTGACTCTTCCCAGAGTAGCATTGGCCATGACGATGATGACTGGACTACTATCGGCATTGTCATCATTGTTGTGGTTTGCTGTGTTGTGGGCACCTCTCTAATCTGGGTCATTGTGATTTACCACATGAGAAGGAAGAATGAAGATTATAGTATCACAAACACAGGTGAGTGGAAATCAGATGACACGATTCTTGTCATTTAGTCAGAAGTGCTGTATAGAATTTTTTATAAAATGTAAAAAAAGTAGAGTTTGTAAACCCTTCCAAAAAACATTCCTCTTAGCAACATATCCTGGGTTTCTTGAATGCCTACTGCTTGATTCCATCCTAATTTTACTTCAAGAAAGAATAGGCTATCATGATATACAAATCAGTTTATTATACCGCCCACCCTGCAATCCTGGGAGAGAAGAGGTCAAGCCAGGTAGATTATGGAAGTGTGGCTCTGGATAAGATTTCAGTCTTTAAACTTTATTTCTTTGGTAATGCTTTTTAAAGTGAAACGTTGAAGAGAATTCTAGTGAGAAATTATTTTAGGGGAAGTACTAACTTTTTGTCCTGGCCAGAATTACCCAAATAGAACATACTTGCAAAATAGTGTTTTACCTAACTGTTTGAGAGTTACAGATGTCTCTTTTACAGAAGAGCTTAATCTGCCTGCAGACATTCCCAGCTATTTGTCTTCCCAAGGAACACTATCTGAGCCACAGGAAGGCTACAGCAACTCTGAGGCAGGCAGTCATCAGCAACTTATGCCTCCTGCCAATGGATATACACACAAAGGCACTGATGGTAATGATTCTTGCTTGTATATGGTTATAATTTCAGCCATTCCTATTGCATTTATATTTTAGTGGCTAGTTTTCCTCATTAACCTGAAGTAATATTTTAAAGTAAGTTATTCAGTGGAAGCATTTGGCTCCTTGCAAAATAGAATGAAAACTAACTGGAGTTTTAACCGAGAGAAAAACTACCTGATGCAACAAAGAAACAAACTGTCCGTAAAACAAGGGATTGAAGTACAAGGAGAGGTTCTCCCAACCCATGGTGGTATTATAGGAAAAGGAGGCACTAGAAGCTTTCTCCAAGTGTCTTTCCTTTGAGCCATGGGCATCCTTCACACTGTATCCAAGGGAGGCCACTCTCTCCTGCTGACAGGAGTAAAGTTTGAAGGACAGTGATGGTTCTCAGAATATACTAGAGAACATCAGAGATGTAAAATGCTTCCTAGTAATATGAACCTGACTTCTCAGCATTCACCTTGCTGTCCTCTCCACCTTTCCCACAGTGGATGACATAACAGGGAAATGAATTAAGGGTTGTTGTTGTGTGCCATGAAGTCAGTTCCGACTCATAGCAACCCTGCATAGGGTTTCCGAGGCTGTAAATCTTTCTCCTATGAAACAGCTGGTAGTTTCCAACTGCTGACCGTGAGGTTAGTAGCCTGATTTGTAACCACTACGCTACCAGAGCTCCTTGAATTAAGGGTTAGGATAATTGAATTTATGTCCTAGTTCTTCCTATTTTCAGCTATGTGACCCTGAATAATCTTCTTAAGATCTGAGCTATAGTTTTGTCATTTTTGAAACAAGTAAACAATACTTCATAGAGTATTTATTTCACTTAAGATTTTTATAGAGTCTCTCAACACATCTGTGTCATACACTGTCCGTAGTTCATTTCTTCAGTGATTTTTAGGCTGGGAACCAATTAAAACTTCTCTTTCTAACTGATAAATTTGATTTTTATATTGGCTTTTCATGGTAAGGGGATATTTCTAGATTTTTAAAGAATAATTAACGTGTCTCGATGGTTTCGAGAAAACCTAACAGTTGTCCAAGAGAGCTCATGATTACACCTCTACTTTTATCAAACACACATTATTCAGGCAGGATTCTTGGCGTCAGAGACTTTCTCTCAGGGTCCTTATAGTGACTGGTGTGGTTTAACCTCTTGATCTATGAAAATTATGTGGGCTTTTGTGAAGTGAAGTTGTTGCAGCTCCTTGTTCTCTTGTGTTAGTTTGCACAAGCCAAACATACGGCCTGAGCACAGCACCAGCCTTATCCTGTTTTCCTTGATTTGAGCATGACCTTACCCAGCCATGATGAGATGGTTTAATGCAGTCTGTAAGACCATGGGCTTCGTAGCCAGTGTCTGGGTGCAGATTGTAGCTACCTGCTCTAGAAATACAACTTTGAGCAATATATGTAATTTCTCTGTGTCATAATTACCCCACTTGTAAAATGAGGATAATAATAGTACCCACTCCATAAAGGTATTGTAAGAATTAAATGAACTAATTCAGAGAAAGACCTTGAAACTTCACCTGGTTTAAAGTAAGCAGTATGATGATGATGACAACTAATAAAGAAAGTTGATGGTTGGCAAAGCTAATTCCTTAACTGAAAGATGTTGGGATTCTTTCTCATGTTGTCATTAGGTGGCACTAGTACCCGGGTGATCTGCTCAGATTGTTACGATAATGCCAACATCTACTCCAGGACTCGAGAATACTGTCCATATGCCTATATTGCTGAGGAGGATGTTCTGGATCAGACATTGTCCAGCCTCATGGTCCAGATGCCCAAAGAGACATATTTAACACATCCCCCGAAAGATGCCACTACCTTGGAAAGCCTGGTAGCACCAGCAGATAGAGAGATGTCTGCCTTTCCCACCAACCACGAGAGGATAAATGAGAAGAAACTGCCCTCCATGCAGCTGAGTAGTGGTAAGAGGTGCAGTGGGCTTTGTTTGGTTTGTATTGTCTTCTCCTCTGTCACCTAACAGACTTGCTCTCTGTCATATAGCGAGCATTCATATGGCAGGAAGCAAAGCACAGTGGTCCGAATTGGCGACATTAACTAGAGTCTGAGGTTTTTAGATAATAGAATTCTAAAGAAGTTTGCATCTGAAGGATCAAAAGAGCTTTTTGGATAGTGAATAAGGATGTAGTGAATCAGTCTACTTATAATAAGACCTGAATCTGAGTGATCATCAAAACCTGAGAAACACTATTCTAGCTTTATTATTATTATTGGTTAAATTTCTGAGTGCTTACTTTCAGAGTATTTGTGTTTTTTCCCAAAATGCATCCCCATGAGGTTAATACAGCTTTCAGTTGGTGAGCTCTGGAAAAAATCTCACCACTGCATTAAATAAGGAGAATGAGAAATGGATAATTTTGTAACCAAAGTACAGATGCTCTGATTGTTAAGATTTTAAATGTAATTTTTGGTTATTTTGTTGTTAGAATTGTTGCCAAAGTAGAAGTTGGAAGGCACTGTAGGATAAGCTCTGGACTGCACAGTCAACAGTTCAAACCTACCAGCCGCTCCTCATAAACCCTATACAGAGTCTATGAATTGGAACAACGATCGCTTGCTACCATAGAGCTGAGTGTGACTGTAGCAATCCTATAGGACACAGTAGAACTGCTCCTTAGGGTTCCTGAGACTGTAAATCTTTATAGAAGCAGACAGTCTCATTGTTCTTCCGTGGAATGACTAGTGGGTTTAAACCACTGGCCTTGTACTTAGCAGCCCAGAGCTTAACCCACTGTACCACGAGGGCTCCTAAAAGATATAATGACTGCATTAAATCATTGATTTCTATGAATGTATGATGGAACTAAGTAGACCTGGTGAAGTACTGATTAAGCACTCAGCTGCTAACTGAAAGGTCACTGGTTCAAATCCACCAGTCACTCCATTGGAGACAGATGTGATGGTTAGCTTCTGTAAAGATTTACAGCCTGGAAACCCTGTTTATTGTTAAGTGCCATCGAGTCAGTTCTGACTTATAGCAATCCTGTATAGGGTTTCCAAGGAGTGCCTAGTGGTTTTGAGCCAGCAGCCTTTTGGTTAGCAGTCTAGTGTTTATCCTACAGTGCCACATCAGGCTCTCTTGGGAACCCTAGAAAGCATGTCTACTCCATCCTAAAGGGAAATCAGCTCAACAGCAATAGGCTGATGATGCAGGTTTCCATTGTATGATATTGATGTCATCTGATACCAGTTTTTCATTTGAGTGATTATGGTCATTTCTTGAATCGTCTCTAGTGTGTTTCCATGTGCCAATGGAGTTTTGTGCTTAAATTTCTGTAGCAGCAGAATCACTGTAATGTAACTGGTACAAGTAAATGACATATAGCATAGTCTCAAAATAATTGGTTAAATGTGTTGAGTAGAAGGATTTGAAAGAGAATGGTTCCAGTTTTCGTTTTGTTATTTCATTTGTAGCTAAGAAGATGGCAAGTGGTCACTTAATCTTAATGTCCTTATTCATGACTACTGGACATACTTCTTTAAAAATTTGGTTAAAAAATTAAATCTTAGAAAATTAATTGCAAACTTTCAGTTGTCACTGATAATTCTTGTCTTTGATCCTCAGAAACATTGCAGCAGCCCTTGTGGAACGTAAACAAAGACCTAAGCCTGCCTCATCCTCCCATCTCTCAGCAGCCAATCCTCGAGTCGTCACAACTCCTCCAAAATGAGGGCCTGGAAGCGAGGGACCCAGACTGTCCCACTTCCCCGAGACCCTGCCACAGGGTACATGACCTTGCTTTTGATTTTAGTAGGACTCAGAACATTGCAGACAGTAGTGAGGGCACATGAAACGGTAGTGAGGGCACATGACGGATGAAATACGGGCAGAGACTCAAATCAGTTAATTTTGCATTTACTACCTCAGCGTTCAGAAGAAACCCCAAAGTCAACATTTGCTTTACTCTTTGTTTACAATTACATCTGATCACACCAAAGTAGGCCAGGGACTTGGTTGGGTTTATACCTGGTGAAGAAAGTGGAACAGCTTTCTTTTTGGTTTTAGCTTGCCAAAAGGGTACGGCACTGCCAGAGGAAGATATGAGGCAAAAATGTTTCTGTGGTATGTGCCCAGATGTGCATGGCCTGTCAGAAAGAGTCCCATTGCTGCTTGACATGCTGGATATTGTCTCAATCCTGAGTGATCCTGGGGGGGAAAAAAAATCACTGTTCTACTTTGTCTTCCAAGGAACCAAAATGACTGGAGCCATCTGGGGAGTGTGCCTGGGATTCTTCAGTGGTTTCAAACATATATGTGGTTGAGACTGGGGCTTTGATATTCAAAGTCTTTGCCAAGAATTCTAGAATAGACCAACTGGTACCAGGTCGTGGGGTTTTGTATCCTTGTGATTATTTGTTTTTTGTTTTTGTCCCTACTGCGCAGGGATCTCATTGTAAATATATTTGCATTTATAGATAATTTTTGTATTCATTGACTATATGTATTGTCTGTAATGTAAATATTTTTTGATATGCCAGAAGTATATATAATATCCAGTTATATTATTGACAGCAACTTATTTGATCATGGACAGATTTTATATAACTTGGTTTGGTGAGATCTAAAGATTTTGTTTAAAATTCTGAAAACTTACTTGTTAGTGTATGTACAGGAGCAAGGTACCCAGTGATTGTGTACACACAAACACAGTCTTGGTGTAATTAACCACTTTCTTCATTTGTAAAGGTTCATACAGCTAATCATTTGCCATCTGTGTACAAAAGTCAGCTGATACTACATTACCAGTGTGACCAAGCATGTTCTTTATAAAGGCCTGCAGTCCTGGCACAGCTATGTGCAGATAGATTGGGGAAAATCTTTCAACCAAGTTATTAGTTGGCAAGAAAACCAAAGACTGCTTCTTTTATGTTTGTTTCCTTTTAGTATTTTTTTTTACCAAGGCACAATATATCTAAGGTGTATAATTAAGAAGAGTGCTTTTGAGGTAAAAAAATGTTGGAGATACAGAAATGCCTATAATATGAGATTTATAATAAAAATCTTTGTTTTATACAGTGATGATCTAAGCCAAAATTTTTGTTTTGAATTTCTAATACAAAAAGTCTTTATGTCAACAAAGGATGTAACACTCGAATGGAATGGAATGGACTGATGTTCTTTCTTTGTACTGTGAGGTTTTGTTCTCAATCTAGTCAGTACTAGTTACTCACTAGATAAAGTCAGTTACTTAAATAAAAATGTATGTCTCTAAGTCTTTGTACATTTCAGGGGTTGTAAACTCATGATGTCTTAGCTTTCTGCCATAAGGTTTACCTGAGTTTCATAATAGTTTTCAATCCTACATTTCTTTCCCCTAGGCAGCAGTCCTGGAGCTGTTCAGTGGAATCACACCTTTCTCTTCTTCCTTTTTAAGCTGTCAGCCCCTGTTCATTTTCACACTGAACTTCTTAAATAACACATTTAGCTTCTATTTCTCTATGCCTTCAACCGTCTTCATTATATAATTTAATTTGTCCTGGACTTTGGTAGTTCCATTCCTATTTCTGTTACTTACTAGCTGTGTGATCAAGCGCAAGTCTCTTAAATCTCTAGGCCTCAATTTTCTCATTTCTGAAATGAGGGTACTTTATTAGACGCTCTGAAGCCCTTTCCAGCTGTAACATTCTATGAATCTGTGGTCCCTGCAGGAACCAAGGAGGATTATGCTACGCTAATAAAAAGCTACTTTCAATAGGGACATATAGATTCCTTAATTTGCTTGTGACCCTTTTAGTCTGACTCTCCAAGTCTACCTGGAAGAAGAAATTACCTTTTCCTTGAATTCTCTAGCACAGGGTGTGTACCTAAGCCATGAGCTTTCTGTAACTTGTGTTTTCCCTAGTATGCAAGGTTCACTCTCAAAGAGGAAATATCAGAAACTCACCTTGTCTATAACTGCCCCTGTACAATGCTTTAAATGGGTTTGTATGTGTGTGTGTGTAAAATAGCTTTCGTGTTTTCATCATACTGCCCATTAGGAGTTTGTAAAAGGAACACTACTATGTCAAGCAATTTAGACTCCACTATCCATTTTCCTAGAAATGGGAGATATGATACATGTCTTTAAGTACTTAACAGACTGTCATATGAAATAAGGGTTAGATTCACTTTTTTATTCCAGAAGACAGAACTCAAGTGAGCGGGATAGAAGTTGCACAGTGCACAGTCTCCACTAATGTGAGCTAATGCTCTAGCAATTAGATTCGTCTGACAATTGGAATAACCTGCCTTGAAAGCTAGAGAGCTTCCCCTCATAGGAAAGGTACAGGCATTCGCTAAAGAATCATCTGTTAACAGCACTGAAGAAATTTCTACACTTCTGGTATATGGACAAGATGACTCGTAAAGTCTCTTTCAACTTTATTATTGGAAATTCCCATAAGTCATCTGACAGTTGTTTTTTTTTTTTAAAGACTTTGTCCCTCAAAATCCTTTATATTGATTATAGAGCACTTCAGATTTTTTTTTTAACTAAGGAATTTTGGTCTTTGACGAAAGAGGCCTGAAAATAAGAAACTACGTTTATTCTTTCTAGAGAAATCTGTAACTGGTCACTAACAAATTTTCATAATGAAAAATGTAAAGCCTATAATGTATTATGTAACTCTCCCTTTGCTCTTGGATCAATTTGTATTCCTCTTTCTTTTTATCAGTGGAAGACTCTATGAAGTGGTTTTAAACTCAAGTGTGTTACTCTTTAATACCCACAGAAATGCCAGAGCAAGAGAGGCAAATTTGCTGTCATTTATTTGTGCTACATCCTCTGTTTCTTATGTTGCTCCTTAATGCAAATTATGGAAGTAATTGTGAAACAGACCTTAAAATGTTGAGCTAAGATTTTTTTTATCAGCCTGCAGCTGTTTTATTTTTCTATTATCTAGTCTCTCAGTGTGATTTGTCAAATGTTTTTCCCTTCTCCTACTTCTGAGAACTTTGTTTTAGTACAATATGAATCAACATCTGGTAGCTTTAAGATTATATCTTTGTTGGACAGCTGCCTTAATTTGTTGACCAAAAGAACAAGTCGTGAATTCAGAGATGGATTATAAGCTGCTCTTACCAGCATCTGAAAGCCCATCAACTGTCTAAAGAGTATTGAAGAGTATGGGTAAGAAGGTACATGTGTGTGTGTGTGCACATGTGTGTTAAGAGTAAGATTTGGACACACTTCCTCAAGGTTGAAGATTTGTTAGCAGTCTTAACTATCTCCTCCACCAAGGGATGACAGTGCAGAAACAGCTGAGCTATTCCTGTTTTCAGATGTAAGGACTAAAGCAGTCTTTTACAAATGGTAACTGTCTCAAAACAAAATTTACCCTCATGTGGCAAATTCTCTTGGGATATCTCTTGGTGTGGTGGCCTTGTGATCTGTAGAGAGATATTTCGCTCTGCCTTCTGTTGTTCTCCTTTCTTCTTTCTCATCTCAAAAGATATTAGACTGAGTCTTCTGGTATTAGATGTACTTAAAGAGATGTGTAAGCCAAGCTGTTGTTCAGCGTGACCCTTTCCTAGTATCTATTTATATTTTCTCACAAGAATGTATATTTTCTAGAGCATGTGTTTATCTACTTGCTTTTGTCTACTGTAAGATGTCTCCAATAAAGCGAAAATACAATACTCCTTTCTGGTCTTCTCTCACCTAAATAAAGCACAGAGGTGAAATGGTGCATTTTAAAGCTTTTGGTCTGGTTGAGAGGGTCTCCAAATAGCTTTCCATATTAATATGGGACGTGCTGCTTTTCTCTGGTTCCTGCCATGTGAAGAGACATGTCCTGCCTTGAATCTGCCCCCTGGCCATGCCTTGCAGTTTTATGCAGCTCCAGGACAGGAGTGCCCTTGGGTGCTAAACGTAACCTGACGTGCAGAAAACAAGACACTAAATGGATCATTAGAAAATTGGTGCTTCCTGCAAAGGGAAAAAAAATAATTGAAGGGAATGTTTCCTAATCAAAGGTTTGGTAAATCAACAATATTTGAAGACTGTCAGTACGCTGGTTAATTTCCACATTGCCCCACCTTAGGGACCTTTTTCTTTTTCTTTTAAGCTGTCAGGTTCTTGCAGGAGTCCTAGTATTAACCCCATTGTGAACCTCTGCTCTGCTACACATTGTTACTACTGGTGGGACACTTAATTTCGACTCTTAACAACATGTATATTGGACAGATTTAGTAGCTATGGAAACTGGCTAAATGAGGTTACTTACCTAGTGTCAAAAAGCTTTTAGACAATACAGTCAGGATTTGAATCCAGATTTTGACTCGAGTTCAGTTCTGAGCAATTTGTCTAGAAACATTTGAATAAAATCCTCTGTACACTGGTTATTGTCCAATGTGGTGAAAATTCGGACAGCATGCCCCCTGAAAGCTATTTACAAGATTTCTGAAAGCAGATGACCATTTTCTTGTAGAGTGGAATGTAGAAAAATGCCAATGCTGTATTCCGATTGGCTCAAATTTTGTTCATTTTGGATTGGAACTTGGTAGGGCTTAAGTAACAACATTCTGCTGAGTTATGAAAGATATTTCTCCAGTCACATTTCTAGCTTGTGACCCAGTTAAGCTGTCTGAAATGCAGGGCTATTTGCCAATGACTATGTAGTGCTTTTTTTTTTTTTTTTTTTTTTTGGGGGGGGGACACAAATGCTGTTGTTTTTATTGTGAATTATATGATAGTTTACATGGAAGAACATTAGCTTTACATTCATCCTATCTTAGTTCCTTTCATTGCAATGATTACAATCTCTTGCATGCATCATCAAACGACCAAAGGGTACACACCTCAAGTCTGCCCCTCTGGCCTTCAACACATAGCTCCTCTCCCTCCCTGACTCTAAAGTCTCCAACCAATCCATCTCTCCATGTCTCTGCCTCCATCTCTGGAGTCACTGCTTATCTGGATAGGGTCCCACACTTCGCTTTTCTCCTTTGATGGTTCCAGGGACCTCCGCTCCTGGACTGCAAAATCTACCACTCCCCTCCTTTTGTTACAAAACGTCTACCTTTACCTTTCTAATATTCACAGTCAGTCCTGATAGCAATCATTCCCTATTGAACCACGAGAGTCTCATCCCATCTCTTTTCATCAGCCGTGTCCAGACAGGTTGGGAACGACTCTGGAGATTCTGCATTTCCCGGCACCCTCTGGAACTAGGTTCCCTATTGAAAGCTTGTAAACCAGTCACTACTTTGTAGCCCCCCTCCCCCAATTTGGGGTAGCCAATGGCTGTTGCCCATCTGTGTTGACCCTGTGTACCAAGGGGGTGGGAATGATCCTCACTGTAAAGACCTATGCATCAACAAGCATAGGTCAAGTTCATCAAATTGCAGTGGGTTACTCTTTTTTTTCCCTCTTTTCTTCCTCTAGTTGATTTCTGATCATCCAGCCATTGAAGCCAGGCCAAGTGGGTACGATCTGCAATTACAGGTGTTCTTGTGCATCTCCCCTCACTTCATATCAGCTGGATGCTTCACACTCTGCTCTGGTCCTCTGTGGCCATGTCCCTGTCCCTGGGCCCAGGAGTTCCCAGGTCTCATCATACTGCTGGTTAACCAGGTCTCAATCCAGGTTAACAGGAGTCTATTGAATGTGGTCAGACTTAGCTCACAACTTCATTGCTGTTTTCCTCCCTACTTCCCCTTATCAGTGACCAACATGGTCAGCAGCAAGTCCACACACCTGCTTGTGTATTCCCCTTGAGTCTTAGTCTTGGAAGGGGGTTTGCCCTGAGGGGACCTGACCGTTTGCCTTGATGACTCCTGGGGGAATAACTTGCTCATTCTTGTAGTAGTCAGTCAGCCTGCTGTTATTGCTTTTGATTTTTCCTGCTGGCCTTTCTTTCAAGAAGTATCTTCTGTTCTAGCTGCTCCAGGCTGGTTTGCTTGTCCTTCCAAGTGGAAATTTCCCACCTCAGAAGATTCTGGATGATCAGGATCAGGATTCCACCCATGGTCTTATGCAATACAAAGGTTCCGTAGGAAGCCTCCTTCACTGGGCAAGTTTAGGTAGTCCAATCAGTTATAGGCTGAAGACGGACTTCCAAGCTTTCTATGGTGATGTTTCTAAGGCTATTCCTTTCTCTCCCCATCAAGTGTCTATTTTGCAATAGTAGGTAAGGGAAACCAAGATTCAAAAGACAACCAAGCACCTTAACATTTTTTCCCCACTTTCACCCATCCAAACCATGCCTCAATCCTTGTATTCTAGAGCTCTGTTGTTGTGCATGCATCCTTATTTACCTCTGTCCTATTTAATCCATGCAAACCAGCCTAACTGTTCTCCCATCTGCCTTGTTCTTCCTTTCCCCTCCCCTTTCTAGTGTACTGCGCACCCCCCTCAGGACCCAAACTATCCTGTGTCTATTCCTTACCCTGTGTTCCACCTTCCCCTCCCTCTCCTCACCCCACCCCATAAACCCTGGTAACCAGAAAATATCCCCCCCACTTTTAGTGTGGGTACTTTTTCTTAATCTTTTACAATAATGGCCCTTTGCAGTATTTCTGCTTTTGTGACTGACTGATTTCACTCATCATAATGGCCTTAAGGTTCATCCATGTTATGTGGTGGCTTGCAGCTTCCTTGTTATTCTTCAAGATAGCATAATATTCCTTTGTGTGTTTGTACTAAAGTTTGTTTATCCATTCTTCCATTGATGGGCACTTAGGCTGTGTCCATCTTTTTGCTATTGTAAATAGTGCTGCTATGAACATTGGTGTGCATATACTCGTGTTATGGCTAGTATTTCTTGTGGGTAAATACCAAGTAGAGGAATTGCTGGATGATAAGGTACTCTATTTCCAACCTTCTGAGGAAGTGCCATATTTTCCAGAGAGGTTGGACCATTTTGCAATCCCACCAGCAATGTAGGAGCATCCCAGTCTCTCCACATCCTCGCCAGCATTTATTGTGCTCTACTTTTTTGATCTTTGCTATTATTGCTGGTGTGAGATGATATCTAGTTGTTTTGATTTGCAGCTCTCTAAAGGAACTCTGGTAGTGTAGTGATTACGAATCAGGCTGCTATCCTCAGGGTCAACAGTTCGAAACTACCAGCTGTTCCACAGGAGAAAGATGAGACTTTCTGCTCCCATAAAGATGTATAGCCTCGGAAACCCTGTAAAGGGTCGCTTTGAGTCGGAACAGACTCCATTGCACATACCCACCACCACCAATGGCTAGTGAGGAGTCCTGGTGTGGCACTGTGGACTAATGCATCAGACTGCAAAGTCATTTGAAATGCAAGGTCGGTGGTTCAAGCTCACCAATTGCTCCTTGGAAACCCTATACAGGGTTGCTATGGGTTGGAATCAGCTCGACGGCACTTAACAACAACAACAATGGCTAGTGATCATGAGCATTTCTTCATATGTTTGTTGGCTGCCTGAATTTCTTCCTTGGTGAAGTGTCTATTCATGTCCTGTGCCCATTTTTTAATTGGGTTACTTGTCCTTTTCTTATAGAGGTGTTGCAGATTTTAGAAGTTAGTCCCTTGTCTGATGTATCATTGCAAAATATTTTTTCCCATTCTGTGGGCTCTCTTTTTACTCTTTTGGTGAAGTCTTTTGATGCACATAAGTTTTTAATTTTTAGTATGTCCCAATTACCTATTTTGTCGACTTTTGTTTGTGTCATTTTCAAAATGTTTGGTAATCTGTGTATTCCCTGATTTAGAGCCCTCACATTTGTCCCTATTTTTTCATTGATGGCCTTTATAATACTGGGACTCACATTTAGGCCTTTAATCCATGCTGAGTTAGTTTTTGGATAGGGAATGAGGAAAAAGTCTTGTTTCAACCTTTTGCATATCGCTTTCCTCTTCTGCCAGCACCATCTGTTAAAGAGACTATCTCCACCCCATGCAATATACTTAGGTACTTTGTCGAAAATCAGTTGGCTGTATGTGGATGGGTTAATTTCTGGATTCTCTATTCTGTTCCATTAATCAATGCATCTTTCATTGTACCAGTACCAGGCTGTTTTGACCATTGTAGCTGTGTAGTACATTTTGAAATCAGGGAGTGAGAGGCTTCCGATCTTATTCTTCTTAAACAGGGCTTTGCTTATCCTGGGTCTCTTTCCTTTCCATATAAAGTTTGTAATTGTTTTTTCCATCCCTTTGAAGCATGTTGTTGGAATCTGGATTGGGATTTTATTGTATGTGTAAATTGCTTTAGGCAGTATTGAAATTTTCACAATGTTAAGTCTCCCTATCCAGGAGCATGGTATATTCTTCCATTTTTATAAGTCTCTTTTGGTTTCTTGTAATGTTTTATCATTTTCTTGGTCTAGGTCCTTTGTTTCTCTGGTTACATTTCCTAGATATTTCATACTTTGTGCAGCTATTGCAAATGGTATTGCTTTCCTAATGTCCTTTTCAGTGCTGTTGTTATTGGTATAGAGGAATCCAACTGAGTTTTGTATGTTGATCTTATATCCTGCCACTTTGCTGAATCTTCCAATGAGGTCTAGTAGATTTTTTTACTTAGTCTTTGGGGTTTTCTATGTACAGGATCATATCATCTGCAAGAAGAGAGAGTTTTACTTCCTCTTTGCCAGTTTGGTTGCATTTAATTTCCCTGTCTTGCTGTATAGCTCTGGCTAAGACTTCAGCACAATATTGAATAGGAGTGGTGACAAAGGGCATCCTTGTCTGGTTCCTGTTCGCAGAGGGAAGGCTTTCAGTTTCTCTCCATTGAGAGTAATGTAGGCTGTTGGTTTTGTATATATGCTCTTAATTATGTTGAGAAATTTTCATTCAATTCCTACTTTGTTGGGTGTTTTTATCAGGAATGGATGCTGGATTTTGTCAAATGCCTTTTCTGCATCAATTGATAGGATCATGTGGTTCTTTTATTTTTTTCTTATTTATATGGTGGATTACGTTGATTGTTTTTCTAATGTTGAACCATCCTTGCATCCCTGATCTAAATCCCACTTGGTCATGATGTATTGTTTTTTTTGATGTGCTGCTGGATTCTGTCAGCTAGGATTTTGTTGGAAATTTTTACATTATGTTCATGAGTGATATTGGTCTATAATTTTTCTTTCTTAGTGATGTTCTTTCCTGGTTTGGGTATGAGGGTGACAGCTCTTCCCTGAATGTTTGGTAGAACTCACCAGTGAAGCCATCTGGACCTGGACTTCTTTTGGTTGGGAGTATTTTGATGACCTGATCAATTTTTTCTTTTGTTATGGGTCTGTTCAAGTTTTCAATTTCACTTTGTATAAGTTTAGGTAGATCTTGTTTTTCTAAAACTGTATCCATCTCTTCTAAGTTTTCAAATTTGTTGGAGTACATCTGTTCATAGTATTCTGTTATTATCCTTTTGATTTCCTTTAGTTCCGTTACAACATCACCCATGTGATTTCTAATGCATGTTATTTGTGTCTTCTCCCTCTTCTGTTTTGTTAGGCTTGCCAATGGTTTGTCAATTTTATTAATCCTTTCAAAGAATCAGCTTCTTGTCCTGTTGATTCTTTCTATAATTTTTCTGTTTTCTATCTCATTTAGTTCTGCTCTGATCTTTATTATTTCTTTTCTTTTGGTGACGGTAGGTTCCCTCTGTTGGTCTGTTTCTAAT
>NW_006408603.1:3484638-3501028 GCF_000296735.1 Chrysochloris asiatica | reverse complement strand
TCTCTCTTTGTCTCCTTCTGTGTATTCTTGATATATTGCAATCACCGTCAGGTATCCTCTCCTTGTGAACCGAACCCCTATGTCGAGGCGGGTCCCCGACACAGTTATCTTGCTATGGTTTTTCCATCCTTTAACTTTCAGTCTGTTTTTGTCTTTGTGTGTATGGTGTGTCTCTTGCAGGCAGCATATTGAAGGGTCTTGTTTTCATATCCATTCAGCCACTCTCTATCTTTTCACTGGTGCATTTAATCCATTGACATTCAGTGTAATTATTATTAGGAATGAATTAAGTGCTGTCATTATGTTAATTTTTTGTGGTACTTTTCATTTCTTTGTTCTGCATGCCTTCTTGTACTGAGTTCATGTTTTTTGTGCTGATTCTTGTCAGTTTCTTCTTAGTTTTAATGTTTGCTTGTTCAGCTTGGATCTTCATTTTCATGGTAAATTGTGAAGTATTAATTTTCTTTGGAGTTACTCTATAATCTATTAACTTTTCCCTGCATTTAAGACAATCTATTGTATCCTGCAATCTACCTGACCTCCTCACTACCTGGATCTCTGTTCCTATATTTTTCCCTTCTTTGACATTGTTAATATTTTGATCTCTGATTGGCCTCACAGGTCCTCTGATTTCGCTGTTGTAATTTTTTTCAGTTCTGAACTCTGCTATCTGTTGAGTGAGTTGTGGGTGGTGTTGCCACATCTGTCAATCTCTGGCTGTTGTCTGTTCTTACTAGTTTTCATTCCATAGAACTCCCTTTAGGATGTTTTAAAGCACTGGATTGATTTTGACAACATCTTTTAGCTTCTGTTTATCCTGGAATGTTTTGATTGCACCATCATATTTGATTGACAGTTTTGCCGGATAGATGATTCTTGGTTGGCAGTTTTCTTTCTTTTAGGGTTTTATATATGTCTCCCCATTGCTTTCTTGCCTGCATGGTTTCTGCTGAGAAGTCAGAGCTTAATCTGATTTGCTTGCCTTTGTAGGTAGGTAGCTCTTCTCTTTTCCCTGGATGCTTTTAGGATTCTCTCCTTGTCTTTGGTTTTGGAGAGCTTGGTTATAATATGTCTTGGTGATTTCTTTTGGGGTCTATCCTTCCTTGGGTTTGGTGAGCTTCTTGAATGTTTATCTTCTCATCTTTCAAGATGTTAGGGATATTTCCTTCCAGTAGTTCCTGAACTATCTCCTCTGTGAACTTCTGTGATTCTTTCTGTTCCAGGATGCCAATAATTCTTAAATTATTCTTCTTCGTGTTATCCAGCATGAATCTTAGACTCTCTTCAGATTTTTTAATTCCTTTTTTCTGCTTGCTCTTCTATCTTAGCAGTATTGAGAGTTTTGTCTTCCAGCTTGCTGGTTCTAGCTTCCATCTCTTCAATTCTACTCTTTTGCCCTTTCAGTCTATTGTCCATTTCTTATATTTTATTATTAATCATCTGGACCTCTTTTTGCAGATTTTGAATTGTTTCCAATGCTGTATCTACCTTGTTTGATTGTTCCTGTAGGACTTTCCTGACTTCTTCCTTATTTTCCTCCACCTCTTTGTGGAACATTTGAATTCGTTTCCATATCATTCTTCTGAATTCCTTCTCAGGCAGATCTAAAACCTACTCTTCTACTGGGAAGCCTGTGTCTGCTCCCAGCTCATTTGTCTCAGTTACTCTTTTCTAGTTTTGGACATGTGTTGAGATCTTTTGTTATTTTTTTTCTTGGACATTTTCAGTAGTTGAGTGGATTTTTAATGTTTAAATGAATGTATGTTGCTGTGTTGTTAAGCTTAGTGTCTCCTGGTGGATGTGATCTGAAGATAAGCTTCTCTTTTCACATATAATGCCTAGCAGCTGGTATTGGCTCTTGTCCAAATGGTGGGATATAACAGGGTATGCTTGTACCTTGGGTAAGGTAGTGGGAGAAAGCTCCCACCCCCAGGAAAAGAGTGAAACCAAAAGGCCCAAAACCAGAAACAATATAAAAGCAGAGACAAAAACCACCACTCAAAAACAAAAATAAAACCATAGCTGAATGTCCAGTAGCCTATGCTGTGCAGGCAGGGATAAAGGGTCCTGCCCAGGTTAATTTTAGAATTGGGTCCCAGAGTCAGATGTCATAGAAGCAGCCTGTGGGCTGAGAAGTCAGAGCTTAATCTGATTTGCTTGCCTTTGTAGGTAGGTAGCTCTTCTCTTTTCCCTGGATGCTTTTAGGATTCTCTCCTTGTCTTTGGTTTTGGAGAGCTTGGTTATAATATGTCTTGGTGATTTCTTTTGGGGTCTATCCTTCCTTGGGTTTGGTGAGCCAATGGGTCTCTCAGGAATCTCCTCCCTGCGCCAGGGGAAAACTGTGGGCACAACACTGGATCCTCTTGGGGTGTGCTCCCACCCATCCGAAGATGTCTGGGCTGGGCAGTGAGGATGTGACCAGGGAGAGGAGGAAAGAAATGTGAAAAATGAAAATTCTGTCACACCTTTTTCCAGATGCAGCTCCACAATTTTTTCTCGCTGTGTCACTGCATCCACCTGGCTGTGGCCCCACCCTCCCATTTAAGTACAGACCAAGGGGTTCCTAGGCAATCAATCATCCTGATCGATTCAGAAATCACCGTATTTTGTTTCCACAGTCAGATTTCTCCACAGATGGGCATGGGAAACTGGCGCCCAGTACTTTATATAAAATCCAAAACTCTGGTGCTGCTCTGGAAAACCTCCACCGAGGAACCTTTCTTACGTGTCTCTGCTTCACCCACCCGCAAACTGGAAGTCTTCAACTATGTGGTATTTTTTTTTTTCCCCTTAAATGTTTTATTGTGAATTATGTGATAGTTTACATGGGAGAATATTAGTTTTACATTCATTCTATCATATATATTGTCTCATTGCCATGGTTACAATCCCCTCCATGCAATCCTTCCCCAGTACCCCCCAGGTCTTCAGCACACAGTCACTCTCCCTCTCTGGATCTAAAGTCTCCAGCTGCTCCATCGCTCCATCTCTGGCTCCATTTCAGGCATCACTGCCTCTCTGGGTAGGGTCCCGCTCTCTGCTCTTCTCCCTTGATGATCCTAGGGACCTCCGCTCCTAGACTGAAAAGTTAATCACTCCCCTCCTTGCTATAAAACGTGTAACTATGTAGTACTTTTGTCAAATACAGAAAGAATACATTTCTTAGAAAATGAAAAAAAGACATACAAGTACTAAGTTTTTATTATAGCTTTAACAGACGTAAGATTACTCTGCAAAACTACTGTTAAAGATACTGGTGATGATGGTATGCCGTGGAGTTGGTTCCAACTCATAGTGATCCTGTATAGGGTTTCTGAGGTTGTAAATCTTTCCGGAGCTGAAAGCCTCATCTTTCTCCTGCAGAGCAGCTGGTAGTTTGAACTGCTGGCATTGAGGTTAGCAGCCTGAACTGTAACCACTACACTAAATACTTTTAATTTCTGTCCTTTGTCACAGACTAGCAGCAAACAGTTTGTAGATCGTCAATCTGCACATCACTGCTTTTGGAGTGGTGCTTCTGGAATTATGTAGTGACATATATTTCCACTAGTTTCTGGGGTTCCTTTTAATATTGCTGGTATGTTGTTGTTAAGTGCCGTTGAGTCTATTCCGACCCATAATGACCCTGTATAGGGTTTCCAAAGAGCAGCTGCTGAGCTTGAACCACTGACCTTGCAGTTTAAACGACTTTGCAGTCTGACACATTAACCCACAGCGCCACACCAGGACTCCTGGTATAGAAGAGCTCAAACTGACTTGAGGCAACAATGAAAACACTGCCACAGCTCAGCTTCCTCTACCTGTACTGCCTGTGCTTCACTCTCTAGGTAGAGATCTTTGTAGTTTGTTTTCCAGCTTGCTTTCCTCAGAATCCCTATACAGGGTAAAACCGACTTGATGACACTTAACCACAACAGTGCTTCTGTCTGGGGCCCTCTGGGATGGGCTGCCTGCAGCTCTTGTTAAAGGAAAATTCTATAACAAGATCTCATGGCCAAAGTAAGAGTCAGTGCATGGGTCCTCAGACTGGAGGGAGATGGTTTGATGCCGTGGAGTCTGATGTGGATTTGTGGGTAATCACTATAGGAAGGCTCCATTGGAAAGCTTCATCTGCCACCTCTGCTGCTGTCTTAGTTTAGTCAATCAAGATGTTTCTTGAAATCTCTTTTGTTCATTTAATTACAAGAACATGACCAGGGCAAGTTGCCAGAACACTTTGATAAAATAAAAGGCGTTAAGTAGAAAGTATTAATTACTATCACTACTGGGAAGAAAGGAACTCTGATAGCGTAGTGGTTACTAGTCGGGCTGCTAACCTCAAAGGTCAGTAGTTTGAAATGACCAGCTGTTCTGTGGGAGAAAGATGAGGCTTTCTGCTCCCATAAAGATTTACAGCCTCGGAAACCCTGTACAGGGTCACTATGAGTCGGAACTGACTCCACGACACATTACCATCCCTCACTACCACCACCACCACTGAGAAGAAATGATGTCATGATAGCAAATATATTCTGCCTATACCTTCCAAATGTGGCATTGTAAGATAAGCACTGGACTGTTAACCACAAGGTTGGCAGTCCAAATTACCAGCTGCTCCTCAGAAACCCTATGCAGGATTGCAATGAGAACACAATTCCCTCTAAATACTGTTAAACTCTTTACATGTGTAACATTTTATTCTCTTAACAGTCCCTTGAGGGGACATTCTTACCCCATTTTACAGATAATGAAGCAGAGGCTATGCAACGGTTCCACACTCTCATAATTATCAAGTAAGACAACCTAGAGTTGAAATTATGTCTAGATAATTACAAATCACAACCTCTCTCACACTTTTTCCACAATAAAGACAAAGCCTTGTCCCACGAAGTCAATGTTTCAAACTCACCAGGCACTCCTCAGAAACCCTATGCAATCTCTCTGAGTCAGAACTGACTCAGCACTTCAACAGTAACAAGCCTTGTCAGTTCGTCTTCCAACAATCTAGCCACATTCATAGAATTTTCTTCTAAATTTGCAAATAAGGAACATTGACTTGAGTTAAGTGATATGCCCAAGGTTATATTTCTTTGACCCCAGTTCTTTATATATTTACTAAAAAGCTTTGTCGAGACATGATGTTCTTAGTTTTCTGAGGAGAAATTGGAAAAGGAACGCTATGAACACACTGGCCCTCTTGTCCTCTTGGCAGTTCTGACAGATTGAACATTCCAACCTCACAAATTCAAACAAAAGGTGCCCGCAGCCCTGAACGGTGCTTGCCAGAGAGCTAGAAACTCCAGCATCTACACAGCATAAGTGAGAAGTGTGGTACATCTAGGAACAAAGAAGTCATTTGGAGCATTCAAGGGAAGTGCTTTTAAGTCCATTTTATTCTTCCCTCCCAAGGAGAAACCAGGTGTTTAAATCAATATGTATAATCCTGTCTGCTCTTGAATTATATGCAAGAGCAAGTAATTCAATTCTGTCTTCTTTGGAAATGGTCCATCAAAGTCAGTGCAAATTCTTCTGTCCTTGAAAACAGTAGGAATGTGGTTATGGTGGACAATAAGAGAGGCTAGCTTGAATAATTTATTTAGTCGTTTGGGCTTGGGCAAACTCCAAAGACAAGTGCACAGCTGTATGTTCCCTGTCAGAAACAGCAAGAGCAGATAAGAAATAATTTTCTAACAGTGAATTATTGGTTCTTGCGTGGTCTTGTTCTTTATACATGTAACCATCCCGGAGGTGGTTCAGAGACTACACTGATACGCTCATACAAAAAAGGAACTTAAGGTTAAGATTCTAGTGAGTGGTGTTAAGAATTTTGTACTTTTGTAGAAGCATAAAATCATAAATTGCAGATTTGGGAGAAAGCAATGGGTACTACACCTCCACAAGCACCAGCTCCCTTACACTTTTTCCAGACCTCAGTCACCTGTCTTAGCTGCCAAATGTGCAAGACTTTAATACATGGGGAGGTAAGGAGAAGTTGGAAAACGATCTCCAAGACGTCTCTTGTTGAAAGTCGCTGGAGTTTTACCTTTGGGCAGCCTCAGGGTAGAGAAGACCCTCAGCACTGGTTGTGTTCATTACTCTTTTCTTAGTCCAGGAAATGGATTTTGTACAGACAACTCCCATTTGACAGAGAACACTCATTTGTTTAGCCCTGAAGTTCATTCAGTTTTTCTTTTTTTAAAAAATACTTTATTGTGAATTGAGCGAAGGTTTATAGAACAGATCATCAGTCCCACATTCAACAAATCTTACACTTTGTGTCATTACAATGATTGCAAGCTCTTCCGTGTACCATCAGTTAATGGTATTTTCCTCTATTCACTTTTAACTCTTATATTCCTCCCTATGTCTTCCAATATCTTCATCTTTCCTGTGCCGATTTTCTTGTTGTATTTTGCCTTCCCCATCACCCAAGTTAGCATTTATACCTGTGAATAATTTTCCTTTCCCTCCCACCCCATCATAGAATGTTTCGTTTATCAAGACAGTGTTTTCTTAACTTTTTAAAGCAGTGGTTTCATACAATATTTGTTCTTTTATGATTGACTAATTTCACTTGGCATTAATGTCATGTTAATGAGGCGTTTTGCAGATACATTATATTCTTCAGAGTTGTGTAGTATTCCCCTGTGTGTATATACTGGTTTGTTTAATTATTCTGTTGATAGGCACTTAGGCTGTCTCCATCTTTTTACCTGGACCTGGACTTTTTTAGTTGGAAGTTTTTTAATGACTTGGTCAATTTCTTCTTTTGTTATGGCAGTGGTGTGTTGTGGAGTAAGTTCTGACTCATAGTGATTCTATATAGGGTTTTCATTGCTGTCAATCTTTATGGGAGCAGAAAGACTCTTCTTTCTCTCATGGGACAGCTGGTAGATTCAAACTGCTGACTTTTTGGTTAGCAGCCCAACTCAGCACCTACTACTTCAGTCTATATTAATTTAGGTAAGTCCTGTGTTTCTAGAAATGTGTCCATTTCTTCTAGATTTTAAAACTTGTTGGCGTACAATTCTTTGTAGTATTATATTATTATCCTTTTTATTTCCATTGGTTCTGTTGTGCTACCAAACATAATCTCTTATTTGTGTTATTTGCATCTTCTCCTTTTCTTTTGTTAGGTTTGCGAATGGTTTGTTGATTTTATTGATCCTTTCAAAGAATCAATTCCTTAACTTGTTGATTTTTTTCTTTTCTGTTTTCTATTTCCTATTTCATTTATTTCTGCTCTAACCTTTATTGGATTTTTTTGGCTGTAGACTTACTTTGCTGCTCTTTTTCTAATTGTTGGAGGTGTTAGGTTAAGGTGTTGATTTTGGTTCTTTCTTCTTTTTGGATGTGTGTGTTTATTGCTACACATTGTCCTCTCAACACTGGCTTTGCTGTGTCTCAAAAGTTATGGTATGTGTGTTTTCATTCTCATTTGATTCTAGGAATTTTTAATTTTTAATTTGTTCTACTACCCAGTAACCTTAAAGCAGTGTGTTATTCAACTTTCATGTATTTGATTTTTTCTTCCTTGGTCTTCCTATTATTGCTTTCTAATTTTATAGTGCTTGATCTGAGAAGATGCTTTGTAGTATTCTGATGTTTGAAAATTTATCAAGGTTTAGTTTGTTGCCTAATACATGGCCTATTCTGGAGAATGTTCCATATGCACCAGAAGGAATGTATATTGTGCTATTGTTGAGTTGAGTGCTCTGTATATATCTGTGAGTCTAGTTGGTTGCTTGTGTTGTTTAGTTCTTCTGTGTTCAGTTTCTTTCTAGTTGTTCTGTCCTTCATCAAAAGTTATATTTAAAATCTATTAGTATAGAGTTGTCTATTTCTTTCTTCATTTCTATGAGTCTGATTCATGTATTTTGAGGCTCTTTCATTAATAGCATTGATATTTAATATGTTTATGTCCTCTTGTTAAGTTGATAATCTGATAATGCCCTTCTTTTTCTCTTATGCTGGTTTTCACCTTAAAGTCACCTAAAAGTAATCAGAGATTACTATTGCCACTCCTGTTTTTGATTGCCATTAGTTTATTTTTTCCATCCTTTGAATTTTAGTCTATTTTTGTCTTTGTATGTAAGATATATCTCTTGTAGATAGCTTATTGAAGGATCCTTTCTTCTTATCCATTCTGCTATGCTCTGTCTCTTGACTGGTACATTTAATTAATTTACAATCAGTGTAATTATTAAAAGGTACAAATTGATAGCTGTCATTTTGTTTGTTTGTTTGGTGATATTGCTAGTTTCTTTGTCCTACATAAAGTTGTGAGCTGAGTTCATTTTCTTTTCATTTTCTTCATTGATGTTATTTTAATGTTTACATTTTTCTGATTTTCCTTTTTAAAATTTTGATGTGAAGATATATTCATTTTCTTTAAGGTTACCCTGTAACCTATTAATTTTGTCAGATAAAACAGTCTGTTTTATCTCAAAATCTACTTGAATTCCTCACCATTTGTAGGTTCTGTATGTTCACTATTCCCTCTATTTTAAAACATTATTTAAAATTGATATCTCTGGCTCCTTATTTTCAGTCTTATAGATTTGTTTTACTTTGGATACTTCTATATCCAGATTGAGTTCTGGATGGTGTTGTCATGTATACTAATCTCAGGTTGTCTGTTCAAAAAATGCCATTTATTATTTTTTGTAAAGTTGATCTGGTTATTACAAATTCTTTGGAAAGTCCTAATTTCACAATTATATTTGTTTATTTGTATATTTGTTTATTTGGAAATGTCCTAATTTCACAATTATATTTGTATTCTTTGTTGGCAATCTTTTGCTTTCAGTTTTGTTTATGTCATCCCATTGCTTTCTTGCCAGCATGATTTCTGCTGAGAAATTAGAGTGTAGTCTTACTGGTTCTCATTTATAGGTAACTTTTCATTTTTCCTGAGTTGCTCTCAGAATTTTTACCTTCTTTTTGGTTTTGGAAAGTTTGATTATGATATGTTTTGATGATTTTCTTATAGTGTCTATCCTGTTTGGGGTTTGTTCAGCTTCTTGAATAGTAGAATAATCTTATTATCTTTTATGATGTTAGGTAAGCTTTCTTCCAGCAACTGTTTGACAATTTTCTCCATGTTTCTTGTTGTCTCTTCTTGTTCTGGAATTCTGATCACTCAAAAGTTATTCCTCTTAGATTCAGAGAGGGAGAGCGACTGTGTGCTGAAAACCTGGGGGGTTCGGGAGGCAGGATTGCAGGGTATACCCTTTGGTTGGTTGATGATGCATGGAGGAGATTGTAACCATGGCAATGAGATGATATACGATAGAATGAATGTAAAATTAATGTTCTCCCATGTAAACTATCACATAATTCACAATAAAACATTTAAGAAAAAAAAAAAAAGTTATTCCTCTTTAAGAGGATGCACATGCATAAGTACACCCACACTTGCAGATAATACCCACTTGACCTGGCTTCAATGGCTGGATGATCAGAGCTCAAACAGAAGAAGAAAGAAGAGGGAAAAAAGAATAATATGATACAATTTGGTGAACTTGACATACACCTATGGAAGCAATAGCTCAAAAGAGCGAACAAATCTTCACAGCAAGGATCATTCCCACCCCCTCCATACAGAGTAGACTGGGATGGGCATCTTGGACATTGGCTACCCTAAATGGAGAAGGGTGGTGGCTACAAAGGCAAGAAATGACTGGCTTACAGGCTTTCAAGAGGAAACCTAGATCCAGAGGGTGTAGAGCAAGGTAGAATCTCCACTGAGTAGTATCCATTCTGCCTAGTCAGGGCTGATGAAAAGAGATGTGGATAGGTCTCTTGTAATATAATAGCGAATAATTGTTATCAGGACTGATTGTAAAGGCTGAAAATGTAAAGTTAGACATTTTAGGGCAAAGGAAGGAGAGTGATTAACCTTGCAGTCTAGGAGTGGAGATCCCTGGGACCATCAAAGGATAATAGTGGAGAACAGAACCCTACTCAGAGAAGCAGTGATGCCAGGGATGGAGGCAGAGATGATGACATGGGGAGATGGAGTGGCTGGGGACTTTGGACCCGGAGAGGGAGAAGGGCTGTGTGTGGATGACCGGGGGGCAGGCTTGCGGGGTATACCCTTTGGTTGATGGATTGATGGATGATGCATGGAAGGGATTGTAACCATGGCAAGGAAATGATATACAACGGGATCAGTGTGAAGCTGATGCCCTCCCATGTAAACTATCACATAATTCACAATAAAGCATTAAAAAAAAAAGTTTTCCCTCTTTATGGTGTCCCATATAAATCTCAGCCTTCTGATTTGTCTTTTTAAATTTTTTTTTATTGTTTTTCTAGCATACTAGTATTGAGAGATTTATCTTCAAGGTCACTAATCTGGGCTTCTCTTGCTTCAAGTCTACTCTTTTGCCCTTTCAATGTATTGTCCATTTCAGAGATCTTAGTATTAGTTGTCTGGATTTCTATTTGCAGGTTTTGTATTGTTTGAAAATTTGCATTTATTTTAATCGTTTGTTTTTTAGTGTTTTCCTAAATTCTTCTAAAGTTTTTTCTGTGTTGTTCTTCCTTTCCTTGATCTTTCTATCAAACTATTGAAGGTAACTAAATAACATACTTTTGAGTTCTTTCTCAGGTAGTTTCATTACCAGTTCTTCCTCAGAAACGTTTTCTGAACCTGCATTTTGGTCAACTGTCTGAACCACTCTGTCTTGTTTCTTTGTGTGAGCTAATATTGTTGTTTCTGAGACATTGTGATGTCATTTTGTTTCTATTTAATTGATGATTATATTTTGTTGTGTTCTTAGACTCTCACCAACTCTCTCCTGGTGGGTGTGATTAGAGAATGGAAGTGTGTGCACCACTATCTGTTCATTGTTCATGCAACTCAGTTTAGGATGGGTTTGGCTGGTGTTGACTGCTATTTGTGTTGATCAGGTGGTATAAGAGCTGGTACTGGCTCTTGTCCAGTGGGTGGAGTTGTAGCGGGTATGACTGTGGTTCAGTTGTATAGGCATGGTTGCTGTCTCCCATCTGGTGGGGCAAGAAGAGAAAACACACACAGAAAAATAAAACAGAACAAACAAAGAAGTAACAGTGAAAACAGAATATAATAAAGGAGAAAAACACAAAAATGGGCTATAACAAGAGAAAAAGTGCAATAAGTAAAAAGAAATAAGGGACAGGAAAATAGAGCCATATAAGTGAAAACTAAGAGAAAATAAAAGTAAGAGAACAAACACTGAAAAAAAAAAAACAGAGGAAAGATGAACAGAGACAGAAACTAGAGAATAATAAAGAAAAATTAAAAGGTAAAAAGGAGAAGAGGGTGAAAATGAGAAATGAAAAAAAATAAAAGAGAGATAAAGGATAAAAATCAAGGGAAGGAGAAGAAAGAATGAACAACAACAAAACAACGAAGGACAAATCAAAAACCAGTGCAGTTGTTGGACTCAGTGGAAAAGTTTGGGGGAATTACTGTCAGCCAAGAAACTCACAAGGTGGGTGGAGGTGGGATGTGATGGCTGAATTCCCAGACCTAGATGAAGTTCTTGTAGGCTTAGATGTTGTCTATGTTCATAGCACCCAATCCAGAAGTATTTGTTGAGGCCCTTCAGGTTTCTAGTTTCAGTGTCTGTCAGAGCCAGTGGGCAGTTGTAGGCAGGGTGGCTGATTAGGAGGGTTTCTAATAGTCTGAGCCTGGAGGCTCAGACTATTAGATCTGGAGCAGAACTTGCCTGAATCCAAGTACCAAGGAGGCGCATCAAGCACTTCCCCCAATTGGCTCAAACCTTGCAGCTCTAATCTTCTGGAAAGCAGAATCAGGGTGGAGACTGACTTCACCTCTGTTACCCAGGGAGATGGAAAACAAGAAGGAATTGGACCTTTTCTGTCACCTGTGTGAATCTGTGCTATCTATCTGTCTGTCTGTCTCTCCAAAATTTTCACCAAAGTCCACGATGGCCAGCAGTCCATTCACCACTCAGTCACCTTCTTTTCTTTTGCCAGCACTGCTTAGCTTCTCTTCCCAGCAGGTATTCAATCCACTTCTCTAACCTTTCCTCTGAAGCTCAGGGTTCCAGGATTGTCCTCTGTGTCTCTTTCATTAGGTCTCCTGTATCTTGGTTGTAGAGGGTCTCTGTAGCATGTCTGCCAGAAGTTTTTCCAGAAGTCTCTCCAGAAATTCTTTCTTGTATCTAGATTTGTTTGCAAGAAATGGTGACTGAAGGTGGTGGGTGAATTTAAGAACTGCACGGAATTGCTTCTGTGGCTCTTGAAGGCAGGGTGTAGATTTTAAAATACCTTTGGTTAAGAAAACAAAACTTGTTTTCTTTTTCTTGCTACTAAATCAGCATTCCTCAATATTCTCTTCCTTATTGCTCTTCCCCCATTGTAAACTCCCTATTTGCTATCAGTGGTAGGAGTCCCCATAGGGGCTGCCAGCTGACAATTGGTAGTAGTTCATGACACTCCTTGTGATGTGGAACAGAGCTGGACTCACATCCTATCTCTCCCTCTTATCAGTCATGGGACCTTAAGCCAGTTCTTGAAGTGCTTTTACCCATTGATTTTATCTGTAAAATGGAATTAATCATTCCTTCCTGATACTTTTGTGGAGAGGATTAGATGAGCTAATGCAGATAGAGTCACATCAGGAAAGATCAATTGCTAGAAACACCAGTGCTCACTCCAGTTTGCCTGTGTTTAGCTACTGTATGGAGCTCTGATAGCATAGCGGTTACGAATCGGGCTGCGAACCTTAAGGTCAGCGGTTCAAAACTACCAGCCGCTCCGCGGGAGAAAGATGAGGCTTTCTACTCCCGTAAGATTTACACCCTCGGAAACCCTGTACAGGGTCGCTATGGGTCGGCTCCGACTCGAAGGCACTTAACAACAACAACAACATGGGAACTCTTCGGAACAGCTCAAGGTGGAATATGAGGGATTCCAGCAGCCTTCCCAAAGGGCTGTTTCAGGGGAGTCCTAGAAATTCAAGTTCCTAGAAACAAGTCCTGGTGTGGTGCTGTGGGTTAATGTACTGGACTGCTAAGTCAGTGCGAACCATAAGGTCAGCAGTTCAAGTTCACCTGCTCCTTGGAAACCCTATACAGGGTTGCTATGGGTCAAAACTGACTCAAGGGCTCTTAACAACAACAACAAAGAAACAAGGTACCACCTCCTGAAACCAGGTTTAAATGAACAGTCCATTCAGCTGAGAGATTCAGAACAGCTGGGGATTCAGAACAGCTCTGTGTCTTGCTGACATTGGGATCTGGGGAAGTCACTTGCTGCTGGGCCTTGGTGTCATCTGATGAGGAAGCATTTGGACTCTAATCAGATGCTCTCAGAGGTGCCTTCCAGGTTTGAACTACTGTGCTGCTTCCGGGCACCATGAGCCATCCTCACCACATGCTTTTTCCAATTGCTTACTTGGGGCTCTTTAACTTCCCTGGATGATGCTTGTTGTCTGGGATTTTAAAGGGGACAAAGAGCCTTAAATGAAAGGCAGAAAGTAGGAAACAAAAAGCAGCAGAAATGTTTTTGTTGAGATGTTTGGGCCTCTCAGAAAGTGCATTGTGAGTAGGTAGCAAACCAGAGTAAGTCCTGGTGTGGCACTGTGGATTGAAGTGCTGGATGGCAAGATCGGTTTGAGCCACAAAGTTGGTGGTTCACCAGCAGCTCCTCAGAAATCCTATACAGGGTTACCATGAGTTGGATCTGATTCAATGGCACTTAACAACAGCAACAAGGTTGCTTCTTGACCTACAGATTCTACCATTGGTTGTGTAAAGAACTCATGAAACAATCTGAATTGCTTCTCCCAACATTCTTTTCTGCCCTACATGGTGACATTGGGAAAATGACTAGCCAGAAGTGTCTGGAGCCAGAACATTTAACTTCAAATCTTGGCTGCTCAACTTACAGGCAAGCTAGATTTCTTTCAGCTTCTGTTTCCTTAACCTGCAAAATAGCAAGGATAATACTACTCAGCTCACAAGTCTGATGTGAGCATCAAGTGGGAATTTTCACATAGGGAAAAAGCAAATACTTGACAGAAATCTAAGTTATTTGGGGAATGGACAATAGAAATTACATGTTCGCTTTCTCATCTCAATCAGTGGTTAAGAAGAAACTTTTTTTCTTAGGTGAGTTTTTTAATGAATTCAAACATCATTCTAGGCTTGAAAGGGTTTACTCCAAAGGAATTCCCTTGTTGATTTGCCATTGGCTGAAGGGACCAGCATCTACTTGCATGCAGGGCTGTGTGGTACCTTTGGTGGACATTCTCTGGACGCTGTCCCACCTGCTGCCCCCAAGCAGTATGAACTGATATGCTTTGATGGACATTGAAAATGTGATTATTTTCTGTATGAGCATCTTGTTTTCCTTTTACACTTAAAAATTCAATAAGCTCAGGAGAAGAAATAAGCTGAATTGCTGATCTATCAAAGGAAAGAACAGAAAAACCTGGAGAAAGAGGATTAAAACACACGCACACACACAAACTCTTTGCTATGTTTGGGAACCTGGCTTATTTTTCTTGATATTCTGCTACCTGTCTTGGGTTTTCTTTGGGCTCAAAAAATGATGCAGATTGTGAACTACGAGTTTATCTTTGATGCCTTTGTAGATTTATCCAGCTACTTTTGAATAAATGGTCCAGTATAAATGTGTGCTACACTCAATGTAAGGTAGCTGATTCTAGAACTGTCAGCAAAGTCAGCAAGCTGTCTTTAAAAGGAAACCTTAACAAATGTACCTTGGAGGATGTACTACCAGACTGTTCCTTAGAAGCAAGGATGGTGAGAGTTTGTCTTGCTTACTTTATCACATCAGGAAAGACCAATTGCTAGAAAAAGACAAGTTTGGCAAGGCTGAGAGAGGGTCTGTGAAAATACAAGAAACGGTCAGTGAGATGGATTCACTCAACAGCTAGCCACACAGTGGACTCAAACATACGAATGACTATAAGGATAGTGCAGAAGTGAGTTATATCACGTTCTGTTATACATAGGTGTTCGTGGGTCAGAGCCAACTTGACAACTAACCATGATAGCATCAGGAAAAATAGGAGTTGTCCCAAAGAGGCCAGGCAGGAGTGTTGGGGCAGAAGAAGAGGAGAAGATGGGTTGGGCTCTGGGTAACAGGGAAGACTGGAGGGCTTTCTTAGCATGTTTGGTCTTTAATGTACATGTGATGTTGTTTAGTGACATCAAGTCGATTCCGACCCATAGCGACCCTTTATAGGGTTTCCAAGGAGCAGTTGGTGACCTTGAACCACCAACCTTGCAGTTCAAATGGCTTTGCAGTCTGGCGAATTAACCCACAGTGCCACACCAGTACTCCCTAGATGTGATAGTATGTGAGAAGAGTGGTATTCTCATGCTGGTTCCAAACTGTGGAGGAGATCCCTGTCCAGTGATGGTGAGAAACACAGACCTACAGAGATGGAGGCAGTACAGCCTTTGAATATCTCGTCTGCAAACCACAGAGGGGTTGGTGAAGAGGCTGATGTAACTGTTTACTGCTACCTCCTTTCTCTTTCGTTCTTTGAATGTCTCTCTTCCTTTTGTTTCCCTGTTTCAGGCAGATTTTAAAGCACGTTCGTTTGAGCTAGAACTTTCCTCTAGGTGGCGCTTCAGCACAGAGAATAGCAGTGGTTGGTGTCACCTGGGGCCAGCATTTCTCAGGGGCACCATTATATAAGGGGATTCGTGGGAAACAGGGCTGCTCTGGCTGTACAATAGAGAGAAGGCCTTTGTCTCTGGCCTTCTGGGACCCTGAAGAGATCAGGGAGTAGGGCGGGGTGCAAAAATGCCTGGTCTCCGGTAACATAACACAGGCTTAGGTCCTGCCACAACAGGGCTTAGCACGCCTTGTGCCTTGTCAAGGGCAGCAAGATTTGGGTTTGGTCAGCTGAGAGAGTGCGCTGAGAGCTTCAGGCTTTGACTCCTTGCAGCCAGAAGGACTGGCTCAGGCCCACAACCTCAGACGTACACTTAGCTTGGCCGGCTGCCTGCCCAAGGTCTCCCAGACATGCCTCCTCCTCCTCCACCCAACACACCTCATTCTCACCCTCTGTTATTTACAAAGCACTTTCTCCTGTGTGATCTCATTTGCTGCTCACAACCTTCAGGGAGGAGGGACAAGGTGGGGCCCTTCCCTTACCCTCTCCACCCTCTGCTCATAATGATCCCTTTATGTGTCTCTTTACCACCAGAGAGAGTTCCTAGAGGCAGGTATTGTATCAACAGGGTGGTTTCAGAGCTTAACACAAGGTGCTTGGCCAAAGGTTGTTGTTGGGTGTCCTAGTGAGCCCATTTGACCAAGGAGTTGTTGTTAAGTGCCATCGAGTCGGGTCCGACCCATAGCGACCCTGTACAGGGTTTCCAAGGGTGTAAATCCTTACGGGAGTAGAAAGCCTCATCTT
>NW_006408603.1:3470132-3484538 GCF_000296735.1 Chrysochloris asiatica | reverse complement strand
TGCTCCTGGACTGCAAAGTCAGTCACTCCCCTCCTTGTTACAAAATGTTTACCTTTACATTTCCAGCCCTCACAATCAGTCCTGATAGCAATTATTCACTATTGTATCACAAGAGACCTATCCCCATCTCCTTTCATCAGCCCTGCCCAGACAGATTGGATACTGCTCAGTGGAGAGTGTACCTTCCTCCGTGCCCTCTGGATCTAAGCTCCCTCTTGAAAGCTTTTAAGCCAGTCACTTGTTGCCTTTGTAGCCTCCCCATTTTGGGTAGCCAATGTCCAAGTTGCCCATTTCTGTCTGCTCTGGAACACAAGTATTCTTACATACAAAAATTAACTTTTGGCTTGTCTTAATTAAAATTATTCTTGTTAAAATATAGCTTTTGAGAAACCTGTAAAGATTGTTTAAGACTTTTTTTGAAGTAAAATTTTAGATACTTCATATTAAACTTTAAAACAAGGGGAGGAGTTTGATGATACATACAAAGCAAGCCATAATGCTCTTAAAGTAATTTGTTTATAGTGCTTCCAGTGGATGGGGCAGTTAATGGATCATTAAGAGAAAACCCCAGTTTTTTCAGGTATGTTTCAAAGGCCTAGTTGTGGTGTAGCACTGTTGGAATAAGCACTGGTTTGCTAACCACAAACTAACTGCAAGGTTGGTGGTCCAAACTCACCAGCCGCTCCTTAGAATCGTCATACAGTTACTGTGGGTTGGAACTGACTCAATGGCATTTAACAACAGCATTCTAAACCACAGTACTTTTTCAGTCGTTCTTAATTGAAGTTGCAGTACATGTTGTCATAAGGCTGAAGTGCATTCAATCTTGATGAAATAATTTGAAAATAATGAGATCTTCTCCAAAGTAATACGTTGGATTCACCAATTGTTAACGTTTTGCCAAATTTGCTGTTATGTTTTTCCCCTTCCTTTACTTCTTCCTTCCTTCTTCCCTCCCTTTGTACACATACAAGGGTGCTTCAAAAAGTTCATGGAAAGAGTCCATTATCTTTTAATTCCATTTTTCCATGAACTTTTTGAAGCTCCTTCTTACATTAACATATGTGTGTTGTATTTACATACTGTTTTTTGCTGAACCATTTGAAGGTGAATTGCAGACATCATGACACTTTAATCACTAAACATCTCAGTTTGTTTTTACTTAGAACAAGGATATTTTCCTGCTTAACCACACCATCATTATTAAACCTAAAGGAATTAACATTGCTAAAATAATATTATTTTCTAATATGAAGTACATATTAGGAAGTGTCCTTTGTAGCTGCTTTTATCCCCCTAATCTAGGATCCTGTCAAGGTGTACTCATTACATATGGTGGAAGTGATTCTTTGGTCGATCATGTAAAACAAATGTCTTGTCCTTGCCTCCTCCTCTTTAGTGTTTTTCATGACATTGACACATTGAAGGATTGAAACTGACAAATGAATTTCTTTTCCTTGGTTAAATTCTGAAACGTTTTTGGCGATAAAAAATGCTTTGGTGTATTTGTTGTTATTGAGTGCCATCAAATCAATTCTGACTCATAGTGAACCTGTATAGAGTTTCCGAGGAGTGGCTGGTGGGTTTGAACCACTGACCTTGCAGGTCAAGCTGACCTTGTGTCCCAGTGATTATCCTATCATGCCACTAGGTGTATATAGTGAGCTGTTAATGCTGACAAAACTTGGACTGAAGAGTGACACCAGGGGCACTGCTTTTCTCTGTGTTTCTGCAGGATTCTGAACACAAGCAGTTTGCTGTGTGACTGCCACATGAAGTGGTTCCTCCAGTGGCTGGTGGATAATAACTTTCAGCATGCTGTGAACGTGAGCTGCGCACACCCTGAATGGCTAGCAGGGCAAAGCATCCTGCATGTGGATCTGAAAGATTTCGTCTGCGGTTTGTATTTTCATTTAAATTTTTTATATAGTACATACTTACTATTTTGGCGGCAGAATTTAAAAAAATACAAAGTAGGCCTGAATATTTTCTAACTAGCAACCTTTGTCTCTATCACCATCTCCAGCTTGTGTTTCAATGTATTAGCATTAGCATTTTAGTTATAATAATATATTTAATTTTTTATTCTGCTCTTTGACTTAATACATCTTAATTTTTTTTTTCTCTGTGCATTCTTGAACTATCATGTTTAATGGCAGTTTAATAACATCTTTATGAGTGTAGGCCTGTTTCTTTTAGGGGGGATTGTGAGCCTTAGTATAAATATTCAGTATAGTAAGATTATTGAATCCAAAAACCATGAATATTTTTTAAAACATGAATCTTTTTAGTAGATCTTGAAAAGTGCTGCCAGATACTTTCCGATAAGATTTGTTGTTAAGTGCCGTCAAGTCAATTCCGACTCATAGTGACCCTATGAGTTTAGGGCTTCTGAGGAGCAGCTGGTGGGTTTGAACTGCCGACTTTGCGGTTCGCAGTCCAGTGCTGATCCTACAGCCCCACACAGGGGATAGCACCAGTTTATGTTGCTGTCAGCAGTGCATGAATAGATCGATGTCATGTATTTCAGGGTTAGGATGCAGATTCTGAAGATTACAGTGACAGGATTTTTGTGGGGTGATGGGGAGTGATAGACAACTTTAGGTATACTTACAATTTAGATATACATCTATATTGTTCTTTCTCATTTTAGAAATTTTTCTTTTATGCTTAAATTTCCTTTAAACTTACATAGTGGCACTTACAGATCAATATGTGTTAAAGGTACATGGGACACTTGAAAGTTCAGGCCCACAAAATACTTGTTATGCTGTTTTTATAAATTTTATAGGAAAAAATCAGGATCCAATGAAGATCAAATAATGTTTATATTGCCATGAGTTTCTTTCTAACTTGACTTGGTTTTTAATGTAAACATACTAGATATTTCCCCCATTTTTCCAGTGGTCACTTTTATAGCACAGTGAAAGGTTTTCTGAGGAAGATGTTGGATAAGAATTCATATCCGTGTTTTTCTGCATCAGTTCACTTATCATTGATGAGTCTGTAGTTTATTAGCAAGTCCTAAGACAATTGACAGTTTGAACATCTGACATGTTTGGGAATTTGCAAGTATTTTAGGTGAAAGCTGTATGCATAGTACTTTCAAATCATTTGTTTTAGTCACAGGTGATGGTGGTGGTGTGCCATTTCAGTCAGTTTCAACTTACAGTGACCTTGTATAGGGTTTCCAAGGCTGTAAATCTTTGTGGGAGCAGTAAGCTTCATCTTGGAGTGGCTAGTAGGTTTGAACTGCTAACACTTCAGTTAGCAGCCTAATTTGTAACCCACATATTGTCAAGAGGGACCAGTTTCTGGAGCAGGTGGAGGTAAGGTTAGGTGGAAGGTCAGAGAAAAAAAGGAAGACCACCTGCGAGATGGATTGGCAAAGTGGCAATCAAAGTGGGCTCAAGCATGGCAATAATTGTGAGGTTGACCCAGGATCATGATGGCACTTAACAACAACAGATGTCACCAGGGCTCCTTAGTAATAGGCATTCCCTGTGAAATACAGTAAACTCATAATCTCTGTTTTCTATGTTGGCACAGAAAGGATAATAGTTACTATGTACATGTTTATTTTTCATACATGTATATATGTGGGTGGTGGGATTTAAAACTTTCTCAAAATTCTAATATGAGATTTCCCTTTTCCCCCTAGTAACTGGTAATGTCTAAGAAGTACATCTAAGTACACCAGTGACAGTAATGGATAATGGAAAGAGTGCTGGACTCTGAAGTCAGGAAGCTGGGCTCCAGTCCAGGCTCTATGACTGGCTTGTCCTTGAACAAGTCATTTGACCCTTCTGGACTTCACATTCCTCATCTTTAAATAAGGGAATTGAACTCTAGCGGCATAGTCTCTTTCACCTTAGTCTGTCACTTTGTAAATGGACCACACAATTTTACAGTGTTTGTTCTAAAATTGAGTCTTTAGAAGCAAAAATAAGTTACTGACTTAGCCATTGCTTTGTTTCCTCAGATGATTTTCTGAAGCCGCAGATAAGGACACATCCCGAAACCACAGTTGCTCTTAGAGACATGAATGTGACTCTGACATGCACCGCAGTGAGCAGCAGTGACTCCCCAATATCCACTCTGTGGCGCAAAGACAATGAAATCTTATATGATGTGGATATTGAGAATTTTGTTCGTTACCAACAGCAAACTGGAGAAGCTCTAGAGTATACTAGTGTCTTACATCTTTCCAATGTGAATTTCACAGATGAAGGAAAATATCAGTGTATTGTGACTAATCATTTCGGTTCCAATTATTCTCAGAAAGCGAAACTGACCGTGAATGGTAAGGAACTATGCTTCTTTATATGTTTGTAAAATTTAGAAGGATTTTTCATGTTTAATATCTTGAGCCATATACTCAAGAAGATTAGGCTACATCTAAAACTTTGGGGAGTGAGGACTTTACTATTTTTGTGTTTGTTGTTGTTGTTAAGTGCCGTTGAGTTGGTTCCGACCCATAGCGACCCTGTACAGGGTTTCCGAAGGTGTAAATCTTTACAGGAGTAGAAAGCCTCATCTTTCTCCCGCAGAGCTGCTGGTAGTTTCGAACCGCTGACCTTAAGGTTTGCAGCCCGATTCATAACCACTACGCTACCAGAGCTCCTAGAACTGCTCTATAAGGCTTTTCTTAGCTTCTGGTGTGGTGCTGTGGGTCAACACTGGACTGCCAGTTGGCAGTTTGAACCCACCAGCAGCTTCTTGGAAACCCTGTCTGTACAGGGTAGCTATGAGTTGGAATCAACTCAACGGCACTTAACAATAGGAACAACAATCTTTACAGAGGACTCCTGGTGTGGCACTGTAAGGATAAGCACTGGACTGCTAACTGCAAAGTCAGTGGTTCAAACCTACCAGCCACCCCTTGGAAATCCCATATAGGGCCTATATGAATAGATGGCACTTAACAACAACAATCTTTGCAAAGGAGTCCTGGTGGCAGTGGGTTGTGCGTTGGGCTATTAACTGCATGGTCCATGGTTCAAACGCACCAGTCACTCCATGGGAGAAAGATGAGGCTTTCTGCTCCTGCAGAGTCTTAGACAGTCTAAGAAACCCTATATAGGGTTGCTATGAGTTGAAACCAACTTGACAGCACACAACACAACAACCATCTTTACAGAAGCAGATTGATAGATCTTTCTCCCTGGAAGCCGATGGGTGAGTTAGAACCACCAACCTTTTGTCTCAAGGCCAATCATTTACCCATTGTGCCAACTGAGTTCCAGAATTGCTGGAAAGTATTTATGGTGTGAATAACTTTTTATACATTAAAACAAAAACAAAATGGAATCAAAGAGCAGTAAGTGGTAGATTCCAGTCTGTAAGCTAGGGCTTCAAACTCTTAGGTCAGTGACACTCCTGCATTAGGTACTATTTCATCACATGGTTTTCCAGCCAAAAATACCATTTGCTACATAAAGGAACCTAGGTAGGCCTTCAATCAAGAATGTTAACATTGTACTCTGGGTTAGGCACTTGGGTACTAGTCTATGTCTGTCAAGGGGACAATGAGATGTGGGTGGGTCTGAGGCCCATTTATCAAAACCCTTCTAGGAAAGGATAGGGAAAGCCCTCCACCCCCCCACCCCATCTATCAAAATCTTTCTATACCTGACATGACCTCTTAGGGTAAAAAGCTCCATTTCCATCCATTCCACTCCAATCAACAAATCAGTGCTTTCTTTAATTTTGCTTAAATGTACATATTCCAGGCAGTCTGGAATAAGACTGTTGTTATTATTAAGTGCTATCAAGTAGATTCTGACTGATAGTGAACTTGTATAAGGTTTCTGAGGAATGGCTGGTGGGTTTGAAACACTCACCATGTGGTTAGCAGTCCAGTGCTTATCCTACAGTGCCACACCAGGATCAAATCCTAGCACCACCAGTTCCTAGTTGTGTGGGTTTGGGCAAATTACTTAACCTCTTTGTGTCTCTATTTCTATTCCTTTAACTAATACTAAGCAAATGATCTGAGAAGCTGGACTCCTGAAGAAGAATGTGGCATCAGGATTGGAAAAAGACTCATCAACAATCTGTGATATGCATATGACAAAACCTTGCTTATTAGAAGCAAAGAGGAGTTGAAGCACTTTCTGATGAAGATCACAGAATACAGCCTTCAATATGGATTATAACTCAATATAAAGAACATCCTCACAATTAGACCAATAAGTAATGTCATGATAAACAGAGAAAAGATGTGAGTTGTCAAAGAGGTTATTTTGCTTGGATCCACAATCAATGCTTATGGAAGCAGCAGTCAAGAAATCAAATGACATATTGCATTGGGCAAATCTGCTGTGCAAGACCTCTTTAAAAAAGTGTTGAAGGGCAAAGATATATCACTTTGAAGACTAAGGTGTGCCTGACCCAAGCCATGGTATCTTCATTCATTTCATATGCAAGTGAAAGCTGGACAATAAATAAGGAAGACCAGAGAAGAATTAATCCATTTCAATTAGGGTGTTGATGAAGAATATTGAATATACCATGGGCTGCAAGAAGAATGAACAAATCTGTTTTGGAAGAAGTATAACTGGATTGCTCCTTGAAAGTGAGGCTGGCAACACTTTGTCTCTCATTCTTTGGACATATTATCAGGATGGACCAGTCCATGAAAAAGGATATCATGCTTGGTAACGTGGAAGGTCAGGTAAAAAGAAGACTGTCCGTGAGATTGATTGACACAATGGCAGCAACAGTGGGCTCAGACATAGCAACAAAGAGAGGATGGTGCAGGACCTAACAGTGTTTTGTTCTGTTGTACATAAGGTCTCTATGAGTCATAACCAACTACACGATATATAACAACAGTAAGAGTATTTACATCATAACATTGTTGTGAGGGGTGAAGGTAGTCTCCAGGTGCTACAAATGATTAAGTGCTGGCCTACTAACAAAGGACTGGCAGTTCAAACCACCCAGAGGTGCTTTGGAAGAAAGGCCTGGTGAATTGTATTTAAAGAGTCACAGGCATGAGAACCCTATGGAGCACAGTTCTACTCTGACAAATGAGGGGTATGAGTCAGAATTGACTTGAGGGTAACTGGTTTTTAAATTCTTGTGGAAATTTAGTACGTTAGTTTTTAGAACAATAATTAGAATTGTTGTTGTTAAGTGTCCTTGAGTCGATTTCGACTCATAGTGACCCTGTATAGGGTTTTCAAGGAGCAACTGGTGAGTTTGAACCTCTGCCCTTGAGGTTCAAGCCAACTTTGCAGTCCAGTGTTTATTTACCCTACAGCGCCACACCAGGACTCCAGGCAAAAAGCAGAGGCTAGCTAAGTCTGTCAGTTTGTTGTACTGTGATGGCTTCTATAGTACCATGATGCCAGAAACGATGCCACCAGTATTTTGAATACCAGCAGGGTCACTGGATGCTCCCAGATTAAGATAGACTAAGAAGTAGAAGAAGCAGACTATTTCTTAATGGTTAGCCACTTGTTGTTGTTGTTGTTAGGTGCCATCAAGTCAGAACAAACTTATAGTGACCTTATGCACAGCAGAACGAAACACTGCCCGATCCTGGGCCAACCTCACTACACTGAAAACCTTATAAATAGCAGTGGAATATTGCTACATATAGATAGGAACTCCCTTAGGTTGGAAGACACTCAAAATATGACTGGGGAAGAGCTAACTCCTCAAAGTACAGTTGACTATAATGATGTGAATGAAGCAAAGCTTTGGGGACCTTAATTTGATGATGTGGCACAACTCAAAATGAGGAGAAACAGCTGTAAATATCCATTAATAGTCAGAACATAGAATGTATGAAGTATGAATCTAGGAAAATTGAAAGTTGCCTAAAATGAAATGGAATGCATAAAGATCCATAATCTAGGCATTATAGTTACTGTTGTTGTTGTTAAGTGTGGTGAATTCTGTTTGGACTCATAGTGACCCTGTAGTCAGCTGAGGCACAGATTTGATTCATTAGACACTAATGACTGAAGAAGAGTTGTGGGATGACATCAAGAATATCATCCATGAAGAAAGCAAAAAGCTATTAAAAAAGACAAGATAGAAAAAAAAAAAAAAGATCAAAATGGATGTCAGAAGGACTCTGAAACTTGCTGTTGAGTATAGAGAAGCTAAAGCGATGAAAGAAATGAGGAAGTACAAGAGCTGAACAGAAAATTTCAAAGGGCAGTTCAAGAAAACAAAATCAAATATTATAATGAAATGTACAAAGACCTGGAGTTAGAAAACTAAAAGGGAAGAACATGCTCAGCATTTCTCAAGCTGAAAGAATTGAAGAGAAAATTCAATCCTTGACTTCCAGTATTGAAGGACTCCATGTGCAAATGAGCCTTCCTGTGGCACTGTAGGATAAGCACTGGATTGGTAACTACGAGGTCCGTAGTTCAAACCCACCAGCTGCTCTTGGAAACCCTATACAGGGTCACCATGAGTTGGAACCAACTTGATAGCAAACAACAAAAACATTGGAAAATATTGAACGATGGAGAAAGCATAAAAAGAAGGTGGAAGGAACAAATTGTCGCTGCACTAAAAAGAAATGGTCAATGTTCAACCATTTCAAGAGGTAGCATATGATCAAGAACCAATGGTACTGGAGGAAGAAATCTAAGCTACACTGAAGGCGTTGGCATAAAACAAGTCTCCAGGAATTGATGGCATACAAATTGAAATCTCTCAACGAACTGATGCAGCACTGGAGGTGCTCACTCATCTATGCCAAGAAATTTGGAAGACAGCTACCTAGCCAACAGATTGGAAGAGATCTGTGTTTGTGTCCATTCCAAAGAGAGGTGACCCAACAGAATGCGGAAATCATCAAAGTATATCTTTAATACCACTTGAAAGTAAAATTTTGCTGAATATCATTAAAAAACAATTGTAACAGTACATCAACAGGGAGCTGTTAGAAATTCAAGCCTAATTCGGAAGAGTACGTGGGAAGAGGGATATCATTGCTGACATTATGCCTGATAAAGTGGAAAATGAGTGAAAAAGAAGATAGGCACAGGGCAGCAGCAATGGGCTCAAGAGTAACAACAGTTGTGGATGGTGCAGGACCGGGCAGTGTTTCATTCTGTTGTGCATAGGGTTGCTACGGGTCACCGATGACTCGATGACACCTAACAAAAATTGCCCCATTCCCTACTCTATCCTGAACATGGAGCTGGTCTCTTTTCACCCTGTTGGGGGAGTCTGTCTTGATTTGGTAGGCTTCATTATAGACTTCCGGGGGATTCCCTCACTTTAGCTTCCAGGCTCTCAACTTTCTTCCACTCAGTACAGCTCTCGAGAAATCTGAAGAAGAGAAGAAGCAGCTTGAAATGATTTTTTCTACAGATGGGAGCAGTGACAGTCTCTTGTGGTTCCAGTCAGAGTTTACGGGTGTTTTTCTCTACAGTTGTGCTTACTACTAGCACATGTTGTTGTTGATAAGTACCGTCGAGTCAGTTCCAATTCATAGTGACCCTGTCCAGGGTTTCTGAGGAGTGGCTGCTGGGTTTGAACTGCTGACCTCTAGTTCAAACTGACCTTGCAGTCCAGTGTATTATCCTGCAGCACCACATAGTACATTGCACTCCTAGTATATGGTGGTGGTGATTATGTGCCATGGAGTCAACTCTGACTCATAGCAGCCCTGTGTGGGGTTTCCAAGGCTGTAAGTCTTTACAGGAGCAGAAAACCTTATTTTTCTCTCGAGGAACTGCTGGTAGTTTCTAACTGCTGACCTTGAGATTAGCAGCCTGACTCGTAACCACTGTGCTACCTGAGCCCCTTACTCTTAGCACATTGTTGTTGTTGTTGTTAAGCGCCGTCCAGCTGGCACTGACTCATAATGACCCTGGATAGGGTTTCCAAGGAGTGGCTGGTGAGCTTGAACCTCTGACCTTGCGATTTAAAGCGACTTTGCAGTCCAGCACATTAACCCTCAGCGCCATACCAGGACTTCTAGCACATTGTAGGTATTTAATAAGTCTTCCTGGCAGGAACAGAGGAAGGAAGAATTTGTACAGAGAACAGCATTAGTTCTGAGAAGTTTATACAGACATGGTCCCTATGGAATACACGCTTGTCCCCTAAAATCTCCTGACTAAGCATGAAAATCACCAAGGAAATGTGATCAACTTAGAGGAGGAGGGGGAGGAGGAGAGGAAGAAACTAGAGTGGCCATTACGTGACTAGAGATATCAGTCTTTCCACTGCACATGGTTCCATCAGCTCAAGCCAAATTGAAAACTTTGCCGCTGCTCAGGGATACTGAAGGTATCTCCAATTGCTGTTTGCCCCAGAGATTCATCCTTCTAGGGGTAGTTTATCATTTGTTTCATAGCCTCTTTTCTTTGTTCTTTTAGACACCAGCCAGCACACTAGACACTTGGGTTTGGGCAGGAGAGAGCAATGGGCGCTGGACAAGGCTCTTGGAGAGTTCTTAGTAGAAGCATTTCTAACCTTGGCAGTCTTATTCCATTTCTTATGCCAAATTAGACATCTAATAGGTCCTTATGTGCAATCTAGATCCTTCTAGCCTGAAAGGCTTGGAAGAAACAAATTGTAACTAGAGACTACTCTAGTGTAAGGTTCCATAAGGAGGTTGAAATAAAAACTCACAGAACTTTTCTAGTAGACACATTAGCTATTTAATGAACTAGGTCATGGATGGTAAATAGAACTGTCTTTACTGGCATGTCAACTCTGACTGATTGATAATGCCTGCCTAGGGAACTGTGTTGAGAAGGATTCTGAGCCTAGGATCAACTAAGAATGTTTGTCCCATGTGCAGGAATGGGTGGGTACAGGAATGGAAAAGTAGATATTTACCTGCTGGATTTGTTAATGAGAAGTCTGTTATTTGAAAATTAGGAGAACAAGGATGATTGAATGATTAGCTATGCTTATTTGGTTAGTAAGCTTAGTTTGAGAAATCCAACTCTCAAGAAACATGGACAGGAAGGAAGACAAAAAGGAACAAGGGTCAAGACACAGGTGCCACGCTTCTGTGGGTCTTGTCTGTATTAATGAACAATCAAGATAGAGGGATGTTGTTATTAAATGCCATCGAGTTGGCTCTAACTCATAGGGTTTTCTGAGACTCTAAAACTTTGCAGGAGCAGAAAGCCTCATCTTTCTTCCGTAGAATGGCTGGTCGGCTGGAACTGTGGACCTTGTGGTTTGTAGTTCAGTGCTTACTATATGGAGCCACTGTGCTCCGTCAGACTGAGGAGAGTAGGCACAAAAAGCCTTAGGCAGTTGTTTGGAGTAGAAGTGCAATACCTGGGCAGGCCCTAGAACAGAGTCAGTGCCTTGGCAACCATCTGGAAGAGCATAGAAAGTAATTGCATCAGTTTTGCAAACTGAGTTTCATGAGTCATTGGCATCCATGGGTTGGGTTTTGCTTTAGTTTAACCATTACTTTATATGTATTTATTTGTATTAACCCTTTTGATCATTATGATAACCCTACCAGGTCACTCTGATCCCATTTTTAAAGAAGAGGAAGCAGACGTAGCTGATCAAATTGAAGTGGTAGCAGAGATTGGAGTTTGGCTTCAGAATCTTCCCCAGTGCCAACCCTGCTGGGGTCCCCATTCTCTGAGGGGCTGGAGCCAGAGAGCTGAGCTATGTGGACTGTTTAGGCAGCTGGCAGCGTGTGCTAGCAGCCAGTCCTGCCAGTGAGACTGGTGAAGACTGTAGGCCAGTGGGACAGGCAAGGAAGGGGGACTGCTTCTTCTGCGATTCCACTGTCTGCTAGAGGACCCACGATTTCAGGGAATTCATTCTTTAGTGATGACGAGGGCTCCTCTTTAAGGTATTTTCTTGGCCAGAGCAGAGGGGCCAGGATTACACTTTAATCAAGTTTTTACTTCAGGTAGAGCCACATGTTACATCACTCCAGAACTGTTATTGAAAACATTGCCCAATCTGTTAGTCAGGGCCCTTGTATTAGGACTCTGTTGACAAAAGTTCTTCTTGGCCTTATTCATTACCATAGAGTTGGCTCCAACTCATGATGACCTTATGTATAATCGAATGAAACCTTGCCAGGTCCTACACAGTCTTCATGATGTTTGGGCTTAGAGCTTGTGCAAAAACCTTTACCCTGCTAATGAGTGTTTTCGACTGTGCTTAAGTCTTTTGCAGTGGATGCCAGGAAGCTTGGGAGATTATTTGTTGCACACATGAACACACCTTCTAATTTTTAAGTTCTTAATAGAATGATCTCCCCCTTTCCATTTTTCTCTCTAAATGGACATTAATCTCTGAATCCGTTTTAAATTAACCAATGGTGTATGTGCTTTTATCTTTTCACTAACATATTGTTTTGATTGAGGTGAAATTGTCATAGCATAAAATGAACAAATTTTAAGTGAAAAAGTTAGTAGCATTTGGTACATTCACAATGTTGTATAACTACCACTTCTATCTAGTCCCAAAACATTTTCATTTCTGCAAAACGATCACTCCCAATTCTCCTTCCTCCTGGTCCCTGGCAAACACCAATCTGCTTTCTGTCTCTAGGATTTACCTATCCTGGATATTTCATATAAATGGAATCATACCATATGTGACCTTTTGTATCTGGCTGTGTGCTTTTACTCTAAGCTACCTCAAATAGTTTTCCAGAATAAGTGGGGCAGAAAATGAATGAATTTAATTTCCTGTTGCTGTACTACAATGAGTATTTACGGATCAGCCTTTCTGACCATACTTTATCTACATTTGGTTTCTGGAGTAATAACAATAGCTAACGTTTACTGAGTGTGTATTATGCTCTAGACTCTTATAAATGTTGTGATACATATTAACTCATTTCATCTTCATAACAACCCTCTGCGATGAATACTATTATCATCGCAGCTTTACAGAGAAGCAAACGGAGGCACAGTTTTGTTAAATTACCTGCTAGCAAGTGAGAGTCAAGATTCAGTCTCAGAGCCTGGAGACCAGTGTTTCTCAGCAGGGGGCCTGGTCTGGGGGTGGGGTGGGGAGGGTGTGTAAGGGGTGGTAGGGTAATTTTATCTCTCAAGACACACTTAGAAATGTGTTGTTGTTGTTGTTGTTAGGTGACATCAAGTTGGTACCGACTCATAGCGACCTTATGCACAACAGAACGAAACACTGCCTGGTCCCGGGCCAACCTCACAATTGTTGCCACGCCTGAGCCCATTGATGCTGCCACATTGCCAGTCCATCTCTCTGGAGGTCTTCTTTTTCTCTGACCCTCCACCTTACCAAACATGGTATCCTTTACCAGAGACTGATTCCTCCTGACAATATGTCTGAAGTATGAGACACAAAGTTTGGACATCCTGGCCTCCAAGGAGCACTCCGGCTGCACTTCTTCCAACACAGATCTGTTGGTTCTTTTGGCAGCCCATGGCACTTTTAATATTCTCCTCCAACACCATAACTCAAAAGCATCAATTCTTCTATGGTCTTCCTTATTCACTGTCCAGTTTTCGCATGCATATGAGGTTATTGAAAATACTATGGTTTGGGTCAGGCACACCTTAGTTCACAACTGGGGAACTACTGTTAGTATATACCAGGGGTAGAGACCAGGGATGGAGCTAAATGTCTTACAATGCACAAGGTATCTCCCCAAAGCAAAGAATTCTCTAGTCCAAAACATCCATAGTGCTGCTGTTGGTATACTCTGCTGGCAGCAAGCAGTATATTCACTCCTGAAGTGTCACGAGATGCCCCAGAGTGGATGGGCCGTTGTGTCCACAATGAGATGCTCCACATGAGAGAGCACAAGTATTTCTGAAGACACAGCCTGGTACTTATGTAACCTTAAGAATCGAAATCTAATGGGAAAGATGCGGCAGGCAGAGAGAACAAAAGATGAAAGCCTTCATGTCACTGTTATTTCTGGTCCAAAGAAGGGCAGAACTGCGGAAGGAGCTATGGGCTTGTTACCTTAGGGATAGACATTGCATCCCATGACATTTCCCCTCCCATACCCATGTCAATTCTCCCAGCAACCCAGGCACTGACCCCATGTCCTATCTAGCCTATGTTTCTAAGGGCAGTCCGTAATTATTTTTGTTATAGATTGAGCTGTGTCCCCCCAAACGATATGTCTAAGTCTGTGTATGTGACCTTATTTGAAAATAGGGTCTTTGAAGATGCTATCAGATAGACCTCAACATGAAGTCATACTGGAGTAGGGTGGGTCCTATCCTATATGAATTTATCTTCTTAAAAAGAGAAGACAGAAAGGTAAGAGACCAAGAGAGGATGGCCATATGGTAACAGAGACAGATGTAATTTCAAGTCAAAGAATGTCAAGGATTGCCAATTGTTGTTGTCAGGTGCCATCGAGTCGGAACCGACTCATAGTGACCCCATGTACAGCAGAACGAAACAATGTCCTATCCTGGGCCAACCTCACTACCG
>NW_006408603.1:3436469-3466317 GCF_000296735.1 Chrysochloris asiatica | reverse complement strand
TGCCGCTCCAAGATCTCGCTGCCGCTCCAAGATCTCGCTGCCGCTCCAAGATCTCGCTGCCGCTCCAAGATCTCGCTGCCGCTCCAAGATCTCGCCAATAGATTGCCAATAGCTACACCAAAAACTAGGAGAGAGGCATGGAGCAATTTCTCAGCGCCCTCACTGCCAACACTCTTATCTGGACTTCTAACCTCCAGAACTATAAGATAATAACTTTCTGTTCTTATAAGACATCACGGAGCTCTGGTGGAGCAGCAGTTAAGTGCTTGACTGCTAAGTAACAGGTAGACAGTTCAAACCCACCAGTTACTCCATGGGAGAAAGATGAGGCAGCCTGCTTCCTTAAGGATTCACAGTTTTGGAAACCTTAAGGGGCAGTTCTACTTTGCCCTGTATGGTTACTATGAATTAGAATCAATCAGACCGCACTGGGTTTGGAGTTTTACCCAGTTTGTGGCATTTTGGACATAAAAGACTGACGTGCCCTCCATTTCACCTAAACTATGGACACAGCTGCCACTGTAAGCTCCCTGGGGTGGGAACCAGTCATGTTACCATTGTACACTAGCCCCGAGCATACTGCTATTGCTAGCGGACATTGAGTTCACTTCAACTCATGGCAACCACATGTATGACAGAACAAAACTTTCTGGTCCTATGTCATCTTCATGTACCAATCCATCTCACTGAGGACCTCCCTTGCCCTCATTTGAGGCCCCCTGCCACACCAAACATGATGTCCTCCTCCAGTGACTGATCCTTCCTGATGAAACATCTTAAATGAGGGAGTCAGACAGCATTGTGATTCATAAGGTGTTTATTCAATAATCTTCAGAAGTAGCTCACCAGGCCTTTATTCCTAGTTTATATTAGTCTGGAAATCCCACTGAAATATGTCTATCAGAAGCATAGACTCCAACATCACAGCCACACACAAGCCACCACGGTATGACAAACTGACAGGTGGCTGATGGCCTAGAACACTGCAGGTCCCTAATGTATACATCTCGGCTGTGGTCACTGCATCCAGCTTCCAAGAGCATGTCTGCTAAAAGATTCTCCTAATGCACAGCTCTGGTCCTGGCAGGGAGGGCATCCCATTGGAAGGCAGCACTGTCAGAGAAAGAACACTGCACAGGGAATTGGTAAGCCTGAGGGTGGGTTTGTGAAGTCAGGAGTTCTGTGTGGGGCTCAGTGCAGGCCTGACTTATACTTGTGTTCTCCACAGTGCCTGGCATGGATGGAGCTTTGCCTGGGGATGTCTGGTATTGGTTGGATGGAATAATTGCATCAATGTCTTTCTCTATTTGGGTAGAAAGAAACCACCTCCACAGATGGACCCAGGTGGCAGGATGTAGGTTACATGGCAGAGAATGTAAATTACATTTCAGTCTGCTTGCTGCAGTCTTCTCCCCAAGCTGAGCAAGCTCTAGACACAGAGGTAAGTCCTGCCCCTTATATGTGGGGTGTGGGCTTATCTTCCCTCTCTCCCCCACATTCCATCCTCAACCACATTTATCCTGGGCTATGTTGGCAGTTCAAGCTCACCAGCTGCTCCTTGGAAACCCTTACAGGGTCGCTATGGGTCGGAATCTACTCAACGGCACTGTACAACAACAATATAGCATTCGTGATGGAGTTCTGATAGTGTAGTGGATTATGAGCTGGGCTGCAAATAGCAAAGCCAGAAGATTGAATCTACCGGTCGCTCTGTGGAGAAGCATAAGGCTTTCTGCTCCCGTAAAGATTTACAGTGTTGGAAACCCTATAGAGGGTCACTTAAAGTTAGGACCGCCTCCAGGGCATACCACCACCGCCATAGCATCCTTGAGGTGAGAGACTATTAAACTGAGATTGATGAGGGGCCTACTATAAGTCGGGAAGTCCCTGGCTGGATGTGTAAACCTGTAAGAAGTGTCTGGAAAGAAAAACCAGGTGATCTACTTGTAATCCACTGAAGATTTTGTGGAGTAAACTTCTAATCTGACATGTATGGCTCGTGCATGCCATGAGTTGGGAGCAAATGAACAGGAAATGTGTACGGTAATGTAGGGTACAAACGCACCAGCTGCTCCTAGGAAACCCTATATAGGGTCACTATGAGTCAGAACTGACTCAAAGGCACTAAATAACAACAATGTGCCAAATAATGACACAGATAAGGACACGGTCCATGCCTAAGGGGAATTAGAGATTTTGAACTAGTAGCTAGCTGCTAGTGGGATGTGCGTAAAAGATGCAGTACCAGGGTGTGTATTACTGGTATATAGAAATGCTGGGAATTCAGTGGATACAAATTTCATCTTCAAAGCCTCATTTGTGTCTCATTTCTCCCGGCTGATTCCTACACTCAGGCAAAGTTGGCAGTTAAGTTCATGGCCTGATTTGATGTGCACTGGACAGCAAAGTCAGTTTGAAGTGCAAAGTCAATGGTTTAGGCTCACCAGTTGCTCTCCGGAAACCCTATACAGGGTCGCTATGAATCAGAACCAACTGAATGGCATTTAATAACAATAACAAATGCATACACACACAAGATATCCAATCTCATAGCCTATTAGGCGTCCTGGTGTGACGCTGTGGGATAAAGCACTGGACCACAAGCTGCTTGATGGAAACCCTATAAATGGTCGCTCTGTGTCAGTACCAATCTGAAGGCACTTAACAACAACAAAAGCCAGTTAAAATATAATTGAGAGCGCGGGACTTGTGAAAAGATCTGGTTTTGAGTCCTGTCTCTATTGCTTGCTATCTGTTCCTCCTTTGGTAAGCTATTTTATGTTTCAGCGGCAATCTCCCCTCTGTAAGATTAAAATAATAAGAACAATTCCCAGGACCCTGTAGGCACCCATTGAGTTACTAATCAGAATCAGCCTTATAATAGCCCCCCTCTCCTACCAGGCCAAGAGTTCTCAGAACCACAACTGGGCTAGACCACTAAACAAGGCCACATCTCCAGAGCTATTATTAAAACATCCAGGCTAGCTGAAGGAGGGTTAAAGAGGACTGCTGCCCTCCACCTGATAGGCTACTTTGTAGAATGGAACCTTGGAGAGCCTCAAATGGCAGGAGATGTGGTACTGGTGACAGGTGGGTGGATGATCATTTTTACTATTACTATTTATCGTTGATTTTAATTTGGGAAAATTCAACCAGCACAGCAAACCCATCATGTTAGAGTGTTTTTGTTTAAAATGATAAACCAATTGTCTGAAAGTTGGTTCCAGTTCATGGAGACCCTGTGTGTGTCAGAGTAGAATGGTGTTCCATAGGGTTTTCAATGGCTAATGTTTTGGCAGTAACTTGCAGGCCTTTCTTTTGAGGTGCCCTTCTTTGAATGGACTCAAACTGTCAATCTTTTGGTTAACAGTCAGACATACTAACCATGTGCACCATTTAGAGATTCTGATGCTACGCTAAAAAGCAAAGCAAAAACATGAGTTACTCTCAAGAAAAAGTCAGGCAGTGTCTAACCACTCTGATGAGGACCATACTAGAAGGTACCTGATAGCATGGAAGAAAAATATAGAACAAAATTCAAAATCATAAAAAAGACCAGACTTACTGGTCTCATAAAAACTAGTGGGACCCTCAAGAATGTGACCATTGTTGTTGCTGCTAGGTGCCATTGAGTCGGTACTGACCCATAATGACCTTATGCACAGCAGAATGAAACACTGCCCCATCCTGGGCCAACCTCACTATTGTTGCCATGCTTGAGTCCATCGATGTTGCCACTTGACCAATCCATCTCATTGGGGGTCTTCCTCTTTTTCTCTGACCCTCCACCTTACCAAACATGGCTTCTTGTGACTGATCCCTTCTGACAATATATCAGAAATATGAGAGATGAAGTCTGGCCATCCTGGCCTCTAAGGATCTGTTTGTTCTTTTGGCAGCCCACGTTTCTTTCAATATTCTCCTCCAACACCATAACTCAAATGCATCAATTCTCCAATGGTCTTCCTTATTCACTGTCCAGCTTTTGCATGCATATGAAGTTATTGAAAATACCGTGGCTTGAGTCAGGTGCACCTCAGTCCTCAAGCTGACATCTTTGCTCTTCAGCATTTTAAAGAGATCTTGTGCAGCAGGTTTGCTTAATGCAATATGTTGTTTGATTTCTTGACTGCTGCTTTCATGAGTGTTGATGGTTGATCCAAGAAGAATGAGTCCTTGACAACTTCAATCTTTTCTCCTTTGATAACAATGTTGTTTATTAGTCTAGTGGTGAGGATTTTTGTTTTTACATTGAGATGCAATCCATACTGAAGGCTATGGTCTTTGATCTTCATCAGTAAGTATTTTAAGTCCTCTTCACTTTCAGCAAGCAAGGTTTATGACCCTTAGTCACCCTTCAAGCCTAGAACAGAATCAACTCCTAGGCTTCACCTTTCAGCCAAACAATAAACAAAACAATGACACACACAAGGAATGTGCTTCTCAGAACAATCAGTCATATGAAACCCAACAACAAAATTGTCCAACAACAAAATTGAAAGGGCAGGAAAGATGAGAAAATGAAAACAGGAACCCAAGGAGGAAGAGTGCTGTTACACTGAGAGGATTGAAACTAACTTCATGAAACAAAATGTGTGTAAATTGTTGAATGGGAAACGAATTTGCTCTGCAAACTTTCACCCAAACCACAATAAAAAAATTTTTTCTTTCCCCAAAGCACCTATCTGTAATTCTGAAGCTGCAAATATAACCTTCATCAATAGAACGCAGAAACAAACTATGAAGTCAGTGGATTGCATCTGCACATTACATAGTATTGCACATAATTATAATGGCACATAATGTTGTTGAAATATAATAGTAAACTAAGAAAGCAAGTTGCAAAAGAATATGTGTATAGTATGATTCTGTTTATAAAATGTTTAAAGCCATACAAAACGAAATATATTGTTTGGCACTATAAACATGTGTGATTTAAAAACTAAAAAAATATGGAGTGATAAATAAAATTCAGGATAATAGTTAACTTTGAAGAGAGGAAGAAGAATGGGACGAGGAAGGGCACAGACAGGACTTTATAAATTATATAATGTTCTTTTTCTTTCACTGGATATTAGCAACATGGGTGTTCATTCTATGATGATTCTTTCTACCTCATGTATGATTTGTACATACAATACTTGATACAATTTTAAACTGCACACAGACATATATGCAAAAGCAAAACAAAACATTGAAATGATAGAAATTAAACTATAAGTGGTTTCTTTCCCATTGGGGGTGGGGAACCCTTATGGTTCACGATAGATTGGTGTGGCACTGTAAGATAACCACAGGACTACTAACCACAAGATCAGGGGTTCAAACCCACCAGCTACTCCCTAGAAACCCTATACAGAGTTGCTCAGAGTTAGAACCAACTCAACGGCACTTAACAACTTCCATATTGTTTCAATTTGACACTAAATTACACATTTTTATTAAAATTATAAAAGAAACTGGACTTTTTCATTAAAAGTGTATTTGTGGTTATGCTGCTCCTTGGAAACCCTATACAGGGTTGCTATGGGTCAGAACAGATTCGATGGCACTTAACAACAACAACAACAACAACAATTATATGGAAAAATATGTTAGTAGAGCTAAATAAAGAATTATATTTACACTGTGAAAAAAGAAAACCAGGTTAAAAATAATTCAGTTAGCCCCAAAGAAACCCCATACCCATTAGTAGTCACTTCCCTCCTTACCCTGTTCCCAGCTCTTTGTTCTTGTTGTTGTTAAGTGTCATCAAGTAGGTTCTGACCCATAGCGACCCTTATAGGGTTTCCAAGGAGCATCTGGTGAGCTTGAACCACCAACCTTGCAGTTAAAGCCAACCAGCGCATTAACCCACAGCACCACACAGGGACTCCCAGCTCTTGGCAACTACTAATCTACTTTCTGTCTCTATGGATTTGCCGATTCTGTACATGTCACATAAGTGGAAGCACTTAATTTATACGGTTTGTGTTTGGTGTTTTTCATGGTCCATTCATATTGTGGCATAGGTTGTTATTAGGTTCCGTTAAGTCAGTTTGAACCCATAGCGACCCTACGTACAGCAGAAAGAAACACGGCCTGGTCTTGCACCATTTGTACTTGAGCCCTTTGATACTTCTTTCTTTTTTATGACTGAATAATATTCCATTGCATGGATGTACCACATCTTCTCTATCCATTCATTAATTGATGAACTTTGATTCCCCGCTCCCCAGTTTTTGAATATTCTGAAAAATGCTGATATGAACATGAGTGTGCAAGTTTTTGTGTGGACATATGTTATCACTTGGGTGTATACTTAGGAGTGGAACTTCTGGGTCCTGGGTTAACGTGCCAGACTGCAAATTCATTTGAACCAGAAGGTCAGTGGTTCAAGCTCACCAGTTGCTCCTTGGAAACCCTATACAGGGTCGCTATGGGTCGGAACCAACTCGACAGCACTTAACAACAACAACAGCATAAGTATGACTTCTGGTGTGTAGCTGTGGGTTAATGCAGTGGACTTCAAAGTCAGTTTGAACCACAAGATCAGAGGTTCAAGCTCACCAGTTGCTCCTCGGAAACCCTATATGGGGTCGCTGTGGTTGGAACCGACACAATGGTACTTAACAACAATATAGTATAAGTTGTTGTTGTTACGTGCCGTGGAGATGAAACAAAGTATATGATTTATTGGATGTCAAACTGATGATCTTGTCTATAAACCTCAATTCCCAATAAAAAATGAAAAAAAGAAAACCTTAATCCCTGTATTTGTGGTTATAATCTCAGTTGGGAATGGGTTTCTTTGTTATATAAACAAGACATAAGCAAGTGTAGGGTGTTTTTTAAATGAATTACTTTTAAACTGTGTTGCTGCTGTTGTTAGGTGTCATCCAGTTGGTTCCGACTCATAGCGATGCTGTATGGGGTTTCCGAGGAACAGCTGGTGAGTTTGAACGACCAATCTTGTGGTTCAAGATGACTTTATGGTCCAGTGCTTATCCTACAGTCCCACACTAGGACTTCAATAAAAGGGATTAAGTAGGTAAGGGGAAAATAGATGCCACCCCATAGGAAGAGACCAGGGAACCAAAAGAACAAGGACCTTTCCCCAGAGCGACAGAGAAAGACTTGCTTTAGAGCCCGTACACTGAATGAAGACTTCTAGTCTCCCACACTCTGAAAATAAGTTGTTTGTTAAAGCCACCCTTGTGGTATTTCTCTTATAGCAGTACTAGATAACTAAGACAGGGCATTATATGATGAACAATTTCCCTAAAAGGACAATCAAGGCATTTTTATGAAGTTGGAGTCAGGGGAGTTTTAGACACTTAAAGAAGGATAAAGATCTACCCAAACAGACTTCAAAGGGAAAAGTCAGGCCTCATATAGTAGCAGAACCTGGCCAACCTGGGACAGGAAGCTCAGATTGAATAGGATACAGAGGTGGGAGAAGGTAGGGAGAACAGACCAGAGAGGCTTAGCTATAGGATGACATCTGCTTGGGCCTAGACTAATTTGGAAGGAGGTAAGGACTTCTCGCCGCCCCACAAGCCCCACCTCTATCTTTCCTCCTTCATTCCTGTTCACTCTTTGCTTCGTTTGGCAAGATTTGAAAGACACAGAAAGTTGATAGTCACGTGGGAGACTCCACTAGGTTGCAAGCTCCGTGAATGAGAACAAGGGTCTACATCTGCCTTCATCACCACAGTATCTTTGGTGCCTAAGACAGTTCCTGGCACATAGTGGATGTTCAATAAATGCCATTAAACTAATGGATAAATATAGGCAAAGAATGCAGTTGAGAGAAAAGTATCTCATGTCCAGTAGATTGGATTATTATTCCCAATGATTCCCTCCTTCCCTGTTATAGAATTGTATAACCACACCCTTTGTCATTTGATCCTGTGTAAGTAAGTGAAGAATATTTTCTACTCTGTTGACGCTGGGCTTGACCGTGTGGTTTTTGTTTGGCCAATGCAATGTGCATGGATATGATGGCAATAAAAATTTAGAAGTGCTTGTGTGATTTGCTTTGGCCCCATGTGCTTCATTCATTGACCTGTGAACATACCCTAGGAAGCCACACTGGTCCCGGGGAAAACGAGGAGGTTCACAGAGCAAACTGGAACCCAACCTGCAGCTGGAGCTGAGCCCAGAGGACCCCCAGCAGAGCAGCAGCTGAACCAGAGACTGTGTGTGAGAAAAATCAAAGTTTGTTGCTTTAAGCCACTGAGATTTTGAGGTTGGTTGCCACACAGCAAAACATTAACTATTTCCCCACATAACTTGAATTCTTAACCTAGCATAAAGTTAAAATGTGCATAGTATAGAGTATTTATTATTAGTATTTTAAATAAGAGAATGTATTGTATAGTAGATAAGAGTATAGGTTTTGGAGTCAAATAGACCTAGGTTTGAATTCCAGCTTAATTCATTCTGTTGTCTTGTTGCTTTATGTCTTGGAGTCTATTTTCACATATTAAAAACACCTACCTTAAGGTGTGAGGGTGGAAGGAACTGAATCATGTGCCCTCAAAATTGTGTTGGTATCCTGATCTCCATGCCTGTGGATGTACTCCTATTTGGGATTAGGAGTTTCTTTTTTATGTTAATGATGATGCATCAGTAAGGGTGTGTTTTAAACTAATCACTGTTGAGATATAAAGAGAGAAGATTGGGTACAGAGACAAGCAAGTTCAAGTAAGTAAGAAATAGATGCCACATGAAGGTTATTGCGAAGGAACCAAGGATGGCCAGCTATTAGAAACTGACAAAGACACAAAGAGTATCCTCTTCCACTCTCCTGTTCCCACCAGAGCTGCACTCTGAATTTGGACTTCTAGCCTCCTGAACCAAGAGAAAATAAATTCCTCTTCTTTAGAAGCCACCCTCTCATGTTTTTGTTAGAACAGCACTAGGAAACTAAGAAACCAAGTATGTACAATGTTTATTTAGCTTCAGAGCCTCCTGCACAGCAGGCCTTAGGAGACACTGTTGGCTGCCCATGAAGCAATCACTCTCCCCTCCTCATGTGATCCTAATTTTCATTTGGGTTTCCCATATGTTCCCCCCAGCCCATGCTTCCTGGGAGGCTGAACTTGCCCTGAGCTTCAGAGGTGATCTCAATGCCAACTCTCTTGCCCCATTATTGGCTTCAGAACTGGGGTCTACACAGGTCAACAGAGGGCAAGCTTCCAGCTCCAGCCATATGCTGAGGAGCAGGCATGTGAATCAGTCAGGGTCCTTAGCTGCAGTCACAGAAGCTGACTCTGAATGATTCAGCACTTCAAATGTTTATTAAAAGGACAATGAGTGGCCCACGAGATCACAGGGAGGGCTGGGGAGCTGGCTCCCCACAAATCATTCTACAGGTCAGGTCTGATGAGAAAACTGCCGTGGCCACTAAGCTCTGGATGCAGGTGCTATACAGATTACAGCCCAGCTGTTTTGTGCCAGGAGCTGGACTCTACTGCAAGTGCCAAAGCACTCTCCATAGAGAGGGGAAAAGGAGAAGGGAAGGAGGCAGGGAGGGAGGGCAAGAGTTGCTCTGAACCTTCCTTCTTATATCACCAACACTTGAGTAAAGTTCCATGTCTGTGTTTTGACTGCAAGGGAAGCAGGGAGAGCAAAACCTGGCTTCTGTCTTGGGGAGGTAGGAGTTATCATTTCAAACATGAGTGTTCGAAGATTGACCACAAGCATGACAGATGTCAACTACAAGATTTGTTCCAGTTATGAGAAAATAAAGCTCAAAAAAAAGGGTATTTTGGGGGGCATTTCTCAGAAATAATCTTCCTTATTCATAAGATACATGCAAGAAGAGGCATTGTGATGTGTTGGTGTGGAGCTTGGAAATGCTGTAAATCGGAGACCAGTTTGAGAATGAAGCCAACACACAGGAGGGAAAACCCAAGAGAGCTGATTTTGAAGCCATCCAAACTCTGGGTTCCAGTTACCTGAGTCAGTCTGACTTGAGTTTTCTGTTGCTTGCAGCCAAAAGCATCCTAACCTAAAAACCAACTAGATGTCTGTATATCTCTATAATATAACAACAACAACAACAACAAAAAGGTGAAATAAAGACTTTTTCCACACCAACCCCCACCACTAAGCCCCCCAAACAATTAAAGGCAGTGAAAGGTAGGGAAATGAGTAAGAAGACCTGCATTCTAGTCTTACTTTTGCCATGAGGCTCCTTAGCCACAGCATTTCATCTTTAAACCTCAGTTTCCTCCCCCTTCCCCCCCACCCCCCCAGAGTCGTTGTGGAATGTTGTTGTTATTAACTGCTGTCCAATTGACCACCAATTCATGGGGATCCCAAGCACAATGGTATCAGACTGCTGTGATCTGTAGAGTTTTCATTGGCTGATTTTCAGAAGTAGATCACCAGACCTTTCTTCTTAGTTCATTTTGGTTTGGAAGCTCTACTGAAACTTGTTCAGCATCACAGCAACATGACAGATGAAGTATACTGTCCAGGAATCTAACCCAGGTGTCCTGTATAGAGGACAAGAAAGAATTCTAGCACTGAACTGCTACCTTTCTCAAAAGGTCTTTACAGGCTAGTCTCAAACGCAAGAATCATGATTCTTCCCCACAGGCTCTTGTAATCAAACTAGACAGGAGCTGAAACATGGTAATAGATGAACAAACAAACAGCTGTTTTCTCCAAGGCTTCAACATGCCAGGTTCCCAGTCAGCCTAAGTTCTCATGTATTCTATATGCTTGGCAGCTGGGTGGGAGGTCGTGGGAGGTAGGGAAGAGATGGAAATGCTTTGAAGTTGAATTAGGTCAAAGCTGATCATTAAACAGTGTGTAGATTTTGGGAATCAGCTTTTGCTTTTCTCTGTGTTTCTAAAGAAAAATTGGAAAAACTGTAAGTGCTCATCTCTCAGGAGGGGAAAGAAAAGCAGTTTCAAATGTTTTTACCTTATTCTCTTACATTATCCTTACAACCACCCTTGGAAGTTGGCAAGGTAATAGGTCTAGCTATGATTTGAACACAAGTATGTGAGATTCCCCACATCAGGCTCTCTAATACTCCTCACCACCTCCTAGGAAAATATAAAAGCATATTCTATTTGGTATTTGAGTTCCAAAGGTTTAGACAGAAGCTTAGCGAGGGCTGAGGGAAGGCATTATTTACCTTGGGCTAATGTCAAATATCCTCTTCTCCTGAGGGAAGTAAAAGAACATGGTCATGCTGGTAAATACCAAGGATATCTTTGAAGGACTCTTAAGAAGCTTCATAGTGAGTGATGTAAAGGTGTCAGGAGAGGGAACTGAGTCACTTGGAGATTAGAAGAGAGAGAAACTTACATTTCACCATCAGCCACCTTTTACTGATGAAATGTGTTAAATGCATACTGCCTGGGTGAGGTGAATGGTTAATGTGTTCACTTTTGGCTCTTCAAGTCCACCCAGCAATCCTCAGAAGTAAGGTCTGGTCATCTACTTCTGAAAATTCAATTACTGAAAACCTAATGGAGGGCAGTTCTACTCTGACACACATGGGGTTGCCAAGAGTCAGAATTGACTTGGTGGCTTCTGCTTCGTTTTGATTTTTATTATATGCATGTATTATTAAATAATAAATTAAATAAATGTTTTTTTGCTATTTAGGTCTTAGGTTTGAAGCTTTCCAATAGTGACCGGGGCTAGTCACTCTTTACATTTTCCTCTTTTGTAAAATGGGGCTAAAAATACCTGTCTGTCAGAGCTGCTCAGGGGGTTAAATCGCAGAATGCATATGAAAGGGCTTGGCACTTAGTTAATGCTCAAAAATGGGAGCTATTTGTCCAAATTGCAAAGTTCTTGCCATTTGAAAGCTACAATTAATGTCATCCAGCTTGTTCTCCAAGGAATTTGTGCAAATAATTTTAGGATTCTACAAATTAAAATATTTTAATTTTCAATCTGTTCTACTTCTTGGAAGATAATTTGGTAAGTTCACTACAAAAATAAGCCATATGCTTGAGGGAAAAATACAGGCATGGGATCAAACAGGCAAGGGGCCAGACAGATTCAACTTCAAAACTGAAAGATGTTCCAGCGGCCAACGAACACATGAAAAGATATGCACACACAAAAAAACTACAATGAGATACCATCTCACACATACTCCCACCTCCCTGGTCAAAATAAAACTGATGGAATGCAACAGATAATAACAAATATTGAAGAGGCTGTGGTAAAATTAAGACCCTTATTTGTTGCTGCTGGGACTATAAAATGGTACAAAACCTCTATGGAAAACAGTATGGTGCCTCCTCAAAACAACAACAACAACAACAAACAAACCAGAAATACAACTACCTTATGATCCAGTAATACTATACCGAGTATCTACCCTAGAATCCTAATGGATGTGAAATGAACAGACATATGCACACCTATGTTCGTTGCAGTACTATTCACAAAACAACAAAATAGAAACAACGTAAGTAACCACAGATAAGAAAAATGTGTGCATACACATAATCATAAAGAATGATGATAAGCCTACAAAACTTAGGCTGGACCTGGAAGACACACCACTCTGTGAAATAAACTAATCCCAATCACAGGAGGACAAATATTATATGATCCTTCTTTTATAAGAAGACAAGACTAGATATGCATATAGAGACCAATATTCATTGGTGGTTACCAAGGAGAGGAATTGGGGAATTAGGAATCATGCCCTAGACAATTGTGATAGCTAAGGTTTGTGTCAACTTGTCTAGATCCAGATTCTCAGCCGTTTGGCAGTTGAGTTGCAGCTATTCCCACGATGTGAGTTGATGTGATAAACCAATAAGAGGATTAAAGGCAGAATGTTGTTGTTAAGTGCTGTAGAGTTGGTTCCAATCCACAGCGATACTGTATATGGTTTCTGAGGAATGGCTGGTAAGCTTAAACAACTGACTTTGCAGTTCAAACTGATCTTGCAGTCCAGCGAATTAACTCACAGCGCCACACCACCAACACCTTGATCCCATGGGTGTGGCATGCAATAGCTTTTATTTTACAAGATATTAAAGGAGAGAGACTTGAGCAGAGAAGAAGGGACCTACTATCTCTGAAATAGAAGAGCCAGGAGTGTAGTGTGTTGTTTGGACTTGGGGTTCCGGCACTGTGAAGCTCTAGATATAGGGAAGAATAATGCCAAGTTGCATGGAGATCTCCAAGATGCTGAGTCAACAAAGAGAAAGCCTTTCCCAAGAGCTGGTACTCTGTATTTGGACTTCTAGCTTCCTAAACGGTGAGAGAATAAATTCCTGGTTGCTCAAGTCATCCACTTCCAATTGCCAGTATTTATCAATATGTCTTGATTGCATGTTTGATCAATTTCAGATTGAATAAGTTAGTAGGATTCTTCTATTTCATCCTCACTGGCTTTAGCAGTTGGTGCATACATTTGAATAATAGTGGTATTAACTGGTCTTCCTTGTTGTTGTTATGTGCCGTGGAGTCAGTTCCGACTCATAGTGACCCTGTACAGGGTTTCCGAGACTGTAAATCTTTATGGGTGCAGAAAACCTCATGTTTCTCCCGCGGAACAGCTGGTAGTTTCGAACTGCTGACCTTGAGGTTTGCAGCACGATTCGTAGCCACTATGCTACCAGAGCTCCTGGTCTTCCTTGTAGGCATATGGGTATTATCCTATCACAGACAGCATTATACTTCAAAATAGAACTTTTTGATGGTGAATGTGATAGCATTCCTCTTCAATTTGTCATTCCTGGCATTGTTGTTGTCAGGTGTCATCGAGTCAGAACCGACTCATAGCGACCCCATGCACAGCAGAACGAAACAATGTCCAATCCTGGGTCATAGTAAACCATAAGATTGTCGGAATAAAAATGGCCAATACCAGTCCATTTTAGCTCACTATGCCTAGGATATTGATCTTTATGTATTCCATTTCATTTTTAGCAACTTCCAATTTTCCTAGATTCATACTTCATACATTCCATATTCTAATTATTAACAGATGTTTGCAGCTGTTTCTCCTCATTTTGAGTTGTGCCCCATTTACATCATCACGTTCAACTGTACTTTGAGAAGGCATCTCTTCCCTATGAGTTACTTCAAAATTCTAAGTACCTTCTAGCCTGAGGGTTTCATCTTCCAATACTATATCTGACAATATTGGTGCTATTTATTGTGTTCTAATATTCAGTATTCTGGTGCTATCTGATAGCACTTTATTTTTATTCATAATGTTTTCAGTCACTAAACATTGACAAGCAGTCTGCCTCTCCTTTCTAGTCTGCCTTAGTCTGGAAGATCAGCTGAAACCTGTCTACCATAGGCATACCCTGTTTTTGTTGTTAGGTGCCATCAAGTCAGTACTGACTCATAGCAACCTTATGCACAACTCAACAAAACGCTGCGCAGTCCTGGACCAATCTCACAATCATTGTTACTTTTGAGTCCGTTGATGCTGCCACTGGGCCAATCCATCACATTGGGGATCTTCCTCTTTGTTTCTGACCCTCCACTTTATCAAACATTATAGCCCTTCTCCAGAGACTGGTCCCTCCAGATAACAAGTCCGAAGTATGAGAGATGAAGTCTGGCCATCCTGGCTTCCCAGAGAATTCTGGCTGTACTTCTTCCAACACAGATTTGTTTGTTCTTTTGACAGTCCATGGTGCTTAATATTCTCCTCCAACACCATAACTCAAATGCATCAATTCTTCTAAGGTCTTCCTTATTCACTGTCCAACTTTCACATGCATATGGGGTTATTGAAAATACCATGACTTGGGTCAGGCATACCTTAATCCTCAAATTGACATCTTTGCTCTTCAACACTGTAAAGAGGTCTTGTGCAGCAGATTTGACTAACGCAATAAGTCGTTTGATTTCATGACTGCTGCTTCCATGAGTGTTGATGGCTGATCAGAGCAAAATGAAGTCTTTGACACCTTCAGTCTTTTCTCCATTTATATGCTGTTGTTGTTGTTAGGTGACATTGAGTTGGTACTGACTCATAGCAACCCTATACACAACAGAAAAAAATACTGCCTGATTCTGGGCCAACCTCACAATCATTGCTACCTTTGAGCCCATTGATGCTGCCACTGTGCCAATCCATCTTGATGGAGATCTTTCTCTTTTTCACCAACCCTCCACTTTACCAAACATGATGTTTTTCTCCAGTGACTGGTCTCTCCTGACAATATGTCCAATAAATATGTATGTTGTTTATTGGCCCCATGGTGAGGATTCTGTTATCTTTACATTGAAGTGCAACCCATACCGAAGGCTGTGGTCTTTGATCTTCATTAGTAAGTATCTGAAGTCCTCTTTGCTTTCAGCAAGCAAGGTTGTATCATCGGCATATCACAGGTTATTTATGAGTCTTCCTTCAATCCTGATGCCATGTTTTTCTTCATATAACTCAGCTTCTTGGATTCTTTGCTCAGAATACAGATTGAATTGTTGTTAAATGCCGTTGGGTCGGTTCTGACTCATAGCAACCCTGTATAGGGCATTCAAGGAGCATCTGGGGAGATTTAACTACTGACCTTGTGGTTCACAGTCCAGTGCTGAACCACAGCGCCACACCAGAAGTCCCATACAGATTGAATAAGTATGGTGAAAGAATGCAATCCTGGCACACACCTTTCTTAATTTTAAACCATTTAGTGTTCCTTTGTTCTGCTGAAACAACTGCCTCTTGATCTGTGTACAGGTTCTTCATGAGCATAATTAAGTGTTCTGTCATACTCATTCTCATCAATGTTGTCCACAGCTTGTCATGATCCACATAATAGAAAGCCTTTGAGTAGTCAATAAAGCACATTTAAACATCTTTCTGGTATTCTTTCCTTTCAGCCAAGATCCATCTGATATCAACAATGATTTCCCTCATTCCACATCCTCTTCTGAATCCAGCTTGAACCTCTATAAGTTCTCTGTCAGTGTATGCTTGCAACCGCTTTTGTATTATCTTTAGAAAAATTTTACTTGTATGCAATATTAATGATATTGTCCAATGATTTCCACATTCTGTTGGGTCACCTCTTTGGAACTGGTTTAAACATGGATCTCTTCAGTTAGTTGGCCCAGTTGTTGTCTTCCAAATTTCTTGGCATAAATGAGTGAGTGTCTCCAGTGCCACATCAGTTTCTTCAATGATTTCAATCTGTATTCCACCAATTCCCTCTGACTTGTTCTTTGCCAATGCCTTCGATGTTCCTTAGATATCTTCCTTCAGTATTATTCACTCTTGATCACATGCTACCTCTTCAAATGGTTGAACATCACCATTCCTTTTTGGTACAGTGATTCTGTGTATTACTTAAATCTTCTTTTGATACTTTCTGTACCATTCAATATTTTGCCCATGGAATCCTTCAAGTCGAAGCTTGAATATTTTCTTCAGTTTCCTCAGCTGGATAGGGTTTCCAAGGAATGACTGGTGGTTTGAACTGCTGACCTGGAAGTTCAAACTGACCTTGTAGTCCAGTGCTTATCCTATAGCACCTCACCAGACACCACAAAAGAGTGGTGCTTTACTAAAACAACATCTATATGAGACCAAGAGGTCAACATTTACTCTATAGCAAAGACGAGATGATAAGGGGACTAGAAAACTAGAGTATTGGAGATGAAACAATTAGAACATAATTAAAGAGAACATAAAAAAGGTAACTCATGTCATTGAACAAGTTGTATAAAGACTGTCAAATGGGAACCTAATTTACTGTATAATTTTACCAAAAACAATAAAATATTATTTTAAAACAAAATCAAAAGAAAAAAACATAGGACTGGGTATCCCTGAGTAAGGCACTCAACCTCTCTGAGCTTCAGCAATCTTGTAGCCCTGGTATGATTGGATCCCCATGGAAAGTCTGTTCCTTTCAGATGCTCACTTTCCAAATCAAAGCCAATTCCAGATCGTTAAGTAGAAAGCTTTTTTGGAGAGGAAATGGGGAAGAAGCTATACATCACAAACCAATCCATTAAACCAGCTACTGTCAAATAGACTCTGACTCATGGCATCTGCATGTGTGTTATAGAGTAGAGTAGTAGAGTTTTCTTTTCTTTCTGTCTTTTAACTTTTTATTGTGAATTGAGTGAGGTTTAGAGTCAAAATCGTCAGTTTCACATTCAACAAATCATACGGGATTTCCTCTCAATGATTGCAATCCTTGCCATGCAACAACAGTTATCCTGCTTCCTTCCTGTGGTTCCTATTTCCATTCACACACATTCCCATCCCTTCTCAGCTGTGTCCTTAGGTAAATGTTTCCATTTTGACTTTGAATGACTGGCCATTCCATGGTGAGTATATCTTAATACTGTTGTATTAAGTATACCTCCTGTATACCTATCTACTGCTTGGCTGAAAATTGAGCCATGAGGGTAAGATCCTTTCCAGACCTGAAGGAGGACTGAAGGCCATAGTCTCAGGTTCCTTCGGTCTCTTTCTAACCAATAAGCCTGAATGTCTTTTTTTTTTCCCTTCAAGTTTATATTGTGAATTGAGTGATAGTTTACATGGGAGAATATTGGTTTTACACTCATCATTTCATAGCAATAATTACAATCTCCTCCCTGCATCATCATTCAACAGTATTTGCTTCTATTCCCTCTGGGGTTTTTTGTTGTTGTTGTTGATTTGTTGTTGTTGTTGTTTTTTGGGGAGAGGATGTACACAAAAACATTGTATAAACATTGAAACTACCAAAGGGCACATTCTATAAGCCTGCCTCCTGGCTGGCAGCACACAGTCTTTCTCTTTCCATGAGTTAGAGTCTTCAGCTGCTCTTTCTCTCCATGTCCTCATCTCTGCCATCATCTCTGATGTTGCTACTTCTCTCAATAGTGTCCCACATTCTGCTTGTTCTCTTCTCCCTTGATGGTCCTAGGGTCCTCTGTTCCTGGACTGTAAGATTAACTATTCCCTCCTTTTTGTTACAAAACATCTACCTTTATAGTTGTGACAGTCTCAATTAGTCTTGATAACAATTGCTCATGATTAAATAAAAAAGAATCTTATCCCCATCCCCTTTCACCAGACCCATCTGGACAAGATGAAACTATTCAGTGGAGATTCTACCTTCCCCTGCACTCTGAAACTAAACTCCCTCTTGAAAACTTGTAAGCCAGTCACTTTGTGCCTTTATAGCCTCCTCCCACCACCCCATTTTAGGTAGCCAATGGCCTAAGTTGCCCATCCCTATCAGCCCTGTGTACAAAGGGGATATGTTTGATCCTTGATGTAAAAACTCCTTCCTTCTCAGTTGGTATTTTGAGCTACTACATCCATAAGTAGAAGTCAAGTTAATCAAATTGTAACAATTTACACTTGTTTCCTTTATCAAATTTCTTTCTCTTCATCTATTTGAGTTCTGATCATCAAGCCATTGAAGCTAGGTCAAATGGATACTATATGCAAGTTTGGGCATTCTTGTGTGTCTCCCTCTACTTCATATCAACTGGATGCTTCACTTTAGGCTTTAGTCCTCTGTGGCTATGTCCTTGTCCATGGGCTTAGGAGTCCTCAGGTCTCACCACACTTTGGACCAGCCAAACCTTCCCTTCTCTCTTTCACCTCCAGGTCAACGGGAGTCTATGGAATGTGGTTGAACTCAGCCCATGTCTTGGTTGCTGCCTTTCCTCCTCTTCCACTCACCAATAGACCAACATGGTCGCCAGCAAACTTACAAGCCTGCTCGTGTGTTCTCTTTGTGTTTCAGTCTTGGAGAGAGGTTTGTCCTGAAGGGGCTTGATTAGTTGCCTTGATGTCTTGCTGGTGAACAAGTGGTTTGTCTTGTAGTAACCAATCAGACTGCCATTTTTGTTTTTGATTTTTTTCCTGCTGGTCTTTCTTTCAAGAAGTATCTTCTGTTCTTGTAGCCACTCCATGTCTTCGTGTTTTTGCTATTGTGAATTGTGCTGTGATGCACGTTGGTGTGCATATATCTACTTGTGTCCTGGCTCTTGTGGGTATGTACAAGTAGAGGGATTGCTGGGTCATACGGTATTGCTATTTTCAGCTTTCTGAGAAAACACCATATCATTTTCTACAGTGGTTGAAATATTTTGCAGTGCCACCAGCAATGTAGAAGGGTCCCAGTGTCTCCACACCCTGACCAGCATTTGTTGTTTTCTGTTTTCTTGAACTTTGCTATTAATTCTGGGGTGAGATGATATCTCATTGTTGTATTGATTTGCATCTCTCTAATGGCTAATGATCGTGAACATTTCTTCATATGTATGTTGGCTGTCTGAATGTGTTCCTTGGTGAAGTGCCTGTTCATGTCCTGTGACCATTCTTTAATTGGGTTGTTTGTCTTTTTCTTGTAGAGGTGTTGTAGTTTTGTATAAATTTTAAAGATCAATTCCTTGTCTGATAAGTCATTGTAAAAAAAATATTCCTGTCTGTAGGCTTCCTTTTGACTCTTTTGGTGAAATCTTTTGATGCACATAATTGTCTAATTTTTAGAAAGTCCCAGTCATCTATTTGGCTCATACTATTTGTGTTCTTTTAGTAACACTTGGTAGTATATTTATGCTATGTATTAGAGCTCCTAAGTTTGTCCCTATTTTTTCATTGATGATATTTATATTTCTAGGCTTTACATTTAGATCTTTAATCCATGTTGCATTTGCTTTTGCATATGGTGTGAGTTATGGGTCTTGTTTCATTCTTCTGCAAATGGATCTCCAGTTTTGCCAGCACAATTTGTTGAAGAGATGAATGTCAACAAGATTAATGCTCTTTGTCAAAGACCAACTGACTGTATGTGAATGAATTTATTTCTGGGTTCTCAATTCTGTTCCATTGATCTATGTATCTATTATTGTATCAGTATCAGGCTGTTGTGACCACTGTGCCTGTGTAGTAAATTTTGAGATTAGGGAGAGAGAGGCTTCCAACTTCATTCTTCTTAAGCAGTGCTTTGCATATCTGAGGTCTCTTTCCTTTCCATATATAGTTGTTGTTGTTGTTAAGTGCCGTCGAGTCGGTTCCGACCCATAGCGACCCTGTCCAGGGTTTCCGAGGCTGTAAATTTTTACGGGAGCAGAAAGCCTCATCTTTCTCCCGTGGAGTTTCTAACTGCTGACCTTAAGGTTTGCAGCCCGATTCGTAACCACTACGCTACCAGAGCTCCTTCCATATATAGTTAGTAATTAGTTTTTCCTTCTCTTTAAAGAATGGTGTTAGAATCTGGATTGGGATTGTGTTATATCTATAGATTGCTTTAGGTAGTGTTGGCATTTTCACAATGTTCAGACTTCCTATCCATAAGCATGACATAGTCTTCCATTTTTGTAAGTCTCTCTTGGTTTCTTGTAGTAGTGTTTTGTAGTTTTCTTTGTATAGATCTTCTGTTTCTCTGGTTAGATTTATTCCTCAGTATTTTATTTTTGGGGTAGTTATTATTCCTGTGGCACTGTAGGACCAGCACTGGACTGCGAACCACAAAATCAGTAGTTCAGACCCACTAGTTGCTCCACAGAAACCCTATACAGGGTCGCTATGAGTGACAACCGACTCTACGCCACTTAACAACAGCAACAACATTGTAAATGATATTGTTTTCCAGATCTTTCTTTATTAGTACAACAGAATGCAACTTGTTTTTGTATATTGATTTTGTATCCTACCACTTTGCTGAATCTTTCAATGAGTTCCCCAAACTTCCTATGTATAGGATAATATCATCTGAAAATAGAATTTTCTTCTTTTCCAATATGGATGCCTTTAATTTCCCTTTCTTGCCTTATAAGACATCCAACACAATAATGAATAAAAGTGGTGATAGAAGCCATCCTTGTCTGATTTCTGTTCACAAAGGGAATGCTTTCAGTTTCTTTCCATTGAGAGTAATGTTGGCTGTTGGATTTGTATGTTGTTGTTGTTGTTAAGTGCCATCGAGTCAGGTCCGACCCATAGCGACCCTGTACAGGGTTTCCGAGGGTGTAAATCTTTACAGGAGTAGAAAGACTCATCTTTCTCCCGCAGAGCAGCTGGTAGTTTCGAACCGCTGACCTTAAGGTTCGCAGCCCGATTCGTAACCACTACGCTACCATATATACGCTCTTAATTGTTTTGAGGAATTTCCCCTCTATTCCTACTTTGTTGAGATTTTTTTTTTAAATCCAGAATGAATGTTGGATTTTGTCAAATGCCTTTTTTGCATCAGTCAATATGAGCATGCAGTTCTTTTTCTTTGTTTTATGTATAGGGTAGATTGCATTGGTTGTTTTTTTTTTTAATATTGAACCATCCTAGTATCCCTGGTATAAATCCCACTTGGTCATTATGTATTATTATATTTTTATATATTGTTGAATTATTTGGCTAGAATTTTGTTGAGACTTTTTTGCATCTATGTTCATGAGGGATATTTGTGTGTAATTTTCTTTTTTAGTAATGTCTTTGCCTGGTTTTGGTTTGAGGGTTATACTTCTTTCATAAAATGTACTCAGAAGTTTTCCATCCTTTTCTATGTTCTGGAATAGCTTGAGTAAATTTGGTGTCGATTCTTCTCTAATAATGTGGTAGAATTCACCAGTAAAGCCGTCTGGACCCTAACATTTATTTGTTGGGATGTTTTAAATTACCCGATCAGTTTCTTCTTTCGTTATACATCAGCTCAAGTTTTCTACTTCATTGTTTGTTAGGTTAGGTAGGTCATGTTTTTCTAAATATTTGCCCATTTTTCTAGATTGTAAAACTTATTGGAGTACAACTCTTCATGTTGTTGTTCTGTTGTGAAGTGCCATCGAGTTGGTTCTGACCCATAGCGACCTTGTATAGGGTTTCCGAGAAGCAGCTGGTGAGCTTGAACCACTGACCTTACAGTTCAAACGACTTTGCAGTCTGGTGCATTAGCCCACAGCGCCACATCAGGACTCCACAATTCTTCATAATATACCATTATTTTCATTTTTATTTGCATTGGTTCTGTTGTGATGTCATCCATGTAGTTTCTTATGCATGTTATTTGCATCTTCTCCTTCTTTTCTTTTGTTAGATTTGCCAATGGTTTGTCAATTTAATTCTTTCAAAGAACCAACTTGTCTTGTTGATTCTTTCTATTGCTTTTCTGTTTTCTGATTCATTTATTTGTGCTCTAATCTTTATTATTTCTCCTCTTATGGTGACTGTAGGCTTACTTCCTGGTCATTTTCCAATTGTTGGGGATGTTGTGACAATGTGTTGATTTTGATTCTTTCTTCTTTTGGGATGTGTGCATTTATTGCTGTAGATTGCCCTCTGTGTACTGCTTTCGCTGTGTTCCAAAGGTTTTGGTATGCAGTGTTTTTATTCTCATTTGAGTCGAGGAATGTTATTCAATTCCCATGTATATGATTTTGTGTCCTTGATCTTCCTGTGTTGTTTTCTAATTTTAAAGCATTGTGATTTGAAAAGATGTTTTGTTCTATTTTAATGTGTTTAATTGATTGAGGCTGGCTCTGTGGACTTACATATTGTCTATTCTGGAGAGTGTTCCATGTGCACTGGAAAAGAATATGTATTGTGTTGTTGTTGGGTTGAGTGCTCAATATAAATCTATAAGATCAAGTTGGTTGATTGTATTGTTTAGTTCTTCCGTGCCTTTTTTGAGTTTCTTTTTAGTTTTTTTAGTTTCTTTCTAGTTGTTCTGTACTTTATCAAAAGTGATGTATTAAAATCTCTTGCTATTATTGTAGAGTTGTCTTCTTATTTTCAATTCAATCCGTTTTTGGTTTATGTATTTTGAGGCTCTTTCATTATGGTTATGTCTTCTTATTTAATTATTCCTTTAATCATGAGATAATGTCCTTCTTTATGTCTTATGCTGGTTTTTGCCTTAAAGTCCATTTTATCAGATATTTATATTGCCACTCTTGTTCATTTTTTGATTGCCACTAGCTTGATATATGTTTTTTCTTCCTTGGGTTTTTAACATATTTTTGTCTATGTATGTCTCTTATAAGGAGCTCTGGTAGCATAGTGGTTACGAATCGGACTGCGAACTGCAAGGTCAGCAGTTCGAAACTACCAGCTGCTCTGCGGGAGAAAGATGAGGTGTTCTGCTCCCTTAAAGTTTAAGAGCCTCAGAACCCTGTGCAGGGTCGCTATGAGTAGGAACCGACTCCACAGCACATAACAACAACAACAACTAATGTCTCTTATAGAAAGCATACTGAAGGATCCTGTTTTCTAATCCATTCTGCCATTCTGTGTCTCTTCACTGGTGCATTTAATCCACTGACTTCAGTGTAATTATCAAAAGATATTAATTGATTCAGTCATTTTACTGTGTGCTTTTTTGTAGTGCTGCTGTTTTTATTTATTTCACATATTTTTCTGTTCTGACTTATTTGTGCATTTTCTTGTCAATTTATTCATTGTTGTTTTCTTAATATCTATGAAATCTCCATGGTTTTCCCTTTTCCTGATTTGATATGAAGGTATATTCATTTATTTTGAAGTTCCCCTGTAATTTATCAATTTCTTCTCCAGTTTAGAACAGTATGTCCTATCTTGAAATCTACTTGACTTCCTCAGTATTTGAAAGTTCTGTAACTATACTGTTTCCTCTTTTTGCTTTATAGTTGTCTTCATATTAAGTTAATATCTCTGACTCCCTATTTTCGGCCTTGTAGGTTTGTTTTACTTTGGATACTTTTATATCTGGATTGAATTCTGGGTGATGTTGATGTGTATGCCAGTCTCTGGTTGTCATTTGCTGTTGTTGATTCTCAGTCCAAAAGACTTCATTTTGTATTTTTGTAAAGTTGGCCTCGTTTGAACAAATTACTTAATTTCTGTTTATCTGGAAATGCTCTAATTTTGCCATCGTATTTGAGGGATGGTTTTGCTGGGTATATGATTCTTGGTGGTAAGTTTTCCCTTTCAGAGTTTTGTCTATGTCTCTCCATTACCTTTTGCCTGCATAGTTTCTGTTGAGAAATCAGAGCTTAATCTTATTGTAAGCAACTTTTCATTTCGTCCCAGGCTGCTTACAGGAGTCTTTGATTTTGGAGAGTTTGATTATGATATGTTACTGTTGTTGTTAGGTGCCATCGGGTTGATACTGACTCATAGCAACCTTATGCATAGCATAACGAAACACTGCCCGATCCTGGGTCAACCTCACTACTGTGGCCACACTTGAGTCTATCAATGCTGCCACCTTGGCCAATCCATCGCGTTGGGGGTTTTCCTTTTTACTCTGACCTTCCACCTTACCACACATGATATCCTTCTCCAGCGAATTGTCCCTCCTGACAATATGTCCGAAGTATGAGAGACGAAGTTTGTCCATCCTGGCCTCCAAGGAGCACTCTGGCTGGACTTCTTCCAACACAGATCTGTTGGTTCTTTTGGCAGCCCATGGCACTTTGCATATTCTCCTCCAACATCATAACTCAAAAGCATCAATTCTTCTACGGTCTTCCTTATTCACTGTCCAGCTTTTGCATGCATATGTGGTTATTGAAAATACCATGGCTTGGGTCAGGTGCACCTTAGTTCTCAAGCTGACATCTTTGCTCCTCAACACTTTTTATGATATATCTTGATGATTTTCTTTTGAAGTATATCCTGTTTGAGGTTCATTCAGCTTCTTGAATGGCTATTTTCTTGTCTTTAATGATGTTAGAGAAATTTTCTTCCAGCAGCTCTTCAACTATCTTTTCTGTGGATTTTTTTTTTTTTTTTTTTTTGTCTCTTCCTGTTCTGGAATTCTGATCACCCCTAAGATGTGCCTATTCATGCTGCCCCATGTGGATCCTAGGCTTTTTTCTTTTTTTTTTTTTTCTGATTGTTCTTCTAACTTACTAACAGTGAGAGATTTATCCTCAAGTTCACTAAATCGGGCTTCTGTTGATTCACATCTCCTCCTTTACCCTTTCAATGTATTATTCATTTCTGAAATCTTAGTATTAATCTTCTGGATTCATATTGTAGGTTTTTTAATTTCCCCAATCCTGTATCTATTTTGTTTGACTTTCTCTGTGGTTCTTTTCTAAGTTCTTCCTTGTTTTCCTCAACCTTTATGTCAATCATTTGGAGTTATCTAATTATCATTCTCTTGAATTCTTTTTCAGGTAGTTCCAGTGTCTTTTTTTCCTCAAAAATGTTTTCTAGTTCTGCCTCTTGGTAACTTGTTTGAGCCACTCTGTCCTTTTCCTTTGTGTCAGGAGAAATTGTCTGCTATGTTTGCAACATTATGGTGCTGTTGTATTTGCATTAGGTTGATGATTATATGTTATGTTGGTATATTCTTAGGCACTCACTAACTATCTTCTGGGGGGGGGTGTGAACAAAGGATGAACTTGTATACCCTTATCTTTTTATTTTCTCTCTTTATTGGCTGTTTGTGCAGTTCAGTTCAGTGTGGCTTTAACTGATGTTGGATGTTGTCACTGATTCTATGCATAACAGCTGATATTGGCTCTTGCCAATATTGTAGAGGATCTCGTTGTGGCTGGGTTGTCTGGATGCAGTTGGTGTCTCCTGTAGGCTGAGGCAAGAAGAGAAAATACACACACAGGAGAGAAGAAAAACAAACAAACAAGCAAACAACAGCAAAAAAAGAAAACAGTCAAAAGAAAAAAAAAAAAAAAGTAGACAACAGCTAGAAAGTGAATACAGAAACCAAAAAGAGAAATGAGGGAGAGGAAAATAAAATAATAAAAAAAAGAAATAGAAGAGAATAAAAAGCAAGAAAAAAGACCCAAATACAATTAGTGAGAAGAACAAGTAAAAGGGAAAGAGACCACAAAGTAGTGAAAAATAAATAAATAAATAAATAAAATAAACAAACAAAAAAGAAATTTGAAAAAAAAGAAAAAGAAAAAGAAGAAACAAAGAAACAACAGCATCTAGGGAAGATAAACAAACAAAACAAAAAAAGAAAAATTAAAGGAAGATAGAAAGGATAGTGAGAAAGGTGAGGGATAAAGAATAAACAACAACAAAAAACAATGAAAGGAAAAAACCTCAAGGTTGGTGCCCTGGAGTCTTCTGCTGGCCAACGACCTCATGTTGTGGGTGGGTAATAATGAGATGGTAACCTCAGAGTCATGGTGTAGTACCCTGGGTTAATGTGCTGGACTGCAAAGTTGATTTGAACTGCAAGGTTGGAGGTTCAAACTCACCAGCTGCTCCTTGGGAACCCTATACAGGTTGCTATGAGTAGAAACTGACTCCTTGGCACTTAACAACAATAATACTCAACCCTAGATGGAGTTCTTGTAGGACTAGGAGTTGTTTGTTTGGGGCTCCTAATCCAAAAGTAGTTGATGTAGACCGTAAAGCAGCTGGGGGATCATGCTATTTCCATCCCAGAGGGCAGCTGAGGGTGAGAGGTCTTCCTAGCACAGGGCTTACCAAAACCAGCTCTGCAGGTCTGGAACAGACCACCCCTGACTTCAGGCACCAGGGTTGGTGCTACTAGCTCTCTACACACTTTGATGTGACTTCAACAGTCCAGAGAGTAGTAGCTTTCCTGACAGTGTATGTGGATGGTGACTAGTCACACCTCTGGTCACCAAGGTAATGTGGTTTTATCTTCACAAGCCACAGGTGTATTTCTGAAACTCCAATATGATTTGTCTCTGAAGTTGCTCACAAAAGCTCAAGATGGCTATGCCCATCTGGTTGGCTAGTACATGCCATCAATCTCTCTTTCTTTTGCCGTGTCTGCTCAGCGCTCTCTCCTAGTAAACATTCAGTCTTCTTTTCTATCACTTCATTGGAAGCTCAGAATTTCAGGACTATTATCTACATCAGTTTCCTTTGATTTTCTGTACCTTAGTTGTAGAGATTCTGTGTAACTTTTCTGCCTAGTTTGCCATCTTACCATCTGTCATAACCTCTGAAGAGATTTCAATGGATGATTTTTTGGAAATAGATAGCTAGGCCTTTTTTCTGAGGCACCTCAAGTGGCTTGAATTTCCAATGTTTCAATTAACTGAGTGTAATAACTATTTGAACCACCCACAGACTCACACACACAACATGTCGAGTCACTTCCAAATCACAGAAACCCTATACAGGATTTTTGAAGCTATATATCTTTACAGGAAGAGAAAACCTCATCTTTCTCCCATGGAGTGGCTAGGGGATTCAAACTGCCAACCTTGTGGTTAGCAGTTCAATGCATAATCCTCTATGGCACCAGAACTCATTACACACCACATTTTTGTTGTTGTTAAGTGCCATCGAGTTGGTTCCAATTTATAGCGACCCTGAATAAGGTTTCTGAGGAGCAGCTAGTGAATTTGAACTGCTGACCTGTGGTTCCCTGTCCAGTGCTGATCCTACTATGACATACAACATAGTAGAAGTTAGATCAAGTTCTCCATCAGACTCTTTCTTCTCCTCCTCCTCTCCCAAATTCCTCTTCACTAGCAAACATCTCTGTCTACTCCTTTTTTGAACTCAATAACTTCTAAAAACTCCTGCTGTTGTCTAGAGAAGCTCATTTCTAGCCGCAGCTTGTGAGTCCTACTCAGAAAATTAAAGGCCCAGTAGCAGCCACCTTCTTGATATCTTGACTGTGTCTCCTTGAAGGTGGAATTAAGAGGCTTCAGTCCATTCTGCCTCATCAACCAGTGATAATAATACTTACCTTTGCAAGGCTGCTGCAAAAATGAGCAGAGCTAAAATTCAGGTCCAAAGTTTCTGACCTTATGCAGTGTGCTTCCCAATGCTACCTCAGGACAACAGAATATTGTAGAATCTTGATTACTAGAAACTCACTTCTCCTGAACCCTCAATTCTACTGGATCTTTTGCTACAGCCAACTTTTATAAGAAAGAGACAAAGAGTTCATCAAGAATGTGACAAAAACATTTCCATTTTCAGGGTATGTGCTGAGGTCACTACAAATTCCTCCCAATATCTGCTTCTTTCTTATATATGTGATGTCGACCAGTGAGACGTGAATTGTGAGTAATGAGTCCTGAGGCAGAGTGACAACCTCCACCATCAAAGAGTAAACTTATTGTGTTCACTGACCTCTGCTTGGGCAAGAACATAGACTCAGAGATTTCCAACTATCATCTACAAGACTTGAGAGGAGGCGAGGTTTTCTTCATGGCCTGACTTCCCATTCCCTAAGCCTTCTAGTATGTCGGGATTTCACACCATGTGAGAAATGTTGTCTATACCAACAAATGCTCAAGTAATCCAATCTGTACTCATTTTAGTGAGAGTGAGGTTTTCTTTATTTAATTTTGCAAAATCAGGTGCCCAACTCAGTAAACACTGGCAGACGTGCCGCATGGCCGGCACACAAACACTTTTATTCCCCTGTCTTGTAAAAGACTCTACTCTAGTTCCAGTTCCCCATTCATAATTCTACCAGCACCTCCTATTTTCCCTGCCCTCAGAGAAGCCAAAATAGCTCACCCATGGTCTTAACGACTGTGTTCTTATTTAAAGTTTCTAGTCCTAGAACATATTTCTTTCTTCCCTTCCCCTAATTCATCCTGCTTACATATCCCTGGATCTAAATCAACAATCTGCCTGCCTGGCCTAGCAATCTCATGAGCCTGTATATTCATGAAGATGGGCCACGCCTACAAGAGTTATTTCTCACACACTATATGTATGATCTCCTGGGAAGAGAAGGGAGTTGGGATGACTGAACCTATCAACAGGGTTGGCAACTGAGGCAAGCTGCCAAGGAAGTCAGCAGTAAGGTTGGGAGCTGAGCACCTCTTCTTACCTTACTAGGAGTTCTTGAGTGGTACAAACCCAAAGAAAGGTTGGCAGTTTGAACCCACCCAGAGGCATCTTGGGGAAAGACCTGGCAGTCTACTTTTTGAAAAATCATCCATTGACAACCCTATGGAGTACAGTTCTACTCTGACACATTTGGACTCACCGTGAGTCAGAATTGACTAGATGGCAACTATTCTGATTTCCTACCTTCTTAGTTTGTCAGCAGGAATTATCTGCTGAAATGACTTGCTGTTGTTGTTAAGCGACGTTGAGTCGGTTTCAACTCATAGCGACCCTGTACAGGGTTCCGAGGAGGAGTTGGTGGGTTTGAACTGCTGACCTTTCAGTTCAAACTGATCTTGCGATCTAGTGCATATCTTATAGTGAACAGGAAGAGGTCATGACTGCCCTCTCCAGCCCAGGAGGCAAATGAAAATGTTAATCAGGTTATCAAATGAGACCAATCCCCCTCGTTTTTCCCTGCCCTCAAACAGGTATGCAGCCTGGCCCCTCTCCAACTCTGACCCCATATAGGCCCATGTTGCCCTCCATTCAGGGCTCAGAATCTGGAGAAATTAGCTCCTCTGAGTCAGCTGGCTTAACAAAATCTGAAACTCTGCTTCACCTCCCGAGTGGCCTTGGTTTCTTTGACCCTGAATCTAAAACTGCTTTAATTTTTGGTTCCCTGACAGAGAAACCAATCTTGCTGGCCCCTTGAGCCACAGGATCAGAGTGAGGGAGTGACTAATGGTGAGCTCCCCTTGGCTGATGAGATGGCGCATCACCGCCACGGTCCCTCCTCCTTGGAGTGGGGTCAGCCAGCCACAGTGCCCACCTCTCCTGACCAGACTTAAAAGGAGAGGTAGAACCAGAGAAACTAGCCAAAACTTCTGGAACAGGTATGCCCCGGGGCACAGGTTAAAGCCAGTCATGCCTGTCCGAACAGACAGAAATGGAAGACTGATCCCCTTCCAAGGCCTCATCTAGAGGCCTCAGTCAGGGACTCCCCAAAAGGGGGTGGTAGAACTGTCATAAACTCTGTGTGACTGGTTGAATTTGAGTGTGCATGTAACTGAAGGGTGGCTTGTCGTGCCAGGTCTGTATGGGTTCACAGCTCCAGCTATGGAATCTGAGTGGGCCCTAGGGCACTACATACACTTAAGTACAATGGGAATTCTT
>NW_006408603.1:3392811-3436359 GCF_000296735.1 Chrysochloris asiatica | reverse complement strand
GCTGGACTTTGGCCTGTACTTGATTGGATTCATTAGAACTTTGAGGTGGTATCTTGGGCCAGAACCTGAGTTGCTACATTTGCATTTGAAAAGATGCACACCCACCCAGAACTGGCCCAAGGCCATACGCATGTGAATGGGGATAGTCCTTGGTGGAGGGAATTTAAGTGTTTTAAAGGTTAATGTGTTTGATTACCTTAAGGATATTGGCTTCTGTTTATTATTGTAAAATGTGTAATAGGAATGTTGGGAACTATGGTTAAGGAAAGTTTGTAAACTGACCTTTGGCCTACATTTGATTGGATTCATTAGAACTTTGAGGTGGTATCTTGAGCCAGAACCTGAGTTGAGACATTTGCATTTGAAAATTGGGAGTCTTTGGCCCTGTGTCTCCTGCACTCACCTCTGCCTTCACTTTAAGATCCCCTTTTGCTTTATTCTGGGTGAACACCTCAGGGCACGGTTGTTGTTAAGTACTGTGGAGTCGGTTCTGACTCACAGTGACCCTGTACAGGGTTTCTGAGGCTGTGGATCTTTACAGGAGCAGAGGGCCTCATCTTTCTCCTGTGGAACAGCTGGTAGTTTCGAACTGCTGACCTTAAAGTTGGCAGCCCAATTTGTAGCCACTATGCTATCAGGGCATGGTAGATAGAAAGTAATTTCCTAAAGGTGCCCCATCTGTTTCTGTTAACGTTAACCTCTGTATCTAAAATAAATATAGGCCTCAATCTGGAAGAAAAGCACTGTAAAGCGTAATTCTAACTGGTTTCTACATGGGTACCCTTCTATGACATCAAAGGAAATGGTGTTTTACTGTAATACAGCTTGACCAATGTACGATCGAGATGAAGGGACAATAACCTTTGAATGGATCCATAAAATTATTATACCATCTTACAGCTTGAATTATTGAACCACTGTCAGATTGTTTATTTGTTTGTAAAATTACTATGCTTTTGTCATGTATTTATGTTCAAGAAACTGAAAACAACCTGGAACTCCAAGAATATGTAAGTTACATTGTGTATAGACACTGTAATGCACTTATACTGCTAATATGAAAGCCAGGCAGAGGAAAAATGAATATAGTTGAATATTAGGTAAAAACAATTCTAAGAAGGCCTGTACCTGAATATACAAAGAGATATAAATGTTTACTTTTTGTGAAATGCAGCTTTTGATTGTAACTTTGTCTTAATACAGCCTTTGATACCCCAGCAGTTGCCATTAGAGAAAATTGTAACTTGACCTAGTGAACCTGCCTGGCAACATTCAGCCACTGAAGAAAGCAGTTTGGAAGTGATTTCTCTATACCATACCCTTCTAGGGACCCATTTTGGTAGAGGGCTACCCAGAACAGAGGCAAGGCAATCCCCTTCTGCAGACACCCACAGAATTGAATACAGAAGGGCAAGTCGCAGGATGTTATGGGGCACTTACTTCTTTCTCTATCTTGGACTTGTTAAATAGGAAAAATTCAAATTCTTCTTATTGAGATGTTGTTCAGTGCTGCCGGGTCGGTTCTGACTCATGGTGACCCTGTGTGAGTTTTCCAAGGAACAGCTGGTGGACTCGAACTGCTGACCTGTGGTTCAGATGGACTCGGTGGTCCAGCGCATTGACTCACAATGCCACACTAGGATGACCTAACCAAAAAAACAAATTTAATAACGACTATTTTTGCTACCCATCATCCTAATTGGACAGATATTCAGGCTTTGTTAATAATGTTCCTGACCAGGGATGAAAAAGACTGGTCTGAGATAAGGCATGGGACGAAACAGCACGCATCCAAAAAAACCTGAATAGGATGCTTGCCCCCAGTAAGGCAATTCCTCTAGCTGACACAATTAAAATCTAGATGTGCCTGCCACAACTGGAGTAGGTTCCAACTCATGGTGGCCCCTGCAGGATTTCCAAGGCTGTAAATCTTTAGGGGAGCTTTGCAGTTTGCAGCCCTATTCCTACCTCTACGCTACACTGGAGCACTATAAAAGGTGCATTCTCAGAGGTCTGAAAAAGGGAATTCCTAAAACAAAAAAACTTGAACATGGTACAAGCAATGCAGCAGAAGCCAACTGAGGACCCCTTTGATTCTTTAAATGAATCTACCAAGCTTACTGTAAGTACACACACCTTGATCCTGAGAACTCATGATTTTTTATCTCCCAAAGCACCCAGGATTTTAGAAAGAAATGGCAGAAATTTGACAGGGCAATTGGCATGAATCCATCCCAACTGGTGGACATCACCTTCAAGGTATTTAACAGCCGAGAGCATGAGAAATCTTAGGCCATCACTGTCCTCCTAAAAGACCACTAGAGGTAAGCCTGTGGGACCCCAGGGAGGACCCTGGAAAGGAACGGGGGCCTTAAGCAAGGACTGATGTGCTTATGCAAAAACCTGGACATTGAAAAAAATAAATGCCCACGTCTCAGGGGAGGATCTGGTAGAAAAAACCATCCAACTCAACAGATGGTTGAACAAGTTTTATTGTCTGCAGAAGACTAATGTTGTCTGGGGGGCAAGGGCCCAGAATGATTTGGCATGAACCTCTGCCACCCCAATTGCCCCCACCCAGGGAATAATGGGGACAGTGATGGTGACTGAGATCTCTGGGAAGCCTGAGGTCCAGTTCTTCCTGAAACCCCTGGACTGCTTCATTGGGGAAAAGAAAATAAGTGACTGGTCCCCTTACTGGGCCAGGACCTGCTTCCAGAGTTGCATGTTCAAACAGCTTTCTGAACCCAAAAGTCTGCAGATGGAGGTCCCTCATGAACATGCCTGGTGATTACTGATTCAGACTCAGGAAACCAGCCTGAGGAGATCGACAATCAGGTAAAACCCCTGTGTGGACAAGCGGAATTCCTAGAAGAGCCAACAAGCATCCCCCGTCGAGGTCTGATCGAAGCCTGGAAACTGACCATCCCACAGAAACCAATATCCTCTCAGAAAAGAGGCCAAGAAATTCATTCTGGCCAGCTCATCCCCGTCCCCATCAAGCCGTCTCCCTGCTGCTAAAGAAGGGAAGTCTATGGCTCACAACAGGATGGATAGACAATACCAGGTTATTTTCCTGGACAATCTGAATATTACCCTGTGAATTATGGGGCAACTAAATCTGCCATCCTTCCCTGATGTGGCAACTGGAGGGCTGAACCATGATTGTATAGAAATCATTGACCAAGGACTCTTCAGCCAACCTGACCTGTTTAACTGTATCTAGGGGACTAGACGTTGTTTGTGGACAGAAGTAGTTACATGGAAAAAGGGACTCGAATAGCAGGGTGTGTAATAGTAATCTTACTAGACTGGGTAGAGGCAATAGCCCTCTTGCCTGGGATCTCAGTTAAAAAAAAAAAAAGCTGAACCGATTGCACTGACGAGGGCATTAGAAATGCAGGCAAGAAAAACTGAATGTGTTTTTAGTAGAACTGAGGCAGAAGGATTGGAGAGAGGGGTTAAAGGATGAAAAGTAGATGAAAATGGAATTGTTCTGGTCCTGAGAAGTTAAAAACTAAAAAGTAAATGACTTTTTTAATAGAATGGTTCTGATCCTGTGAAAACTAGCACCTGCTCTTCTTAATGAGCCCATGAGATGACCCACTACAGGAAAGAGGCCCTGACTTGGTTCATTAGGCCCTGGCACAAGAACAAGACGTTTTCCAAAAAAAATCACTCAGGAGGTTAGCTCTGACTGTTAACTGCCTCAAGAACAATCCTAAAACAGGCTGTCCTACACCAATACCAAGAAAAACAACCCCCTGACAATTAACAGGTTGACTTCATGCAAATGCCCCAAGCTGGGAAATTAAATATTCTCTGGTTTTGTTTTTGTAGACACCTTTTCTGGTTGGGTAGAGGTTTTCCCCCACCAGAACTAACTCCAGAGTGTCCAAAATGACAACAGAGCAGCAAACACCTACAGATTAAATGGAGATTTCATTCAACATGGAGGTTCGAGAAAATGAACCATACTCTAAAGAGAAACAAATGATAAAACTGTCAGGAAATTTATCTACATTGGAACCAGGTGTTGCCTTAGCCCTGTTTCGAATTCAGGTAGCCCCCAGAAGTGAGCTTAAATTGAGCCCTTATAAAGTTGTATATAGTAAACCTTCCCAGGCAGCTTCCCTCAACCCTCTACCTGACCTCAGCCAAGGTTTAAAGGTGCAGTGGTATGCACAACACCTCCACCACACACTTTCTATTATTTGTAAAATTGCTCTTCGCAGGTCTGCTTCCTTCCCTACAGGTAACCTTATTCCTTCCAGCCTGGAGAGTATATTCTGCTCAGAACATGGAGAGACCTGAAAACCAGTTAGAAAGAAAGTGGACTGAACCCTGGGAAGTCTTTCTAGCCACCCAGTCAGCTGTCAAGTTAGCTAGACTCAACTTGGACACAATGAGACTCTCATAAGACATTATTCGTTTCAACGGGATGAAAAACATTTGGGACTTTTTAGCTCAGAGTGTAATAAATGTATCTATTTGTTTTTCCTTTTGGGAGGGCATCCAGAAGCATCTGCAAAGATTACTGAGGATTAGAACAAGAAATTATCCCAAGCCCAGCAGCAAAGGTAGGAGTCCCCACCTGGATTCATCACAGCAGATTGAAGAAAGCCTTGTCTCCATGAGAAGCTGAGGCTGACCCTTCCAACCCTCACAAGGTAACATTGAGACCTACAACCCACCCTGCTTCAGCCACAAACCGAGAGCTGGCTGATCTACGCATGGACGAAGCATTTTAATTAGATTTTGGAGTGTGGGAAAGGGAGAAATCTGTGTAATTTATACACCCACACCACCAAGGTGGACAAAACAGTAACCACGCTACTTTTCTATAGTTGCTATAAAAGAGAGGCCACCCTCCTAGGTAACTGAATCTATAACTGATGGAACTGAGGTGGCCCTAACCCTTCTTATGCATCAACAGACCCAGACACGAAATATTTAAATTAGCCCTGAACTACTTACTGTCTGCTGAAGGAGGAGGGATATGTGAGAAGGTTAATTTTGCTAAAGAATCTGGCAGTAGAAGACCTTGTAAAAATGCAGAAAGTTGCCCATGTCCCTGTGCAAACCTGGAGTGGGTAGAACCCATAGAGCCTATGGGGAGGGTAGTTCTTCACCTTTACAGGGTTCACGATCCTCATGGGTGTGTGGGGTCCTGTTTATTTGGAATTGACTTAATCAGTGCATGCTTCCTCCCACTAGCAATCAGGGCCATGGGAAATGCAATATAAACTAATCCATCGAAAGGGATCCAATCAATACCAAAATACCATTCCTTACATAGATGATGCCCCTGGGAAAAAGGTCCCAAGGGACATCAAAGGGGGAATGAGCAGGAAAAGGTCACTGCCCTCTCCAGCCCAGGAGGCAAGCTAAAATGCTAATCAGGTCACCAAATGGGACCAATCTCCCCCTAGTGTTCCCCCTGCTCTCAAACAGGTATGCAGCCTGGCCCTGCCCCGGACTCTGACCCCATATAGGCCCATGTTACCCTCCAGGTGGGGCTCAGAATCTGGAGAAATGAGCTCTTCTGTGTCAGCCGGCTTAATAAAATCTGAAACTCTGTTTCACCTCCTCTGAGTGGCCTCAGTTTGTTCGACCACAAATCTAAAACTGCTGTACCAATAGTGCCACACCTGTTAAGTCATTTCAATGAGTGCACAACAGCAGGTCACTGTGAGTTGGAACTGACTCAGCGGCACACCACCACCACCTCCACAAGAATAGTTAATTGAAGAGAAAGGTGGAAAGGTAAACTTGTAGGGTAGTAACTCCCATGTTCCTGAGACTGGAGAAATGGAAGTCTTAGCTGCCAATCCAATCCGTAACCTCCTCCCTGCCCTACCCCTGGCAGAGGCATGTTTTCAAAATGAGCATCAGGAGTGCAGGAGAGTTTGCTAGTTTCATCACAATCCATAACTTAGAAATAAATGCTGGAAAATTGGCCCATTCCTCATATAAGCTGCAGTTTTGCGTGATGGCAGGAAGTATTTAAGAGAGATCTCCCAAAATTCTAGTTAGATTTATTGTTGAATAACAGTTCTGAAAAATGGCCTTAGATGCTGACTCAGGCCTGGCAGAGAGAGTTGCGATAGGCTTTGAGCTCTGGCATCGATTTGCAACTTCCCAGCCGGAGAACCTCAGGGGTAGAAGCCCACATGGCCTGATTACCCTGTTAGATTAATATTTAATAGGATGACTGCCCCCATCCAGCCTGCCAGCCGGGATCAGTGCCACAAGCCAAGGCTCAGCCTTGCTATGCTCAGGGGCTGTGAGGAAGACTTGGCAAAATTTTAATTAAGTGACAATAAACATACACAGGGATCCTGAGTCCATTAGCTGGCACCACCCCCCAATGAGAGGAAGGCTCATTAATCACTTGTCACAGCAGGTGAAATGACCTGCAGACAGACAGTATCCATTCACTTTCAAATTAAAACACATATTTTCAAAATAAATATGTGTGGAGTTCTTGTTTGTCATTGTGTTTCTTTAGAAAAGCAGGGGAGCCAGGATGTTAATGAGCAACTGTTTTCCATATTTCAACCCAGGAAAGCTGAAAACACAAGGGCAGCAAAACAAGGCTGAAATTGGCCTTCTCTTTAAGGAGGAAGGAAGAGATGCTGTTCTGGAAGCTCAGTCATGGCAATCAGAAATTGAAGACCTGCTCCCAGGAGAGAAAACAAATAAACACAGCAGGCCTGGGCTGGATTTTGAGGTGTGTAGAAAATCAGGTGTGGGAGAAGCATTTTGAATTTTTAGGGTAGCTCTGCAACTCACCAGCCTTAGTCTGGATGATGAGATAGCCCAGTGACAGGGCTTCAGTTTAAGCTTAGAATACTCTAAAAGGAAGATTTTATACTACTGTAGAACCTGGTCAAAAAGTAGGTCCTACATTCATCCATTAAAACATGTAACTCTGTAACAAGTGCTGCCCACAAGATCTGGGAATATAGGGGTGATAGAGATGTAATAGCTTGCATTTTAGAGACGTAATAGCTTGCATTAGGGAGACCAACCAATAAGAAAATATCAGGTGGCGATTAAGTGTAGAGATCATCTGACAAGAAGAACTGATTATACCAAGATGGGGAAAGGGACATCTCAGGAAGAAAGAGCAGCAAGTGTAAAGGCCCTGAGAAAGGCGCCCTGAGAAAGGTAGGAGCTTCACCTGTTGGAAGAATGGAGGAATGGAGAAAAGGCTGGTATGGCTGGAGCTCAGTGAGAAAGGAGATGAGCAGTAGAAGAAGAGACTGAACGGGGAGAAGGTTAAGAAGTCTGTGTTTTCTTCCAATTATTTGTAATTATTTTTATGACATCTGTTTTTCCCAGTATATTGAAGGCTTCAAGAAGTCAAGGGCTTATGTACTGGTTGCATTTGAAGGCCATATGTTGTTGTTATTATGTGCCATGGAGTCAGTTCCAACTCATAGCGACTGTATACAGGGTTTCTGAAGCTGTAAATCTTTACAGGAGCAAAAAGCCTCATCTTTCTCCCACAGAACAGCTGGTAGTTTCAAACTGCTGACCTTTCGGTTTGCAGCCTGATTCATAACCACTATACTACCAGAGCTCCATATACTGAAGGCCATATACTGGCTGCTTTTTCTTTCTTCTTATTATAAATCTTAGGGAGCATCATGACTCTGTAGGATAATCACTGGACTGCTAACTACAAGGTCAGCTGTTCGAGCCCATAAGTTACTCTGTGGGAGAAAGATGAGGTGTTCTACTCTCACAAAGGTTTATAGCCTTGGAAACCCTATACAGGGTTGCTATGAGTTGGAGCAGACTCAACACCACCTAACAACAACAACACTATTAATCTTAGTATTACAGATATATAAGTATTCTGCCCCCAACTAAGTTATAAACTACTTGAAGACATGAGATGAGTCCTTTTCTTCTCAACCTTAGATAATATGGAATAAGGAGAATCAAGAATAGGAGGATGAGATGGAAAATGTGCCTCCATGAACCACTGCCTCCTTTGCAATGAGACCAGAAGAACTGGATGGTGTCTGGCTACCATTACTAAACATTTTGAGAAAAGGTTAGAAGAATCATGGTTAATAGGGGGGAAATAAAGAACAGAATGTAAAATTCTCATGGAATTCAGATTTTCTGGAACCATGGAGTCTCTCTGGATCCCTGAATGATTGATATATAGTAATCTTTAAACTAAAAAATCCTGTAAAGTATTCTTAAAATCAAACAATAGGTTAGCTTCACTGGTAAAGAATGTATGTCCTTGGAGAGAGAGAGCAGCTGAGGGCTCCAGACTCGTGGAAAGAGAAAGGTTGTGTGTTGGTGGCCAGGAGGCAGGCTTGCAGAATGTGCCCTTTGATTATATATTCCTGAGTGTTTTGGGGTACATTCAAAACAAAACAAAAACAGAGGAAATAGAAGCAAATACTGTTGAATGAAGACGCATGGAGGGGGTTGTAATCATTGCAATGAAACGAAATACAATAGGATGAGTGTAAAACCAATGTTCTCCCATGTAAACTATCACTCAATTCACGATAAAAACCAAAAAGAAAGAATGTATGCTTTGAGCGTGGTGTTCTTCTTCTTTTTTTTTTTTAAAGTTTTTATTGTGAATTGAGTGATTAGTTTACATGAGGGAACATCAGTTTTACACTCATAATTTCATTGTTTGATTACAATCTCTCCTGTTCATCATCAATTCAACAGTATTTGCTTGTATTCCCTCTGTTTTGTTTTATTTATTTATTTTTTGGGGGGGGTGGGAGATGTACACAAAAACCACGCAGGAATAGATAATCACTGAAACAACCAAACAACACATTCTGCAAGCCTGCCCCCTGGCCACCAGCACCTGGCTGCCAGCAGACAGCCTTTCTCTTTCCATGAGTCTAGAGTCCTCAGCTGCTCTCTTTCTCCATGCTCTCATCCCTGTCTCCATCGCTGGTGTCACTGTTTATCTTGATAGGGTTTCACATTCTGCTCATGCATCCCTTGATGGCTTTAGGGTTCTCTGTTCCTGGACTGACTGCAAGTTTAATTATTCCCCCCTTTTTGTTACAAAACTTCTACCTTTAGTAGAAGTTTTGTAACAAAAAAAAGGGGAGTGATTAATCTTACAGTCCAGAAACAGAGGACCCTAGGACCATCAAGAGAGGAACACACAAATAGAATGTGGGACCTTATCCAGAAAAGCAGCAGCACCAGAGATGGAGGCATGGAGGACTCTAGATTCATCAACTAAGAAGAGAAGGACTAAGAACTGGTGGCCAAGAGCAGACTTGCAGAATGTGCCCTTTGGAGATGTAATTTATTATATATGCCTAAGTGGGTTTTTGTTTGTGTGTTTTTTTAAAGAAAGCTAAAGTGGATAAAGAGAAATACTTTTAACTGATGGTATATGGAGGGGATTATAATCAATGTAATGAAACAAGTTATATGAATTGTTGAATGTGAAACTGATGATGTGCCCTGTAAACTTTCACTCAATCCACAATAAAAACCTTAAATTAAAAAAAAAAAAAAAAACTTCTACCTTTACAGTTGTGACACTTGCAATTAGTCACGATACCAATTACTCACTATTTAATCATAAGAATCTTATCCCCTTCTCTTTTCACCAGACCCGTCTAGACAAGATGAAAACTGTTCAGTGGAGATTCTACCTTCCCCCACACACTCTGAAACTAAACTCCTTCTTGAAAACTTATAAGCCAGTTAGGTTGTGCCTTTATGGCCCCTCCCATTTTAGGTAGCCAATGTCTAAGTTGCCCATCCCTATCAACCCTGTATACAGAGGTTATAGGATTGATTTTGGAAGTGAAGACTCCTTCCCTCTCTGTTGGTATTTAGAGATACTACAGCCATAAGTGTAGGTCAAGTTCATCAAAAAGCCATTGAAGCTAGTTTGAATGGGTACTGTCTAGAAGTTTGGGCGTTCTTGTGCATCTACCCTTATTTCACATCAACTGGGCACTTTGTTCTCAACTCCAGCTGTCTGTGGCTATGTCCTTGTCCATGGGCTCAGGAGTCCCCAGGTCTCACCACACTTCAGACCAGCCAAACCTTACTCTTCTCTCTGTCATCTTCAGGTCAACGGGAGTCTATGGAATGTGGTTAAGCTCAGCCCATATCTTCATTGCTGCCTTTCCCCCGTTTCCACTCACATGGTATTCTTTTAATATCTATTTTTGTGGGATCAAATTGATAATCAGAACTCAAAAAGTTAGAAAGGAAACTTAGGAGGCAATGAGTTTATGTTAATGGTGGAGGAACACCTTGGAAAATACTGTGAGAATGGTGCACAACTGGAAGAATATTATCAGTGTCACTGAATTTTACAAAGATTCCAATTCACATATGCACATATAACCAAACCAAATGAGTTTAAACATGTTTCTAGCATTCTAGCATCAGTGGATGGCTGCAGACACATTCTTTCGATAATACAACTGTCTTTGTCACATTAGGGTACCTTCAAAAAAAAAAAGGCCCATTCAAAACAGTGGCCTCTGAGGAGATCTATTGGGTCAGCAAATTTCAAGGCAGAGAGGTCAGCTCAGAAGGTTATGGTAACTGTTTTTTTGGGATTCCATAGGTGTAATATTGATAACTTTTGGGGGAGGATTCCAAAGATGTAATATTAATAATAAAGTTGCATGGAACATTTTTTTCCATCATGACAATGCACCGACTCACTCTTCAGAGGTAGCAAGGACTATCTTAGGAGAATTTTGTTGGGAATTCTTACCCCATCTACCCTACAGCTCTGTTCTTGCTCCTTCAGACTTCTTTCTGTTCCCCAAACTCAAAGAACATCAAAAAGGCACATGATTTGAGCCCGTTGAGGATGCCAAAACTGTCATTTTGATGTGCTGTAAATCAAAGAGCTCAGAATTCTAGAGAGATGGGAACACTGACTTCAGAAGTGTGAAGATCTAGATGGAGGAGATGTCAAGAAACACTAAACTCACATCTTTTTTTAATAACACATTTTTTACATTTTTGTGTAATAACAATTGCTCTGATTTTGTAGCAATACATGTAGAAACGTTTGAATTGGTGTATGTTCTACTGTGTGTATTTTCAACAACAATAACAAAAGAGAATAATGTAAGGGAGGAATTGTTCAGTTAGTATCTCTCATGAAGGAGAAAAGTCAGTCAGGGGATTCAGGTAAATATTTGTAAGAATGGAACCTGTCTAACTTACCCAAGTTTTTTTGTTTTGCTACCCTGGTCTAGTTCTCCAGGATCAAAAGTGCTTGAATGTTTGTGACATGTTGTCCCACTCCAAAGCTACTTTAAGATTGACAATTTCAGAAGGCAGCAGCTACCAGGAGGGGAGGAAAAGGAGGCCTTGGACCTTGCTGGCTGGGTCTTAGTCAGGCCTCCAGGGCTTAATAGTTGAAAGTCCACTGCACATGCTTGTTGATTGAAATGAGAATGTTTCAGGCACAGCTGCTCTCCAAATCTGCCCTCTTCCTAAGACTGATCGCCTTTGCCAAAGCTGGCACCTCATAGGAGAAAATGTGGCATCTTCTCAATTAGTTGTGTGAGGTGTCTGCGCAACGAGTGATTTCTCCTCAAACAGCCCTCTCCGGACACATTTGTCTGGGCTACTTCTATCTGTAATTAATTAATATTGCTCATTTGAGGTCTGTTGAATTTTTATTTTAAAACAAATTTGCTCTGGAACTTCCCTATACTAAACCAACAAAAGGACTGTTGTTTTTTTCCTAATTAAATTGGGAATTAAGAGTGTTACTGAGTTTGCCCCTCAACTTTCTCTTGTCCTCCACTCCCACCTCCACCATCTTCCAATGTCCCTTGAGACTCTTCCCATAAACCCTAGTGTTCTGAAAATCAAACAACACATCGAGAGTATTCTGGAGGCTAAATTTAACTTTATAATAATCTGCTATTTGTGATTATTTGTGACAGTTTTACCCCATTACTGCACATCAATAAATTGATCTTCCTCAGACACCATCTCATCACACACACTTCTCTGCTTAACCCTGCCAATGGGATCCTGCTTATTTCTCCCTAGCCTCATCTCATCTCTCTGGACCCAGAGCCTCATTTCTTTCCCTTAACAGTCAAACAATCTTCTCACTGTTCCTAAACACGCTTAGTGCGCCCACTCCCAGACCCTGCACTTGCATTTCATCCACCAGGAACACCATCTCCTCTCTCAACCCCACCACACAGTCTAACTTCTCTTCCAGCCTCGGGGACTTTTTCTCCTCAGCAATCTTATTAGCAGTCACTATGTGTAACAGAGTCTGACCCTTAAAATTACTGTGGCTCAGAAGTCACAGAAACATGAGAGTTGGAGGAGACTGGAGGAATGATCTAAATCAAACCCTTATTTCAAAGATGAGGAGACTGAAGCTGAGAGCTGAAGTAACTTGTCCAAGATCAGACAGCTAAATAGTGGCAAAGCCAAGAGTAGACACCAGTTCTACACACTTGGTTAACTACTCAGGAGTTTCTTGAAGGTAGAGACTGCTCTTTCTAGCTCTTTGAATTCCCTCACAAAGTAGATGCTGCGTTAATATTATTGAATCATTGATCAGTTGGTGATGCTAAGGAGCAACCATGCATTCTTTGGTTTTGAGGTTCATCAAAACCAGGCCAGGTGTTTGCTGTGGAAGAATGTGTTCTTCAGGTACCATAGCCAGAGAACACACATTACAAAAGGGCAATGAAGCATCCTTCCACCTTGAAAGTGAGTTTCTGAGAGTTGGCATGGAGAAAGAGTCTTAGAAACCAGCCAGGTCTGGATTTGGTTTTTATAGCTGTGTGATTCTGGGCTTTTCTAAATGTTACCCTTCTGATCTGTAAAATCAGGAGAATATAAGAGCAGGGGAAATGGATGCAAAATACCTGGTGGTGGTAATGTGCCATGGAGTCAATTCCAACTCACAGCTACCCTGTACAGGGTTTCCGAGGCTGTAAATCTTTATGGGAGCAGAAAGCTTCATCTTTCTCCCACAGAATAGTTGGTAGTTTCGAACTGCTGACCCTCAGGTTAGCAGCCCGATTTGTAACCACTACGCTACCAGAACTCCTTGCACCTAATACACCTAAAAAACCTCAAAGTGACAACAAAAAGCCCTAAACCCGCTGCAACTGCAACTTGTGGCAACTTTTTTTTTTTTTTTAACAGTAAGTACAGGAGCATGGGGCTCCATAGGATAAATATGGGACTGAGAACCACAAAGTTAGTGATTTGAGCCCACCAACTGCTCCACGGGAGAAAGATGAGGATTTCTACTCCTGCAAAGATTTTTAAAAGTCTTGGAAACCTTATACAGGGTCGCTATGAGTCAGAACAGATTCAATGGCACTTAACAAGAACAACAGGAGTAAGCTAGAAAACTCCTTAAAATGAATGATGGTGAGAAACATCATCAAGAAAGTTGAATAGCTAGAAAAGCACATCATGTTTTGTAAAGTGGAAGGTTAGCATAAAGGAGGAAAGCCCTTCATCAGGTTGACATAATGACTCCAACAATGGTTGTGAGGCTGGCAGAGAACCTGGCAATGTTTTGTTTTGTCATACTTATGACTTGACTGAAACTAACAACAACATTACAAAAAAAAAAAAAAAAAGATCAATCTATCTATTTAATTATTCCATTTCATTGTGAACATCTTTAAACCACAAAGTAGAAATAGTTTTATGGTGAACAGTTGTCTACGGAACCACCTAGATTTCTTTCATTAGCATTTTACTAAAATTGCTTTTTAGCATTGTCTCTCCATCCCTCTATCCATCCATGGATCTATCTTCTTTAGTGATGCCTTTCCAAGTAAATTGTAGTCATAAGTCCACTTCCTCTGAAATACTGCAGTATGTACATCATTATCTAGAGTTCAATATTTGCTTGCAGTTTTTTCATTTGATGTACAATTTAGAGATGATGGAACGACAAATGTAGACACCTGTACAACACTGAATGGAAATCCTATCCTAGTTCTCTGCAACTTCTGCTATGTTGATCAATCCAAATCCATTCATTAGCAGTTTCTCTGTTCCAGTTCTGTTGTGACACCAGCTGCGCATGCAGCACTTCTGACTCTAACCACTTGGAGTGAGGTCAGACCACACTGATGGAAGGACAGAGTCCTCCATGCTGCTAAGTTGGCCTGAGCCCTCAGACTCTAGTCGCAAGCTTGAGAGTCCCATGACACGTTCACTTCTGACCTGCTGGCTCCAAATTTGGGGTTTTCTGACAAAGTCTTTTGGATGCAGCTTAAAGTTTGCATCACCCCATAGCTCCCTCACTTCTGACATTGTTGTTATTGTTAAGTGTCATCAAGTCGGTATCATAGCAACCTTATTTCTGAAGAGCAGTTGGTGAGCTTAACCACCGACTTTGTTGTTCAAAGCAACTTTGCAGTCCAATGCATTAACCCACAGCACCACACCAGGACTCCTTCTGACATACTGACTACAAATTTGTGGGGAGGAACTCCCTGTATCCTTTCAAGATGCTAGCCATAAATGTGGGAGTCCTTACTTCTGACCTGCTGGCTCCTGATACTCTCTTGGGTAAGATAATTCCCTAGAATGATTTACAGAATTCACAGAAACTTTCTTATGATAATAGTTTTATTATAGGAGAAAGGATAGAAATGCAGAGATGCAAAGGGTGAGGTCTAGAAGAGTCCCCAGTGTGAAGCTTCCATGTCCCAAAATGGGATGTGCTACCCTCCCAGGAGCAACACTACTATGACTATATCCAGCTCTTCATTTTTAGCATTAATAAATGCTAGTTCCCTGTTTCTCTTTCTTGTGGTAGATCATCACCAATAAATCCGCCACTCAACCAAAAGGGAATTGGTATCTCTGAAATAGAAAAAGGTCCACACTAGTGGGAACTGCTCCTCAAAAGGGGTCTCAGTCACTCCTTTTCTCATCTTCCATCAGCACATAGATAAAGCATCATTTTGATAGAAGATGAGATTTTAATTTCCTCTAGGGAGATCCGTCACCCTGTCTTATTCTTATTCAGTGCATTTTCCTCCCTGGCTTCCTCCACCATGAAATGACTTGGACCCAATTAAGAGCTTTCTGCTTTCTCATCAGTGATATTTATGACTATGGAAATATTTATGAGGCATGGAGAAGGCTGGGGTCGTGGAGTACGCCTAGATTCTGCTGTCCTTGTAAATGGGATTTCTGTCCTGCTTGTTTTTGCCAGGGTTGTAAAAAGGAAGAGTGTGCCTGGTATAGTTTAGGGCTGGGTTTTTTGTTGTTGTTTTTTCCTTCATGTAACCTTTGCATTTAGGCTGTGGATTAATCAGTAAAAACTGCTCTTTTATTACTGACTTTTAGAATGAAAGGGGTATTTTGCTTTTCTGGACACTTGGGCAGCATCTTCTTTCTCTGAGTCTGGCCTCAATGCCATGTCCAGCTAGAGCTATAATGTACTAGGGAAGGCATTTTTATCCAGTGACAGGAACTTCTGCATTCTACATGAGGTTCAAGAGCTTCTGGAATTCACCTAAATGTCTTTGCATATATCAGGGCAGAGTCGTTACATGTCTTTTGTTAATATTCTTTCCTTAAATAGATCTGTTTTTCTTCACCCTCCATGAATGCCTTCATTTCTGTCTCCAGAGGATGCCCTTCTACCTTATCAAGTCCAAGGCCTCCCCTGGACTTCAGACTTGGCTCATCACCATCTTTAAATGCTCCATTGCAAAAGGTTCCTCTACCTTTGACCACAAACAAGATTTAGATCCTTCCTATAATATTCAAATAGACAATGAATTTATAGAAACACATTTTATTTATATATAATCATTCAATAAATACAGTAAATGCTTCAGATGTGTTGTTATTGTTGTCTTGTGCCATCCAATTGATTCCAACTCTTAATGACCCCAGAGGATTACAGAGTAGAACTGCTCCATCAGTCTTCTTGGCTACAATCTTCATGGACACAGATCAGCAGGTCCTTTCTTCTGTGGGGCTCCTGGAGAGGTTTGAACTGTCAACCTTTACAATTACCAGCTGAGCATAAACCATTTGTGCCAACTGTTGTTATTGTTGTGAAGTGTCGTTGTGTCAGTTCTGACTCCTAGCGACCATCTATATGATTTCCAGGGCTTTTAAACTCTTTGCAGGAGCAGAAAGCCTCATCTTTCTCATCTGAATCAGTTGGTGGACTTGAACTCTGCCCTTGTGGCTCACAGTCCAGTGCTTATCCTACAGAGCCACCACGCTCCCTTTGTGCTACCTAGTGACATTATATTATTTAAATCAATGTTTTATTTGACTTCAACTCATAGTGACCTACAGGGCAGAGCAGAGCCACTTCATAGGGTTTCCAAGGCAGCAATCTTTGCAGAAGCAGACTGTTAACATCTTTCTTCCTTGTGGTGACTGGTGGCTTTGAACTGCCAACCTTTCTGTTTGCAGTCAAGTGCTTTTCGCTGCTCCACCAGGGCTCATTTATAAAAGCAGGTGTATGTGTTTACACATCTGTATAAATGGATACATTTATGGGATGCCTATGGGCTTAGATAGCCGTTCATGTGACTGCTTTTCCTGCCTTCACTTCTGGAATTCTTCAAAGCTGCATTCTCTGCCTTCGTTTCCTCACTCTTTGGCCTTATGCAGTGTTGTCCATCTCACTGTATTGTGAGGGTCTTTTCATTTAAAAAAAATTTTTGAATGCAGAATCCAAGAAGTTGGGTTTTATGAAGAAAAACATGGCATCAGGATTGGAGGAAGATTCATTAACAATTTGCCATATGCAGCTGATACAACCTCATTTGCTGAAAGTGAAGAGGATTTAAAATACTTACTGATGAAAATCAAAGGCTACAGCCCTTGGTATGGATTGCATCTCAATGTAAAGAAGACAAAAGTCCTCACCATTGGACCAATGGGGAAAAGACTGACATGTCAAAGACTTCATTTGGCTCTAATCCATCAACAACAATCATGGAAGCAGTCAAGAAATTAAGCGACATATTGCATTAGACAAATCTGCTGCACTATAAAGACCTTTTTAAAGTGTTGAAAGGCAAAGATGTCAGTTTGAGGACTAAGGTGTGCCTGATCCAAGCCATGGTATTTTCAATAACTTCATAAGCTTGCAAAAGTTGGACAGTGAATAAGGAAGACAGTAGAAGAATTGATGCATTTTAGTTAAGGTGTTGGAGGAGAATATTGAAAGTGCCATGGGCTGCCAAAAGAACCAATAGATCTGTGTTGGAAGAAACACAGCCAGAGTGCTCCTTGGAGGCCAGGATGACCAAACTTCATCTCTCATACTTCAGACACATTGTCAGAAAGGACTAGTTGCTGGAGAAGGATATCATGTTTGGTAAGGTGGAGGGTTGGAGAAAAAGAGGAAGACCCCCAAGGAGATGGATTGGCACAGCAGAAGCAGCATCAATGGGCTCAAATGTAGCAATGATTGTGAGGCTGGCCCAAGATCTGGCAGTGTTTCATTCTGTTGTGCATAGGACCACTATAAATTTGTACTGATTCAATGGCACTTAACAACAAAATGACAATTGATTATGCCACCACTCTTCTGTCAGAGTGTCATACTGTGGTGACTTTTGTGTTGCTGTGATGCTGAAAGCTATGCCATTAGTATTTTAAATACCGGCAGGATCATCCATGGTGGCCAGGTTTCCATGGCGCTTCCAGACTAAGACAGATTAGGAAGAAAGACGGGCAGACTACTTGTGAATGTTTAGCCACTGAAAATATTTTGAATAGCACCAAAATATTGTACACAGTGGCAGCAATAATGGTCTCAAACAGTAGCGCAGGGCTGGGCAATGTTTCATTCTGTTGTGCACATGAGTCAGAACTGACTCGGCGAAGGCACCTAACAACAATTGATTACAATCTCCTCAATGTAACGTCACGTATCCTGCTACTTCCTTGTGTTTTCTGTTTCTATTTCTTCTCTTTCTCAACCTTTCTGAACTTTGTCTTTGGGTAAAGCTGCCTTTTTTTTTTTTTTTTAATCTCAAATGGTTGATTATTCTAAGGTGTACATACTTATTCTCAGGTATTGTTCCCCTTGTAGACCTGTCTATTGCTTTGTTGAAAATCGAGCCATAAAGATGAGTTCATTTCCAGACCTAAAGGGTGACAGTTTCAGGGGTTCTACAAATCTCTCTCTGACCAGTAAGCCTGATCTCTTCTATGATTTTGAGTTCTATTCCACATTTTCTCCCACTTTATCCAGGACCTTCTAATAGGATTCCTTCCAGAGCTGTTGGGAGTGGTAGCTGGGTGCTATCTAGTTCTTCTGGTCTCAGGATCTTGGAGACTGCCGCTCCAATGGTTCGTTAGTTCATTGAATTAACTGTTTACATCTGTCTTCTATTTTCATCACTCTTCTTTCTTCTGGACAGGGAGAGACCAATAGTTGCACCTTAGATGACTGGTCATGAGCTTTTAAAACCCCAATTGCTACACAATGTACTGTGAGGATCTTCAAGGCCACCAGCCACTTCTCAGATGATAGATGGAACAGCCTTTCCTGGCCCTGCCTCCTGCAGGCCTGAGGTCCTGATGACCAGTCCATTTCCTCTCTCTTCAAGGCCACCAGCCACTTCTCAGATGACAGATGGAGCAGACTTTCCTGGTCCTGCCTCCTGCAGGCCTGAGGTCCTGATGACCAGTCCATTTCCTCTCAACTTCTGTGACTCAGTAACACTCCCATCACCCCATTGTCTTCCTTTTCCTTTTTGGACTCTATTTTTCCTGTCACATCCTAAAGGAGGTCATGCCTAATAATTACATCCTTGGGTCAATGGCATATCTTCTATCACAAGTTCAGCTATCCCTGTGGACAGCTGCATCCTAAGTCTAGATCTGGTCTCCCTTCTGATCCTCAGACCTACATTTCAAGTTACTCCCTAGACACTTCTTCCTGAACGAACAACAGGCATCACAAATTTACATCTAAAAGCAACTATTATGAATAGAATTGCCTTCCTCCTCAAAATATGTACTGGAGTCCTAGTCCTGTTATTTGTGGATGTTATCTAATCTATTCCTCATTGGTCAGGTGTCTTGTTATTTGACATTTTGAATTTCTGACCAAAAAGTCTACTACCAGATTCTTTTTCTCATTAATGGTTATATCTGACATTATTGAACACTGATGTGTGAGGTGAGAGTGATGGTGGCTGTGATGATTGAGATTATGTACTTATGTAATGATAAAATTTGGCAGTTATGTAATGATGTAATTTGGCAATTACGTGATGTTGTGGTCACCTCCATATTCTCATAACACTGATTTTGATATAACTACCTGGTCACACAGGAACCCTGGTAGTGTAGGGACTGCTAGCCGAAAGGTCAGTAATTGAAATCTACCAGTCACTTCACTGGAGAAAGATGAAGCTTCCTGGTCCTGTAAAGATTTATGATCTTTCTAAGGATCAAAAGGAATACTCAGTGCTACCAACCGGAAGAGATAAGCTTGGTTGGGACTGATTTGCACTTTAAGCCTCTATACATTTCTGTTCTTTAAAGCCACCCTCATGTGATATTTCTGTTATAGTCACATTAGGAAACGAAGACATCAGCCTTATCTCTGACCTGAAACAAAGACCATGGTTTCTGCTCTCTGGGAGTTTATAATTTACTCAGAGAGACACAACACACAGATTTTGAAATGTCTGCAACAAACCCCCGAGAGTTAATTAATAAACGAGAGGATATAATGAGAGTCATACCAGATGACAAAATGTTAAATGAGTCATATAAATCCTATCTTGGCGCTCTCTGAGTGGGAGAAGCTGTGGGCTGCAATGCCCAGAGCAGGCCTTCAGGAATGCGAGCAGGAAGTTCAGTAGAGTGCCGCATTTATGCCAGTCACACAGAACAGGGGAGAGAGGACCATCCAAAGAACATTCTTGGAGTCTGCACTTAATCACACAGGTCATGATGCCTCTGAGGAAGTACTGCACCCCAGGGAGATACTGGAAGCATTTTATTTTTGGTTGTCAGAATATATTCAGTGTGCTATTAGCATTTAACCCCTGCAAATCAGACATGCTAAATGGCCTGCAATGAGTGGGATGTTTCTGTGTATCGTCTAGTCAATTCCAACTCATAGTGTCCCTATAAGAGTGGAACTGCCATGGCAGGGTTCCATGGCTGTAATTTTGACAGGAGCAGATCTCAGATGTTTTCTTCTATGGAGCCTGTCTTGGGTTCACATTACCAAGTCGACTCATGAGTGGGATAGTCCTGTGCAAAGCACTGTCCCACCAGAAGCGCCTAGGTTGAAACACACAACAAGCAGTAGCAGTAGGAAATAGACTCTCTGTTACCGTTTCCATCACTCTGCCACCCAAAACTTAAAACGCACACACACACACACACACATATATATATATGAACTTCCTACCTCACCATCAACTCTGCCAAGTCAAACTGGAACCTAAACACAACATTTAAATAGTATTACTAAATACAAATTTAATAGTATTACTCTTGTATCATGGTAACTAGTGCCCAGTAGGAGTCCTGGTGAGGTGCTGCAGGATAAAGCACTAGACTGCAAGGTCAGTGGTTCAAACCCACCAGCTGCTCCTAGGAAACCCTACATAGGGTCCATATGAGTGAGAACTTACTCTACAGCACTTAATAACAACAAAAACAGTGCCCAATAGATACACTAAGCATGTGCTTGGGGCACCAGCAAAACAGCAAAACATACACACACACACACACACACACACACACACACACACACATATGTAAAATGAGCGACAGTAAGAAGGATGTTCTTTTTGTTTGTTTTTAAAAGTTTTTATTGTGAATTGAGTGAAAGTTTACTGGGCAGATCATCAATTTTACATTCAACACATCATATACTTTGCTTCAATACAATGAAACAATAATAATATATAATTTAATAATTTACACCACCAAAGGGCACATTCTGCAAGCCTGCCTCCTGGCTGCCATCTCTTAGTCCCTCTCTACCCATGAATCTAGAGTCCTCAGCTGCTCCCTCTCTTCATGTCCCCATATCTGCCTCCATCTCTGGTGTCACTGCTCCTCTGGATAAGATCCCATATTCTGCTTGTGCTCTTCTCCCTTGATGGTCCTAGGGTCCTCAATTTCTGGCCTGTAAGATTAACTACTCCCTGTTTTTGTTACAAAATTTCTACCTTTACAATTGTGACAGTCATAATTAGTCATGATAACAATTACACACTATTTGAATTATAAGAATCTTATACCCATTTCTTTTTACCAGACCCATATAGACAAGATGAAAACTATTCAGTGGTGACTCTTTCTTCCCCTGCCCCAGCTCTTAAACTAAACTCTCTCTTGAAAGCTTGTAAGCCAGTCACTTTATTGCCTTTATCGCCCCCTCATTTGAGGTAGCCAATGTCTAAGTTGCCCATCCCTCTCTACCTTGTATACAGAGAAGATAGCATTGATACTTGATGTGAAGACTCCTTCCCTCTCTGTTGGTATTTTGAGCTACTATATACATGAGTATAGGTCACGTTCATCAAATTGTAGTGGCGCTGTGGGCTAATGCGTCAGACTGCAAAGTCATTTGAACTGCAAGGTCAATGGTTCAAGCTCCTCAGCTGTTCCTTGGAAACCCTATACAGGGTAGCTATGGGTTGGAATGGACTCAATGGCACTTCACAACAACAACAACAACCCTCATTTCATTTATAAAAAATTGTTGCTGTTTAAAATCTTCCTCTAGTCAAGTTCTGATTATCAAGTCATTGAGGTTAGGTCAAATGGGTAATCTTTGCAAGTTTGGGTGTTCTTGTGCATCTCCCCTCACTTCATATCAGCTGGATGCTTCGCTCTCAGCTCTAGCCCTCTGTGGCTATGTCCTTGTCCATGGGCTCAGGTGTCCCCATGTCTCACCACACTTTGGACCAACCAACCCTTCCTATTCTCTCTTTCATCTCCAGGTCAACGGGAGTCAATGGACTGTGGTTGAACTCAGCCCATTTCTTCATTGCTGCCTTTCCCCCTCTTCCACTCACCAATAGACCAATGTGGTCGCCAGCAAGCTTGCATGCCTGTTTATGTGTTCCCTTTGAGTTTCAGTCTTGGAGTGGGGTTTGTCCTGAAGGGACTTAATTGCTTGCCTTGATGGCTTCCCGGCAAACAGCTTGCTTTTTCTGAAGTAGCCAATCATACTGCCATCTTTGTTTTTGTTTTTGCCTTATGATCTTTCTTTGAAGCTGTATCTTCTGTTGCTCTAAATGTTCCAGGTTGGTCTGCTTGTCCTTTCTATTGGGAATGTCTCACCTCACAAGGTTCTGGATGGGACTCAGGATTCCACATAAGATCCTATACTCTGCAAAGGCTCTGCAAAAGGCTTATTTCACTGGGCAAGTTCTAGAACCCGTTTTAGGTATTCCAATCAGTTATAGGCTAAAGTTGAGTTTAAAAGCTTTCTGTAATCATGTTTCCCGACATTCTTTTCTATCCCACTCAAGTGTCTATTTTATAATAGTAGGCAAGGGAAACCAATATTCATAAGACAGCCAAGCATTTTATTATTATTTCCCCTGTCAGACTATGCCTCGATCCCTGTATCACAAAGCCCTGTTATTCCAAGGTTGAGCATGCATCACTATTTACCTCTGTCCCATTTAGCCCATGCAAACCTGTCTCAGTGTTCCTCTATCTACCTTGTTCTTCCACCCCTTCCCCTTTCTTGTGTATTGCCCTCCCAATAATATGTCTGCCCCCTACCCTGTGCTCTACCATCACCTCCCTTAGTGCCTGCCTCCCCCCTTCCCCCACCAGTAACCAACAAAGAATTTTTTTTCCCCTTTTAGTATGGGTATCCTTTCTTAAGCTTTTACAATAATGGTCTTATGCAATATTTGTCCTTTTGTGACTAATTTCACTCAGCATAATGTCCTCAAGGTTCATCCATGTTATGTGGTAGCTTATGGTGTTCCTTTTTATTCTAAGAAGGACATTCTTGCAGAAGAAAATAGTAGAAAGTTTGCCTTTAATTTTAACTTTTTGATTGTTACTATTTTTAAAAATTGAAAACAGTAAATGTATACAACAAAACATTTGACATTTAAACATTTTTAACATGCACAATTCAGTGACGTTAATTATATTCATCATGTTGTGTGGTCGTCACCACTATGCGTTTCCAAATTGATCCTTGTAATTTTGAAATATTATTTTCTTTAGCTCTGGCAATATTTATTACTTTAAAGTTTATACTGTCTAATATTAAAATAGCACTGCCAACTTTGTTTTAATCAGTTGCTGCATAATATATATATATATACATATATATAGTATTAATGTTAATGTTTCTTTATCTTTAGGAAAAAAATATTTAAGAGGGATTTCAAAAGCTTTTGGAAAAATTCCATTATCCTTTAATTCCATTTTTCTATAAAATTTTAGAGGTCTTTCCTTTTTGTTTCAACACTAGTCTATCAGTTTGTTGTGCTGGCTTGAGTGTTGCTGAGATTCTGGAAGCCATGCCAAGGGTATTTTAAATACCGGCAGCGTCACCCATGGTGAACAGGCTTCAGCTGAGCTTCCAGACAAAGACAGACTAGGAAGAAGGAGAGACAGACTACTTCAGAATATTCAGTCACTGAAAGCCTTATGAACAGCAGTGGAATACTGTCAGATAGCACCAGAATATTGAATATTGAAACATGATGAAGAGCAACTGAATATTGTCAGATATAGTGTCAGAAGATGAATCCCTCAGGTTGGTAGGCTCTCAAAATATGACTGGAGAAGAGCTGCCTCCTCAAAATAGAGTTGACCATGATGATGTGACTGGAGTAAAATCTTTGGGACCTTCGTTTACTAATAGGGCACAACTCAAAATGAAAAGAAACACTGCAAATATCCATTAATAACATAGACTGTATGAGGTATGAACCTAGGAAAATTGGAAGTTGTCAAAACTTAAATGAAACACATGACTGGTATTGGCCATTTTGAATCTGACAACCACATGGTTTGCTATGCTTTGAAATTTTCTACTCTTTTACTTCCTCATTTCTTCCATTTGCTTTAGCATCTCTATGCTGGAGAGAAACTTTCAGTCTCTTCTGACATCCATTTTGGTCTTTTCCTTCCTTCTTGTCTTCTTAATGACCTTTTGCTTTTTTCCTGTATGATGTTCTAGATGTCATCCCACAGCTCTTCTGGTCTTTGTTCTATAGTGTCTAACGCATCAAATCTGTTCTTGAAATGATCTCTAAATTCAGGTGGGATGTGTTCAAGCTCATTATCTTGGCTCCCGTGGACTTGTTTTCATTATCTTCAACTTTAGTCTGAACTTGCATATAAAAAATTGATGGTCTTTTCTACAGTCTGCCCCTGTCCTGGTTTTGCCTGACGAGAAGAATGAAGCTTTTTACACTGTCTCTTTCCACAGATATAGTCAATTTAATTTCTGTGTATTCCATCTGGTGAGGTCCATGTGTATAGTTATTTTTTATGCTGTTTTAAAAAGGTATCTCGATGGCACCTAACAACAACAACACAATAAAGAAGTCATTGATCTTGCAAAATTCTATCATGTGGTCTCCAACATGTTTTCTATCACCAAAGCCATATTTTCCAACTACTGATCTTTCCTCTTTATTTCCAACCTTTGCATTCCAATCACCAGTAACTATCAATACATCTTGATTGCAGGTTGATCAATTTCAGAATGAAGAAGTTGGTAGAATTCTTCAATTTCATCATTACTGTCTTTAGTGGTTGGTGAATAAATTTGAATAATAGTGGTATTCACTGATCTTCCTTGCAGGCATATGGATATTATTCTATGACAGATAGCATTGTACTTCAAGACAGATCATTGTATGTTCTTTTTGATGATGAATGTGACAACATTCCTTTTCAATTTGTCATTTCCTGCATAGCAACACTGTGGAGAATGAGTATCCTGGAACAATTAATTGTGTTCGGGAGGAACCTGTACATAGACCAGGGAACACCGAATGGTTTAAAATTAGGAAAGGTGTGTGCCAGAATTGTATTCTTTCACTTACTTAATCTATATGCTGAGCAAAATGTGGCATCAGGATTGGAGAAAGACTCATTAACAACCTACAATATGCAGATGATACAACCTTGCTTGCTGAAAGCGAAGAAGACTACCTACTGACAACCATCAAACACCACAGCCTTTGGTATGGATTATATCTCAATGAAAAGAAAGCAAGAATCCTCAACACTGGACCAATAAACAACATCAAGATAAATGGAGAAGAGATTGATGTTGTTAAAAACTTAATTTTGCTCAGATCAACTATCAATACTCATGGAAGCAGCAGTCAAGAAATCAAACAATGTATTGCATTTGGGAAATCTGCTACACAAGAACTCTTTAAAGTGCTGAAGAGAAAAGATGTCAGTATGAGGACTAGGGTGCGTCTTATCCAAACCATGGTATTTTCAATAACCTCATATGCATGTGAAAGTGGGACACTGAAAAAGGAAGACCAAAGAAAAATTGATGCATTTGAGTTATGGTGTTGGAGGAGACTATTAAAAGTAACATGGATTGCCATAAGAACAAAGATATCTGTGTTGGACAAAGTACAACCAAAATGTTCCTTGGAAGCCAGGATGGCCAGTCTTCATCTCTCATACTTTAGACATATTATCAGGAAGGACTAGTCCCTGGAGAAGGATATTATATTTGGTAAAGCAGAGGTTGGGAGAAAAAGAGGAAGATGCCCAATGAGATAGATTGGCACAGTGGAGGCAGCAATGGGCTGTGGTGTAGCAACGATTGTGAGGTTGGCATGGGACCAGGCCGTGTTTCGTTCTGTCATGCATTGGGTTTTTGTGAGTTGGTACTGACTCAATTGCACCTAACAACAACCTATTTTGTTCTTATTAAGAATATACACAGCAAAAACAAAAAAAAACAAAAAAAAAAAACAACCAACACAAAAACAAAACATCACCAATTCAAGTTTCTCCATGTACAATTCAGTGGTATTGGTTTGTTGGCATCATTTTTAATGATGTTAAGATTGATGAGTTATTGTGTTGGATATTTAAAGTTCCATGGACCATCAAAAGTACAAACAAGTCTGTTTTGGAAGAAGTATAGCCAGAATGCTCCTTAGAAGCCAGGATGGCCAGACTTTCTCATACTTCGGACATCTTATCAGAAGGGGCCAGTCCTGGAAAAGAACATCATGCTTGGTAAAGTGAAGGGTCAGTGGAAAAGAGGAAGACCCCCCAACAAGATGGATTGTCACAGTGATAGCACCAATGGGCTCAAGCATCACAATGATAGTGAGGTTGGTGCAGGACCGGGCAGTGTTTCGTTCTGTTGCGCATAAGGTCACTATGAGTTGGTACCAACTCAATGGCACTAACTAACATCAACATCAGATGCTGTCAATTTAATGCATTTTTTTTAAAGTTCAAGGAGTTCTGGTAGCATAGGGGTTATGAATCAGGCTGCTAACTTCAGGGTCAGCAGTTTGACACTACCAGCTGTTACGCAGGAGAAAGATGAGGCTTTCTGCTCCCATACAGATTTATAGCCTCGGAAATCCTGTACAGGGTCACTATGAGTCGGAACCGACTTCACAGCACATTGCCACCACCACCATTTTAAAGTTCCCCAAGTACATCTCTCTTATGGTGGCAGCCATTGATGATCATTAACTAGCACAGTTCTATTCTGACACACACGAGGTCACCAAAAGTCAGAGTCATTTTGACAGGAACAGGTTTTGTCTTTTGGTATATCCCAGGTACTGTGTTGGGCAGTGGGATACAGAAACAAACAAGCCAATGTCTCTATCCTCAAGGTATTTACATTTGGGAGTGCAGGTTGGAGAAATAGATGATAACCACATAAATAATACAAACACAGACACATGTATGTATGCCTATGAGGTGCTGCGGGATAATGTGCTGGGCTGCAAGGTTAGTTTGTGCCACAAAGTTGGCAGTTCCAACTCACCAGCCACTCCTTGGAAACCCTATACAGTGTCACCACAAATTGGAATTGACTCAATGGCACTTAACAACAACAACATACAGACATAAAGGAGCCCAGGTAATGTAGTGGATTTTGAACTGGGCTGTTAACTGCAAAACAAGCTTAGTAGTTTGAAAAAGATGAGACTTTCTGCTCCCTTGAAGATTTAAAGTGTCAAAAACCCTATATCGGTTGCTATGAGTTGGCACCGACTCTACGGCACTTAACAACAACAATATACAGACATACCAGAGCTCTGGTAGTGTCCTGAGTGCCCTGTTAACTGCATGTTCAGCAGTTCGAATCCACCAGCTCTTCATGGGAGAAAGATGAAGCTTTCTGTCCCCATAGAGATTTGCAGCCTCAGAAACACTATACAGGGTTGCTCTGAGTCAGAACCAACTCAATGACACACAACAACAACATTGTTGTTACGTACCATGAAGTCCGTTCCAATTCATAGAGACCCTGTATAGGGTTTCCAAGAAGCAGCTGGTGAGTTTGAGACAACACCCTATGGTCCCACAGTGCCATACCAGGACTCCCAACAGACAGACATGATAGGAGCTCTGTTAGTGCTGTAGGATAAGCACTGGACTGATAACTGCATCACTACAAGTTTCAACGCACCAGCTGCTCCATGGTAGAAAGATGAGGATTTCTGCTCCAGTAAAGATTTACCAGCCAGTCTTTGTCTCTCATACTTTAGACATATTGTCAGTAGGGACCAGTCCTTGGGGAAGGATAACATGTTTGGTGAAATGGAGGAGCAGAGAAAAATAGGAAGATCTCTAATGAGATGGATTGGCACAGTGGGAGCAATGATGGACTCAGGTATAGCAATGACAGTGAGGATGGTGCAGGACGAGGCAGTGTTTCATTCTATTGTGCATAGGGTCTCTATGAGTCAGTACTGACTTGATGACACCTAACAACAACAACAAAGATTTACAGTCTCAGAAACCCTATACAGGGTTGACTCGATAGCATAGAGTTTGGTTTTTGGTTTTATACAGCCATAAAGAAGACAATTGCAAGGCAACTGGAAGTCTAGAGAAAGGTGACACAGACAACACTTTCCAGACTTATAGAGAGTTCTTAGGGGAGCAGAGGTCTTGGTCACTGGTCACTTGGTGACTCGTTTCTCAGGTCTCACTATGGCTAGATAAAATGATCTTTGAGGCTATCACTTCTGTCTCCCTGTCCCTGTGCACTCTGTCTCAGCCTCTGGGGTTGAACTGGGCAGGCACATCCTATTGGGAGTTTGGGGAGGAGCAAAGCACTAGGAAAATCATGAGGACCTGACAGGGAATCCAAGCCAAGTTCAAGTTTAGGGGACAAGAGCAGGACTTGAAGCAGGGAGAAAAAAGAGCAAGAAAATTCTAGTTGGTTCCAGGAAAAAGGCTGACGTAGGCGTTCTTTACTTTTAATGCCTGTCAGATTCATGGGGCTGTGGTCTGATTTAAGGAAACAAGGTCAGGGCAAGCAGCTTTCAGAACATAATTCAGAGGAGGGTGTGTATCCGTCATCGTCCAAACAAGAAACAGATGACACACTCAAGGAAGAAGAACTTACAAAGGTGTGGGGGAATCGCTGGGCAGTAGGGTGATTCTACAGCTGGTCAGCAGAGCCTTAGCCACCCTGTTGTTGCTAGGTGTTGTCAGCTGATTCGGATTTATAGCAGTCCCACGTGACAGAGAACTGCCTCCAAGGTTTTCTTGACCGTAATCTTTACAGTGATAGATGGCCAGGTATTGCTCCTATGAAGCTGTTGGGTGGGTTTGAACTGCCAGCCTTTCAGTTAGTAAGCCAGAACTTAACCGTTTGTATCATCAGGGCTCTTTGTAACTTCCCTAGTTATTGCTTCTGGGTACTGAAACCAGGAAGGAGAGAAGTCCTGTAGAGAAGGCAGGGTTGAGAATGTCTTGAGAGAGATTGAGGCACAGCCAGCCTGAGAACACATCACATGGAGGCCCTGGGGAAGAAACACTATTGACCTTGTTGTCCTGCCCTTCAGTCTTCTGTTGGCACAGAAAGCAGGGTTGACAGCACACCTGGAGGGTTGAACAGAAGTATAGGGTGACAGTAACCAAGGATGCAGGTAATCCTATCACTGCAAAGAAGTACCCTCCATTGTAAAGTGAGAATCCAGTTTTCCATGAGATTTGCTGTCTTTGTGAAGGAAGAAGAACTAAGAACCAGTCTGGTGCCTGGAGATGGTCTCTGACTTGACGTTATCTTTCCTACCTAACTGCATCAGGTACCACATGTCCCTCTCTAGATTGGACACCTTCTGTCCGCTCCCACCACTACTACCTCCGGCTACCACCATCTCTTACCTGCATTTCTCTAGCAACTTCATGGCTGCTTTACTTGTTTTGCCCTCTCATTTCAGTCCTCTCTTGACCCGCCACCAGGTATTTCCAATGTGCTGATCTGAGCATGTCATTACCTGTTCTGAAACCATTTCACCATAACATCCAACATAAAGTCTAAAAGCTTACCACAGTTTATTAGCCCTGTCATGGTCTGGCCTTGGCTTGTATTCCCAGCCTCTGTCCTTTACAGTTTTACCCCCAATTCTCCTTCCCTTCCTCTTTCAACCCTTTCTTTATCTACCTACCTTCCACTCCAGATCCTGCCTATGAATTGATCCAGCCATACTTAACTGTCTTTGATTTCTTTCTGACCTCAGGGCCTTTGCACATACTGTTTCTCCTCCTAGAAGTCAGGAAGCCAGTCCTTATCTGACGAACTCTTTCCCACTCTTTGTTCCTGGCTGTCCTTGGCAAGAGCTGAGTGCACTTCCTTTTTGCACCTGGCCCTGCCCAAATGATATTTATCTTTTATTTCTAAGTACTGTTATGTATCAAGTCCTTCCCACCTCAGGGTCTTCACTCAAGGTGCCTTTTCTGCTTGCAGTGTTCTTCCTTACTTCTGCATCTGGCTAGTTCTTACTTGACCTTCAGGTCTCAGCCCCAAATAGTATTTCCTAAGAGAAGTTCTCCTCTTTTATTCTCTTCCACAGCATCCTCAAGCATCAAATATCCACAAGTACGACTTGGTTTATTTGATGCCCCTCTCTTCACATGGGAAGGGGTCAGGTCTGCCTTGTCCACCACTGTAGGCCATCACTAGCCCAGAGCCAGGCACACAGCGGGCACTGAACATATAGTAGTGGGGAGGGAGGCAGTAGAGTTCTTGTCTGTCTTTCAGACCGAGACAAGGAACAACGGGCTGACTCTTCCATGGGGGAACCCAGGTTTGTAGGGTCTGCAGCTTAGACCATTTGGAGAGCCCTCTTAAGAAAAATATAACATTTCAAAAACAAAATAAGGCATGCAAGTGAACCTTTATTCCAGTTGAAAAAAGAAATAACAAATTATTAATTTGTTAAAGTTGAAAAATACCATAAACATCATAAAACAGAGAAAAATGACAATGTTGGGACTCATGCTTCCACATGTGCTCTTGTCCCTGACACTGATGTGTCAACTTTCAGTCAATATCCCTGGGACCACTGGGGACAGGAGGCTGACTCTCCCCATTTCCCTAAGAGAGTTGTTTTGTCTCATGGAAATATATACATATGTAATGTTTTTAGTGGAGTCCTGGTGTGACTGCAAGGTTGGTTTGCACCTCAGGATTGGCCGTTCAAATCACCAGCCACTCCTCAGAAACCCTATGCAGGGTTGCTATGAGTTGGAACTGACTCTATGACACCTAACAACAACAACAACAACATTTTTAATAGTTAACTGCTTAATGCACTGCTATATCCTTTTCTTCTCTGCATTTTTTGACTACATATTATTTTATTGCCTATTCATAAGACAACAGTTTTGTAATATTTTCTATATAGAGTAAGAAAAGAGAGAAGTGTTTCCTCAGGCATAATATAAAAATACATTTATTGTTGACGTTTGGGATGCATAAAATATGCACATTCAGAGCCAGACAGTTCTTGCTGTTTGTAGGATTGCTAGAGGTTTGTGCTCTATACCACAATCTTGATAAATCCTACTTAACATAATTTCCATCAAAAAAGAAAAAATGTAATGTAGCATATAGTTGTATCACTGCACCACTGAATATTCAAGGGGACTTCAAAAAGTTAATGGAAAAATGGAATGAAAAGATAAAGTGGAAATTTTCCTCAAACTCTTTGAAGCCTCCTGATATTTCTAGTATAGAAGTATGTGACTAGGCATTGGTAAGAACTGATGCCTGCAATCACAATTTGAAACATTTATCTTGGTGTGGTGTTGTGGGATAAAGCACTGAAGAGCAAGGTGAGTTTGAGCCACAAAGTCAGTGGTTCAAACTCACCAACCGCTCCTTGGAAGCCCTATACAGGGTTACTATGAGTCAGAAGGGACTCAATGGCACTTCACAACAACAATGACTCATTTGAGCTCACCATCCCCTCCAAGGGAGAAAGGTGAGGCTTTCTGCTTCCCCAAAGATTTAAAGCCTTGGGAAACCCTATAAAGGGTTGCTATGAGTCTAAACGGATTCAACGGCACTTCACAGCAACAAAATACTGGACGAAGTCATGGTGTGGCACTGAATGCACTCAATTAGGTTGTCAGTTCAACCCACTGCAGCTCTTTGGAAACCCTATCCAGGGAAGCTATGAGTCAGAGCCAACTCAACAGCACTTAACAACAATGATGACTAGAAGACTGGTCCACAGCCAGCTTTTGGCTCTTTGCCATGCAAATCTTGGCTTATGCTCTGCTGCTCACCTTCTTCCAGTGCCAACTTCTGTAGCACACTTTCAAGTCTGATTTGACCTTTGGCCCTGCACCTTAGTGTCACAATGCTGGGTGATTAACCTTCATATTCCTGGAAGCCACTTCTGTACTAGGGTGGCTAGCAAAATGTAACTATTCAGAGAAGTGACTGTAAATCACATTAATATATCCTGCGAAACTTAAGCCCAAATATATTCCCTGGTTAACTGTCCCTTAGCCAGATCCCCAAATGCCTGCAATCACTTCTAAGTGCCACCTAACGCAGAGGACAATATGACAGAGGGGAAGCCTGAGTAGAAAGAGACAACAGTTTCAGCCGAGTGTGATTAAAGCAAGCTGCCATTGTGTCAACCCTGACTGGCAACCCCATGTATGTCAGAGGAGAACTGTAGTTTCATTAGGTTTTCGTTTGTTGACTTTTTGTAAGTAGCCAGGCCTTTCTTCTGAGGTGCTTCTAGGTGGACTCAAATTGCCAACCTTTTGGTTAGCGCTGAGCACATGAACTGCTTGCACTTCCCAGGGACCCCTTAAAGTATCTAAAGTGTGCAAATTTTATAAAAACATGTGACCATATGAACACATTGCTAGGTCCCACTCAGCAATTGTGCTTATGAAAGACTAACGCTTCATTAGATTCATGGTAAATTTGCATCTGCCTACCACCAGCCACTCCTTGAAAGCCCTATACAGGGTCGCTATGAGTCGGAACCAATTTGACAGCACTTAACAATAACAACAACAGTAAGCACTGGACGGACAACCACAAGGTTGTTTGTTCAAGCCCACCAGCTGTTCTGCAGGAGAAAGATGAGGCCTTCTGTTCCCGCAGGATTACTGTGAGTTGAAATTGACTCAGTGTCACTTAACAACAGTAACATATCTTATTGTCACATGTTGCTCCTGGCACCATGGTTGGCATATAACCCACTGCCCTTGAGCTAATTCCAACTTATATTAACCCTATAGGACAGAGTAAATCTGCTCTGTAGAGTTTCCAAGGCTGCAAATCTTTAAGGAGGTAGACTGCCTCATCGTTCTCCTTTGGAGCAGCTGGTAGATTAGAACCGCCAACCTTTGTGTTAGTAGTCCAACACTTAACCCACTGTGCCACTAGGGCTCTTAGCTGGCACATAACAGAGATTCTGTATAGGGTTTCCAAGGCTGGAAATCTTTGTGGGAGCAGAAAGCTTCATCTTTCTCTCAAAGAGTGGTTGGTGGGTTTGAATGCCGACCTTGTGGTTAGCAGCCCAGGGTTCACCCTGTAGCTCCACAAGGGCTCCACTGCTGGCACATGTTGTTGTGAAGTGCCAGCTCGGCGGTTCCAACTCATAGCAACCCCGAATAGGGTTTCTGAGAAGCGGCTGATAAATTTGAACAGCTAACCTTGCGGTCCAGTGCATTATCCCACAGTGCCCCACTATAGTAGGTGCGTAATAAATACATGCTGAATGGGGAAAAGTGTTGTTTGGCCTCATTTCTTTTTCCCCAGTAGATCTCACTGCCTTGGTTTGATGCTGGCACATAGAATAGTTGAGTTATTTGAGGCAATGGGAGGGGGAGAAAGTGAACTGCTAGGCAGAATACGCTCTCCCATCCCCTCATCACTGGGCAAATATGCCCATGCCAACACGTCAGCTGCCCTCATTAGCACCAAAGCTGCCCTGACTGCCCTCTCCGGGAAATTCTAATTGGCTCCAATCAGGGAGAGCTGGTCTGGGCTCTGCAGTGACAGCAAGCAGCTCCACTGTTCGAAGAGCAGGTAGAAAGGTCACTTTGGAAACACCATTTCCAAAAGCAGAGTAATTACCCATAGAGCTCATTTCTGGCTTTCACAGCGACTGCTGAGGAATTTTTATTTATCCAGTCCTATTGCTGGGGGCTGGCCTTCCTCAAGACCTGGGGTCCAGCAAGCAGATAAGTCTGGATTTCCAAGGGGCTATAGGGGCTCAGGAAATCCCCAGGTGGCACAAATGGTTAAGTGCTTGGCTGCTGATGGTTTGAATCTACCCAGGATGCCTGGAAAGAAAGACCTGGAATTGTACTTTTTTTTTTTTTTTTTTTTTTTTTAGCATCAACAACCAACCACAGACTATTAGCTATTGTGGTCCAACTTGTGAAAACCCTGTTTTTTGCTTTTCTAATGCATAATACACTTTCCTTAAAATTCTGCTCTCCCTCATATTCTTTCTCAGTCATTTTTTAAAAATAAATGTTTTATTGTGAATTATGTGATAGTTTACATGGGAGAACATTAGTTTTACATTCATTCTATCACACATCGTTTCATTGCTATGGTTACAATCCAGTCCATGCATCATCAACCAACCAACCAAAGGGTATACCCTGCAAGCCTGTCTCCCCTCCCCCCTCGGTCGTCAGCACACAGCCCCTTTCCCTTTCTGGAGCTCAAGTCCCCAGGTGCTGTACTTTTGAAAACCCTGTGGAACACAGTTCTACTGTGACACACCTGAGGTCACCATGTGTCAGAATTGACTCCACAGCAACTGTGTTTATTTGTTTTTTTTTTGTTTTGTTTTTTTAAATAGAGGGTGCGAATGTCGAGAGACTAAAATTCCAGGATTAGGAGAGTGGGCTGCATTTTAGACAAAAGGGTGTCATTAAAGGCTGGTGGTTTCTATGTATGTACTAGTGAATGTAGGGGCAGATTACTTAGAAAGCAAGGTAAGCACAGGTTTACTTGTGGTTATTTATTAGTCTGTAGTTAACAGTTGCACACCTGGGTTTCACCACATCAAAGATGTGCTTACTTTGCTTAATGGGTACTGGGTCCCTGTGAGAAATGCTATAACTGGGAAGAGGCTTTGTCCCTGTAGGAAGGTGCTGTGGAGTTGGGAGAGAGACCCAGAAGCAGCATCTTTGATGTGGTGAGAAAATATGAAACTGTTCACTACAGACCCTTAGGCAGCTATCCCTCCGTTCTGGCTGCTGTGGCATTGGTTTTTGTCTCTGTCACTGACTTACTGCACTCTACTGCATTTACATTGATTTGTTTAGTCATCTGTCTACCAAGATGGCATGTCAACTCCTCGAGGACACTGACCATGGCTTATTCATACTCATATTCTTGGTTTATTCCCTACTTCGAAGTCTGGCACTTGACAAATATTTAATAAATGACTCTTTAAATGAAGGGCATGGAAGACACTGGTAATAAGCAGATGAACCAATGTAGGCACAGAGCTGTACAGTAAAAACAGCATGACAAAGTGGGTAAGTTTGGCCTTTGGAGTCAAACGGGTTCCAATCCAGCTCTGCTAGTATGTTAATTAGGGTCAGATTTGGCTGTAAAGGACCAAAAAAAAAAAAAAAATAGTGGCTTAAGCAAGTTAGTTGTGTATTTTTCTTTCACATAAATGTTCTAGAGATGGTCACATCAGGACTGCTGAGCTAGCTCTGCTCCTCAGAATCCTCAATTACTCAGGCTCCTTTTATCTGTGGCTCTGCTGTTGGGGACCTTGGTCACATCATGGTTCAAGATGACCTTCCTAGAGCTCCAAGTATCACATCCGCATTCCACCAGCAGGAGGAAGGAGAGTAGGAACAAACTTCCAGGAAGTTTTACATACTTTTATTTGCATACCTTTACCTGTAAGTTCTGGAGTCCTAGTGTGGTGCTGTGGGTAAATGCATTGGACAGCGAAGTGAGTTTGAACCAGGCCAGCAGTTCAAGTTTACCAGTTGCTCCTTGGAAACCTATACAGGGTCACTATGAGTTGAAACTGATTCAACGGCATTAACAACAATAACAACCACACCCATATGTTCTAGTGTGGCACTGTTGAATAAGCACTGGGCTACTCCACAAGGTCTGCAGTTCAAAGCCTATACAGGGTCACTGTGCATCAGACCTGACACAATAGCACTTAACAACAAACAACATAGTGGGAAGCATTACACTTGACGATAGAAATGATGCTGGAGATCGCATGATACAATTTTAAAGTCCTGGTGTGGCACTAGAGGATAAACCTTGGACCACAAGGTCTATTTGAACCACAGGTTCGGTGGTTTAAACTCAGCAGCTGCTCCTTGGAAAACCCTAAGCAGGATCACTCAGTCGGAAACAACTCGATGGCACTTAACAACAACCCATAAATTGGAGTCCTGGTATGGCTCTGTAAGCACTTGACTGTTAACCGCAACGTCGGTGGTTTAACCCACCAGTCACTTGTTGGAAACCCTATACAGGGTTGCTATGAGCTGGAACTGACTCTATGGCACTTAAAAAAATAAGTTTGGGAGTGTGGTGGCTCTGTAAGTAAGCACTGAAATGTAAACAACAAGTTCAGTGGTTCAAGCCCACCAGCTGCTCCATGGAAGAAAGATGAGATTTTCTGCTCCCACAAAGAGTTAAAGCCTCAGAAACCCTATATATAGTCATTATGAGTTGGAGCTGACGCAATGGCACTTAACAACAACAACAATAACCCCTAAGTTATTCACATGGATGCACACACCTTGCTTCAACAAAGTTTGTGAAATGTAGTCTCAATTCTAGTAGGCCATGTATGAAGCTTAAAAATGGGGAGTCCTGGTGTGGTGCTATGGGTTAATGCACTGGACTGCAAGGTCGGGTCACTATTAGTTGAAACTGACTCGACTACACTTAACAACAACAACATTATTATATGGGAGAGCCCTGGTGCTGTGCTGTGGCATAAAGTACTAGACCCCAAAGTTGGTTTGAACCATAAGGTTAGTGGTTCAAACTCACCAGCCACTCCTTATTATGAGTGGAAACTGACTTGACAGCACTTAACAACAACTACAAAAATATTACTATACAGGAGTTCTGGTGTGGAGCTATAGGATAAACACTGGACTGCTAACTGAAAGGTCAGCAGTATAAGCTCACCTTGGAAACCCTATGCAGGGTCACTGTGAGTCAGAACACACTCAACTGCACTTGACAACAACAACATTACTATGCAAAAAGGAGTCATTGGATTTAAAAGAAGAATCTTTTCTGCCATACTCACTAGCTTTGAAAGAACTTAGTCCCTTTGAGAATGTGAATCAACCTCTTTGATTCTCAGTGTCCTCATTCAAGAGTTGTAAGAATGCATGTAAATGCCTTAGCAAAATGCTTGGCTTTACTAAAGGCTCTGCTATTATTATTATTATTGTGATCCAATAAGCAAGGTAAGCACAAGCTTATTTGTGTTTACTTACTAGTCTGTAGTGACAATCTCAAAGGGTTTAAATGTGAATTTGTTCTCTACAGATTAGTAACCACAAGTAAATCTGTGCTTATATTGCTTACTGGGTACTCTGTCCTCATCACGGATTGTAAATTGAAAAGAGGCTTTGATTTTGCAGGAAGATGCTGTAAGGTTGGGAGAGAGACAGATGCCAGTCATAACTAGAAGCAGAATCTTTGGTGTGGTGAAAAACTGTGAAACTGTTCAATAGAGATTAACAAGTATGTGCAAATAAACCCATGTTTATCTTGCTTACTGGGTAATCCAATACTAGTGGCAAAATGAGGGTTCTGTAGCAGGGGCTTATGCATGAGAATTGTCCTTCATGAATACGAGTCCCAGCTCTGCTGCCTACCAGCTCTGTGACTTGGAATGAGTTACTTGACCTCTCTGAGCCATAGTTTTCATATCTACATTGTTGTTGTTAGGTACTATGCAGCCAATTTTGATGTTTAGCACCCCCAAATGACAGAGTAGAACTGCCCCATATGGTTTCCAGTGTTGTAATCTTCAAGGAGGGAGACCTAGTGTCACAGTGGTTAAAGTGCTTGACTGCTAACCAAAAGGTCTGGAACTGAACTCACCAGCTGCTCAGAGGGAGAAAGATGTGGCAGTCTGCTTCTGTAAGTATTTACAATTTTGGAAAACTCCTCTTGGAGCAATTCTAGTCTATCTTATAGAGTTGCTATGAATTAGAATGGACTTGATGGCAAGGGGCTTGAAGTTAGGATGGGGGATGCAATTTAGAAATTGTCCATGTGCTTCATACCCTCTCTATACCCATGATGACAACCCTATCTTCATAAGTGGTGGTGGTCATCTCCCATGGAGTCGGTTCCTACTCATAGCTACCCTGCATAGAATTTCTGAGGCTGTAAATCTTTACAGACAGAAAGCCTCATCTTTTTCCCGACTCATAACCACCACACTTCCAGAATGCCTTTTCTTCATAGGGCTGTAGCGATTAATCAGGTTAATGTATGTAAAGCATTTAGCGTAGGCCAAGTTACAAATAACAAGTGTTGGTTTCTGTTATGACTAACCAAGACAAGCCCAGAATGACCTTGAGATTGACCATGAAGTGGATGATGGAGAAGGTTTCATAGAATTCTGTCCAGCCACTTGTTGTTGTTGTTGTTAAGTGCCGTCGAGTCGGTTTCGACCCATAGCGACCCTGTACAGGGTTTCCGACTAGTCTCTAAAAATCAACTCATTCCAAGGGGCGGGACCAATGCTGTAACCAGGAGGCAATAAATTAACTTGGCCCACAGTGACTTGCATTTAGTACGCTTGCATTTTGAATTCTATCCAAATGGAGCTGACCTTAAATGCAACGGGAACATGCTCTGCCTTCCTGTTTGTTTCCTTTCCCCAAAATTATCAGCAATTTTCATCTATAGGGTGCCACAAAGAATTTCTGGCCCCGGCAGGTCCAGGCTGCATTCTTCTCAGGAAGGAAAGCAATCTCAATAGGCCCAAGACACCAAGTAATAGGAAGAATTGGAGGCATAGAACTTAATTTATTGGTTCCAATAAGCCAAATTGGGACCCTTGGCCATTTATTCTCTGTGTTCCCATCTCAGCACCTGCCAGGGTCCTGGAGGACAGGAAAAAGGAGGTAGGAAAGAGGGAGATCATTGCTGGAGCTGTTTGGGCTGAGATCCCTCCTGACCCAGCTCCCAGGTTCCCTGGGCGCCTTCCCCACTCAGCCTTCTACCATGTTGACTCCTCCATCAGCTGGCACAACCTCAGTGGTACTCCAGGGTAACCCACCTATAAAGGAGTCACTGCCAGAATCCAAAAGACTCCCAGTTAAATCAAGAACCTGCTTCTTCTCAGAATCTGCAAGAAAATGTACCACTTGAAGCGAAAAATTGGAAACAACCTAAATGACTAACAAAAGGAAAATGGTTGTGCAAATGAGGGTTCCATTACTTCAAGCGATATTATGCATCAATTAAAATTTATGTCATGAAGATTATGTGACAACTTAGACAACTGAAGTTAAATGAAAATATACATTCTTGCCATGAGATTAAATGCAAAAATTAGATGTGCCTCTGTACATATGCAAAGGAATACCAAAAAAGAAAAAAAAAATGAGGTAGCAGGATTATAGGTACAATTTTCTCTTTATTCTAATAACTATTCCTGCTCTTTCAGCTTGAGAAGTGCTGAGCATATTCGCCCCTTTTGATTATCTAACTGTAGGTCTTTGCACATTTCATTATAATACTTGCGCTCATCTTCTGGAGCCGCCCTTTGAAAATCTCTGTTCAATTCTTTTATGTCCTTATTTCTTCCATTCACTTTAGCATCTCTATGCAGGAGAGCAAATTCCAGTCTCTTTTGGCATTCAGTTTGGTCTTTTCTTCTTTCCTGTCTTTTTAATGACCTTTTGCATTCTTCCTGTATGATGTTTTTTATGTCATCCTACAGCTCTCTTGGTCTTCAATCGTTAGTGCCTAATGCATCAACAATGTTCTTGAGATGATCTCTAAATTCAGGTGAGATATGTGCAAGGTCATATTTTGGTTCTTGTGAACTTGTTTTAATTTTCTTTGGCTTCAGCCTGAACTTACATATGAGCAATTAATGGTCTCTTCCACAGTCAGGCCCTGTCCTAGTTTTGGATGGTGATATGGAGCTTTTCCACTGTCTCATCCCACAAATACAGTTAATTTTATTTCTGTGTATTTCATCTGGTGAGGTCCATTGTATAATCACCTTTTATGTTGTTTAAAAAGGTATTTGCAGTGAAGAAATCATTGGTCTTGCAAAATTCTATCATGCGATCACCAACATTATTTCCATACCAGGGCCATATTTCCCAACCTTCCTCTTTATTTCCAACCTTTGCATTATAATCACCAATAATTATCACTGCATCTTGATTGCATGTTTGGTCAATTTCAGACTGAAGAAGTGTTGCAGACCATGTAAGTCTAGTCAGAGGTTCGAGGCCCTCTAGGGCCAAGTGTAACAAATGAGGCCACTGGCAGTTAATGGCAAATTAATATTCAGGTATATATATTAAATTAATACACTGGAGCCTTTGACAATCCACAGATAAATGTGGTATTTTCCTAAAGCCGAGACTAAAGGTTGCAAGGTTAAGCCTTTCTCCAAAGGATTAACTAAAAACATCTTAGCTACTTCACAGTTCTTTGTTCCATAGACAAAGAACCCATCCTCCCTAATCCTTTTCCAGGTGTAGTCCATTAACCTGGGCTTCTGGAGTCCTCCTCTGCAGACCTGGCTCAGGAAGCCAAAGCAGCAGGACTCCACCCAAGCTTTTGTCATTACTCTCACCTTCCCCCACCTTAGCTCAGGGGCTATAGATATGTTAATTGGGCCTGAGAAACCAAGTTGTGGGCCTGGGATTTGAACTAGCGAAGCACAATGTAAAGTTACCTGAATGTCTGGAAAAGTACTGATGTTAGCTGTACCTTGCCTAAGTCCCTCCCAGCTTGGTGTGAAGCTCCTCCTCTGAATAAAGCAGAGGCCCGAGCCTCCCCAGGTGTGCATTGCTGGTTGGGAGGCATGGAGTAAAGATGGCAGGGCAGTGAGTTGCTGCCTGCAGAGGCCATGATGCCTGTAGTCCCAAGCCTGCCCACCAGTGATGTATCCACCCTGGCTTTGGGGTGCCTCATTGTCTCTCTCTTTGTCTCTTTCTGTGTATTCTTGATATATATGAATCGCCGTCAGGTATCCCCTCCTCGTGAACTGAACCCCAATGTCGAGGCGGGTCCCCGACAGGTTCTTGCCTGGGTTTTGGTGTTTTATTCAGTGTGGCTGTAGTTTGACTGTATGGCAACATTTGCTATCTCTTCTTGGGTAATATAGGGAGAGAAAGAGTCCCCCAAAGGTAGAAGGGGGAGCATAAAACAGCAAAACAGCAAAAGCAAAAAAAAAAATTCAAAAAAGCAACAACAACAATAAAAAGACAAAACTAGACTGAATACTGTGGTCTAGAACCACAGAAAAGGGAGAGGAGGGAGAGAAAAAAAAAAAAAATCTGTAGCCTAATATGAGTATGACTTTAATGTCCTCTCTTCATCATCTTGCCTTCAAAGCTGCCTGAGAGACACTGTTGGCTGTTATGCTATACCTCAGGTTTTAATTTAATTTTCAGCCTGTTTTGATTTTAAACTCTCTTTCCCTCTCTACACCCCTGTCCTGGCCTTTCCCGTATTTAACAAACAAAAAGCAAAAAACAGTTTAGGGCCAGCTATTGGGCCGAGACTATCTATGTGAATGTGTGGCAGAAGACCCCACTAATAGTGAGGGTGGGGGGTGTCCACTCACTCAGGCACCCACGCTAGTCTCCAGAATGGAGGTGCACAGTGTGTGTGGAGGGGGAATGAATAGATACCAAAAAATAAAAATAAAAAAGGAAATCAGAATAAAGCAAAACCAACAAAGTGTATTGTCCACCTTTGCTCCAAGTTTCCCATGGCATTTTTCCATGGTGTTTCTGCTCCCCTGCTTGGTTTTGCCCAAGTTGTCAGCTTGGGGTCACTGAGCCTGGCAGATTCAAAAGTATGTGATTTCTTACTTTTGCTACAAGTTCCACTAGCTATAAGCCTTCAAACCTTTTAAATATTCCTATCTCTGTGGCTCCGAGTTTTGGAGCTCTGCCCTGGATCTGCTTTGCCTGGTATTCTGTGGTATCTCTGATGGCGAACTTCACTGAACCTCCACTCTAGCTGCCATCAAGCCCTGCCTCCTTTTAAAAATTTTGATGTGAAGGTGTATTAATTTTCTTTGAGGTTACCTTGTAATTTATTAATTTTTTTCCTCACTTAAAACATTCTGTTTTATTTTGAAATTTACTTAACTTCCTTGCCATTTGGAAGTTCTGTAGCTATACTATTCCCTCTTTTTGTTTGTGGTTGACTTCATTTTAAATTGATACTTCTGGTTCTCTATTTTTGGTCTTGTAGGTTTGTTTTACTTTAAATATTTCTGTATCTGGATTGGAGTCCTGATGTGGTGCTGTAGGATAAGCACTGGACTGTAAGGTCAGTAGTTGAAACCCACCAGCTGCTCCTTAGAAACACAATACAGGGTTGCTATGAGTCAGAAATGATCAATGGGACTTCACAACAACAACATCTGGATTGATTTCTGGGTGGTGTTGTCATGTATGATAATCTGTTGTCTACTGTGGTTGATTCTCAATCTAGAGAACATCTTTTAGTATGCTTTTGTAAAATTGGTCTGGTTATTACAAATTCCTTAATTTCTGGTTATCTGGAAATGTCCTAATTTTGCCATTGTATTTGAGGGACAGCTTTGTTGGGTATATAATTCTTTGTTGGCAATTTTTTCTTTCAGAATTTTGTGTATGCCATTGCCTTCTTGCCTGCATAGTTTCTGCTGAGAAATCAGATCTTATTTGTTCTCCTTTGCAGGTAACTTTTCATTTTGTTCCAGCTGTTCTCAGGATTCTTTCCTTGTCTCTGGTTTTGGGCTACTTTTGATATGTTTTAGTGATTTTCTTTTGGGATCTATCCTGTTTGGGGTTCATTCAACTCCTTGAATCCTTATCTTCTCATCTTTTAAGAAGTTAAGGAAGTTTTCTTCCAATAACTCTTTGACTTTTTTTTTTTCTCCCTGTGCTTTTTGTTATCTCTTCCTGTTCTGGAATTCTGATCACATGTAATTTATTCCTCTTCATGGTGTCCCACGTAATTCTTAGGCTTTCTTTGGATTTTTTTCATTCTGACTGTTCTTATAGTGTACTAATACTGAGATGTTTATCTACAAGCTCACTAATTCAGGCTTCCATTGTTTCAATTCTACTTCTTTGTCCTTTCAATGTAGTTGTCCATTTCTGAAATCTTAATATTAGTCTTCTGGATTTCTAATAATGGATTTTGTATTTTTTCAAAGTTTGCATTTATTTTGTCTGTTTGCTGAATTCCTTAAAGTTTTTTCTGTGTTCTCCTTGCTTTCCTCAATCCTTCTGTCAATCCTTTTAAAGTACCTAAGTATCATTCTTTTGAATCATTTTCATTTCATTTAGTTCCATTACCTGTTTTTCCTCAGAAATATTTTCTGGCTCTGCATCTTGGTCATTTGTTTTTTGTGTGTGAGCTAAAATTGTTTGTTGTCTTTAGGGTATTGTGGTGGCGTTATATTTTACTGATGGTTATATTTATGTGCTCTTAGGCTCTCACCAAGGAGCTCTGGTAGCATAGTGGTTACGAATCGGGCTGCGAGCCGCAAGGTCAGCAGTTCGAAACTAACAGCTGTTCTGTGGGAGAAAGATGAGGCTTTCTGCTCCCGTAAAGATTTCCAGCCTGGGAAACCCTGTACAGGGTCGCTATGAGTCAGAACCGACTCCACAGCACATAACAACAACAACAACAACAGGCTCTCACCAAATGTCTCCTGTGGGTGTAGTTAGAGAATGGGAGATGCCATTGTTGTTCACCACTCACACACCTTAGTTTAGGGTGGGTTTGGCTGGTGTTGACTACTGTTTATCCTTGATCAGGTAATATCAAGCTGGGTTATCTAGAGACGCAAAACCAGTGAAATATATATATAT
>NW_006408603.1:3389780-3392711 GCF_000296735.1 Chrysochloris asiatica | reverse complement strand
TATATATATTTAAAGAATGGAGTCCTGATGTGGTGCTGCAGGTTAATGTGCTAGGTTGCAGAGTTGTTTGAACCGTAAGGTCAGCGGTTCAAGCTCACCAGCCACTACTTGGAAACCCAATACTGGGTCACTATGGGTCAGAACTGACTCAGAAGCACTTAACAACAACAACAATATAAAGAGAAGCTTATCTTACAATTGTAGAGTCCCAGGGCCCCAGTGGAAGAGAGATAGACAGAGTCCTTCCCATGTGTCCATTAAATTGGGAGCATAGCACACCCCAAGGAAGCAATCCTTTAATTGATTGAATGTTCATAGCTGCTCATCATATAACTAACCATGCTTATATTAGGTTTCATCACCATGGGAATAAGCACATCCCAACTGTTATACCTCTGGAAATCATAGCCTAGTTAAGTTGCCACAGAAACCTAACCACTACAGTTTACCCTTAAGAACTGGAAACCTATAAACTCTCTATATAATCTCTAAATAAAGGAAATTGTAAAGCCATACTTATACCTAACATGATATAACTAAAACATGTACAACCAAAAATGCACTGTCCCCATTTACATCTTATATGTCACAAACGAACAAAGCAAAAATATGTGATACCTACAAAACAAAATTAAAAATATGTATTCTTTTAAATGTCCAAAGGACACATTCTGCAAGCCAGCCTCCTTCCTGTAGGCACAAAGCCTTACTTAATCCCCGGGGTCTAGAGCCCATAGCTGCTCTGTCTTTCCATGCCACCACCTCTACCACTATCTCTCCTGTGGCTGCTTTTCCGGACAGTGATCCCATGCTCCACTCATGCTCTTCCTTAATGATGGTCCTGAGATCATCTGTTCCTGAAATGAAAGATTACTCCCTCCTTTTAGTTATGCATTTTTTACTATTAAAACCATGTCAGTATCATGCTCCATCCCCTTTTATCAGACCCATCTGGAAAAGAGGAAAACTAGTCAGTGGGGATTCTCCCTGTTCCCTCTTTCTAAAAGTAAGTAAGCACACTCATGAAAGCATGTAAGCCAATTACTTTATTCCTTTGTAGTCTTTCCATTTTTGATAGCTAATGTGTAAATTGCTTGTCTCTATCAATCCAGTACACTGAGGAGACAAACATGTTCCTTGATCTGAAGAATCTTCCATCCCAATTGGAATTTTGAGCAAGTGCATTCATACAAAAAAGTCTAGTCCAACAAATTGCAGCAATTAACATTTGCTCAGAGTATCAAATGTCTATATCTTCATCTAGTCAGGTTCTGGTCAACTCAACCCTAGCCACCCAAGATAGGCCAAATGGGTACCACCTACAAGTTTGGGAGTTCCCACACCTCCCTGAACTTCAAATCAACTGCCCCTTAATTCTCAGTCCTAGCACCCATTGGCTAGGTCAGTGCCCATGGGCTCAGGAGTTCACACAACTTCCTAAATGTCAAACCAGCCAGCTTTCCATTCTTAGCCCGTGTCTTCATTGCTGCATTTTCCACAATTCCACTCACAAGTAGATCCAGGTGGTCACCAGAGAGCATACAGCTTGCCGGTTCCCTTTAAATTTCAGTCCTACAAGGGGGTTTTCTCTGACGATGAGACTTACCTTGCCTTGTTGATGTTAAGTGCCTTTGAGTCAGAATTCCAACCCATAGTGACCCTGTTTAGGGTTTCTGAGGAGGGAGCAGAAAACCTCATCTTTCTCCTGCAGAGCAGCTGGTAATTTCGAACTGCTGAACTTAAGGTTCCCAGCCCAATTCATAACCATTATGCTACCTTGCTTGGATGCCTCCAAAACTCAAAATGCCCAATTGTCCATTGTTTTTCCTCTGTTTGAATCTCCTGTTCTTCCACCGTTCTGGGGTGGTCTGCATGTCTTTTCAAATGCAAATGTACCAACTCTGAAGGTTCTGGGTGTAGCTCAGGATCCCATATTCAACAAAGGCTTAAAGTACAAAGCCTATTTTTTTTTCAGGAAACTTCTAACTTCTCTTTTAGCAAATCCAGTAAAGTACAGGCTGATGGCAGGCTCACAAGCTCTCTGTAATCATCACACCCAATATTCATTCCTATCACACATGTATATCTATTTTACAATGATAGTCAGGAAAAACTAATATCCATAAGGAAGTCAGGCACATAATAAACCTTTTTAAAACACTCCAAGTTCAGATTTTTCTCTATCTCAGACTAAACCCATTCATATGCATACGGTTTAAGCCTCTGGCAAGGTGGATTCCATTGGCCCTGCCCTGCCATCCATCAGCCATCCTTTTTAACCAGCATGACATCAGCTCCATGCAACTCCAGAAGCTGCTGCTCTCCCCTCTGCTGAAATATTTTATCCCATGATCCTTTGTTCTTTCTCCCACGAAACCTCACAATTTCATAGGTCAGAGCCATTGCAATGAATCCTGCTCACAGCGCCAAATGCTTAAACCAAGTGGGGATCATGTCCTCTGATTCCACAAGAAGGAAAGAAGACCAAACTCAAAATCAGCCCAAAGCCAATTCCTATGGAGTGGAGGTCAGACAAGCCTCTACCCTACATATGGCTGTGTGCCGTGGAGTCGGTTCTGACTCATAGCGACCCTGTACAGGGTTTCCGAGGCTGTAAATCTTTATGGGAGCAGAACGCCTCATCTTTCTCCCACGGAACAGCTGATAGTTTCAAACTGCTGACCTTGCGGTTCACAGCCCAATTTATAACCACTACGCTACAAGAGCTCATATATGTATATATTCCTTCCATATTCTCTTGATGCTTTCTGCACTAGGGTGCGCCTGACCCAGGCCATTGTGTTTTCAATAGCCTCATATGGATGTGAAAGCTGGACAGTGAATAAGGAGGATCGTGGAAGAATTGATGCCTTTGAGTTGTGGTGTTGGAGGAGAATACTGAAAGTGCCATGGACTGCCAAAAGAACCAAT
>NW_006408603.1:3329531-3388890 GCF_000296735.1 Chrysochloris asiatica | reverse complement strand
AAAGATTTACACCCTCGGAAACCCTGTACAGGGTCGCTATGGGTCGGACCCGACTCGATGGCACTTAACAACAACAACAACAACAACAACAATAATGGAAAAATACTGAATGATATAGAAAGCATCATAGTAAAATGGAAGATTTACACAGAGTCACTGTACCAAATGTCCGATAATCAGCCATTTCAAGAGGTATCATATGATCAAGAACTGATAGTACTGAAGGAAGAAGTCCAAGCTGCACTGAAGGCATTGGTGACAAACAATGCTCCAAGAATTGAAGGAATATAAGTTGAAATCTTTCAACAAACTAATAATGCAGCACTGGAGGCACTCACTCATCCATGTCAGAAATTTGGAAGACAGCTTCTTGGCCAACTGACTGGAAGAGATCCATATTTGTGCTCATTCCAAAAGAGGTGGATGACCCAATGGAATGCAGAAATCATCTAACAGTATCATTAATAACAATGATGTCATTAATATTATAATGCAAGTAAAATTTTGCTGAAGGTCATTCAAAAACAGCTGTGACTGTATGTCGACAGAGAACTGTCAGACATTCAAGCTGGATTCAGAAAAGAACATGGAGCTAAGGATATCATTGCTGTCAGACGTGTCTTGACTGAAAGCAGAGAACCAGAAAGGCGTTGCTTGTGCTTTATTGACTATGCAAATTCTTTTGCTGTGTGAATCATGACACACAAATGGGCAGTTCAGAACACTTCATTGTGTTCATGAGGAACCTGTACATAGATCAAGAGGCAGTCATTAGAACAGAACAAGGGGATTCTGAAAGGTTTAAAATGAGGAAAGGTGTGCACCAGGGTTGTATTCTTTTCCATACTTATTCAATATTTGCTGAGCATATAATCTGAGAAAATGGAGTCTATGAAGCATAATATCAGAATTGGAGGAAGACTAAGTAACAACCTGCGATATGCAGGTGATACAACATTCCTTGCTGAAAGTGAAGAGGACTTAAATTATTTCTGGATGAAAATCAAACCACAGGTAATACCTTGGATTGCACCTCAAGGTAATGAAAACAAAAATCCTTACAACTGGACCAATAAATAACATAATAGTAGATGAAGAAAAGATTAAAGTTGTCAAAGACTTCATTTTGCTTGGATCCACAATCAACACTCATGGAAGCAGCATCCAAGAAATCAAACAATATATTGCAGTAGGTAAATCTGCTGCATAAGACCTCTTTAAAGTGTTCAAAAGCAAAGATATCAGTTTGAGATCTACAGTGCACGTGGTATTTTCAATAGCTTCATATATATGTGAAAATTGGACACTGTCTAAGGAAGACTGTAGAAGAGTTAATGCATTTGAGTTATGGTGTTGGAGAAGAATATTGAAAGTACCATGGTCTGCCAGGAGAGCAAACAAATCTGTCTTGGATTAAGTATAGCCAGAATACATAGGTCAGATTGGTGTGACATTTTCTCTTATACTTGTGCTTTATTGACTATGAAGTCTTTTGCCTGTGTCAATCAAGACGGTATCCGGAGGGACCAGTATCTGGTGAAGGACATCATGCTTGGTAAAGTAGAAGGGCAGTGAAAAGAGGAAGACCCCCAACAAGTTGGACTGGCACCGTGGCAGCAACAATGCACTCAGGTATAACAATGAGGCTGGTACAGGACCAGGCAGTGTTTTGTTGTGTTGTGCATTGAGTTGGAACTGACTCAACAGCATCGAACAACAATTCATGCTCTTTGTGCATTAAATAAGAAAAACAGTGAGAAATCCTGCTCACTATCCTCACATGCATCTCTACCTACTAAAAAGGAAGAAGATGCCGAACCATTAGAATTTGTTAGTCTGTCTCCTTTACTTGTTTGATATCAATTTCTCAGTCAATAAAGGAACCTTGGGTCACAGTGGGTAAAGCATTCAGCTGTGAACCAAAACACTGGCAAATTTTACCCACCAGCTGCTTTACAGGAGAAAGTTGTGGCTATCTGCTTCCGTAAAGATTTACAGCCTTTGAAATCTAATGGGACAATTTGACTCTGTCCTGTAAAATTGCTCTGAGTCAGTATCTAGTAGACACAGATGGCTTGGTGTGGTTTCTCAATCCTAGTCTCAGGAAAAGACATGACTACTTTAAATTGAAAGCAAACCATAAGTGAACTCAGTCCCCTGGCCAAGTCTCCTCCCAGTAGGTGATGAAAGCAGCCCCTGGGTCAAGTCAATCTTGCACCTTCCCACAAACACCTCATACTCTCACACTCCTACAGGTGCACAATGCTTAAAAGCCTGGAGTGCTTACAGCTGGCTCACCTGAGGTTGGCGTTAGGGGCGGGGCTGGCTATCATTCAGCACCAGAAACAAAGCCACCTGAAAGCTCTTGACTCTCTAGATTTGGCTGAGTGAAGAGGAGAAATAAGAAATCATCACTTTATAATGATCCAGAATTTCAGGAACCACTGAATACCATGCCTGCCACCATGTAGGCCCTAGCAAATCACTCACTCTCCAAATTAAGGGAACTGATTATAAGCTGCCTCTTTGGCTGATGGGCCAAAGAATGAAGGAAAAACTGAGCATTTTGCAAATAGGAAGCAGAGTCCATCAGAAAAAGCATAGGATCTGGAGTCAGAAGGTTTGGGTTCAAACCAAGGTTCTGTCACTCATGAGCACTGTGACTGTAGGCTGTTACCCAGTCTCAGTTTCTTCATCAACAAAATGGAGATCACACCATCCTCTCAAGTGGATTATGGTAAAAATCAAGTGAACTCAGATATGGGAAAACAAAAACAAAAAACCCAACCCCTTGGCATTGAGTTGATTCCAACTCAAGGTGACCCATGATCCAGTATGCTCCAGAGTGTAACTAGTTCACAGGGTTTTCTTGGTTGTGGTTTCACAGAGAAGATTCCCAGGCCTTCTGTGTCACCACTGGATGGATTTGAACTGATAACCTTTCAATTAGTAATCAAGAGCAAATTGTTTGTATCACCAGGAATATGAAAAATGTGGTAAATATAAACATTATATTTATTTATAAATATTTTTCTGACATATCCCCATGATGGGCAGTTAGAACTCAGAAGAAAACAACCACACTATTTTCCACAGTAGCATCATGATGAGAGGTAGTTGGGAGGTAACTTTCCAAAAGTCTCAGCTTATTCCCTGATGTTGTAGGGATGGGACCTTCTAAGGTTGTGCTGCCATTGGCTGCTGCTTTTCCCTTTCAGTTTGATATTCCTGACAAGTCAATTTCAACTCACAGAGATCCTTTAAGATAAAAGAAAACTGCTTCCTTTGAGTTTCCAAGACTGTAAATCTTTATGGGAGCAGATAGCCTTATATTTCTCCTGTGGAGTGACTGGTGGGTTTGAACTGCTAACCTTCTGACTAAGAGTCCAGCATTTAGCCCACTGTGTAACCCCAGTAAGAAAGAAGTTGTAAGAAAGGAATTGTCAAATACTTAACAGTTATTAACTAAGACTAAGAGGCGATCATTTTAATAGAACAAGGGGATACTGTGTGGTTTAAAATCAGGAAAGATGTGCACCAGGGCTTTATCCTTTCACCATATTTATTCAATCTGTATGCTGAGCAAATAACTCAAGAAGTTGGATTATATGAAAAAGAATGTGGCATCAAGATTGGAGGAATGCTCATTTAACAACCTGGGATATGCAGATGATACAACCTTTCTTGCTGAAAACGCAGAGAACTTAAAATACTTACTGATGAAGACCAAAGACTACAGCTCTCAGTACAGATTACATTTCAACATAAAGAAAATGAAAATCCTCACAACTAGGTAAATAAACAACATAATGATAAATGGAGAAAAGAAAAACATTGAAGTTGTCAATCTTTTTTTCTTTTTAAAATTTGTTTCCATAGTCAATGCCCATGGAAGCAGCAGTCAATAAATCAAATGACACACTGCATTAGACAAACCTGCTGCAAAAGATTTCTTTAAAGTGCTAAGGAATGAAGACATAACTTTGTGCTTGACCTAAGCCATGGTACTTTCAACCACCTCATATGCAAACAGCAGCCAAATAAGGAAGACCATAGAAAAATGGATGCCTTTGAATTATGGCATTAGTGAAGAATATTAAATATTCCATGGACTGCTAGAAGAATAAACAAATCTCTTGAAAGAAGTATAGCTGGTTGCTCCTTAGAAATGAGGATGGTAAGATTTTGCCTCACTTATTTTGGACATGCTCTCAGGAGGGACCAGTCCCTGGAGAACATCATTCTTGGTAGAGTGGTAGGTCAGTGAAAAAGAGGAAGAGCCCCAATGAGATGGATTCACGCATTGCTACAACAATGGGTTTAAACATAAAAATTGTGAGGATGGTGCAGGACTGGCAGTGTTGCATTCTCATGTATATAGGGTCACTGAGTTTGAACAAACTTGACCACACCTAGCAAGGTTTACTCAGTGGGAAAAGGCTGTGCATGAGGTGGAGGCGGGAGATGCAGGTGCTGCATATGTTTGCATGTCTTTGGTTACATGTGTGAGTATCTTCTCGAATGCCCTATCCAGATCTATAAAGAGCTCTTATCAGCTAAAAGATAAACTGACAGGAGGGAGGCCAAGTCACATGTCCTCCAGATTCTTCCCAAGTATTTACCTTTTCCTGTTGCGAAAGAGCCTCAGCTAACATTTATTAAAGACTTCCTTGGTGCCACCAGCAGCTCCATGGGGGGAAAGACAAGGCTGTCTGTTCCCTTAAAGATTTAGTCTCAGCAAAATAGATGATTGGGACATACTAAAAATTCAAAACTTATGTGCATCAAAAGACTTCACCAAAAGAGTAAAAAAAGGGAAACTACAGAATAGGAAAAAATCTTTTGCAATGACACATCAGATAAGGGACTCATTTCTAAAATTTATAGGAAACTACAACACCTCTACAAGAAAAAGACAAATAACCAAATTAAAAAATGGGTATAAGACATGAACAGACACTTCACCAAGGAGGAGATCCAGGCAGCCAACAAACATAAGAAGAAATGTTCACTATCACTAGTCATAAGAGAGATGCAAATCAAAAGAACAATGAGATATCATCTCACACCAGCAATAACAGCAAAGATCAAAAAAGAATATGACAATAGATGCTGGTAAGGATGTGGAGAGACTGGGACGCTCCTGCATTGCTGGTGGGATTGCAAAATGGTCCAACCTCTATGGAAAGCAATATGGCACTTCCTCAGAAGGCTGGAAATAGAAATACCTATGATCTGCAAGAAATACGAGCCATAACACGAGTAGATATATGCACACCAATGTTCATAACAGCACTATTTACAATAGCAAAAAGATGAGACAGCCTAAGTGTCCATCAATGGAAGAATGGATAAACAAACTGTGGTACATACACACAATGGAATATTATGCTACCTTGAAGAACAGCAAGGCAGCTGTAAGTTACCACATAACGTGGATGAACCTTGAGGACATTATATTGAGTGAAATTATTCACAAAAGAAGAAATAGTGCATAGGGCCACTATTGTAAAAGACTAAGAAAAAGAACCCATACTAAAAGGGGGGAAAAAAGAAAAAAAATTATTTGCTGGTTACCAGGATGTGGGATTGGGGGTGTGAGGGGAGGGAGTGGAAGGTGGAGCACAGTGTAGGGAATAGACACAGGGCAGTTTTGGTGCTGAGGAGAGGGGCAATACACAAGAAAGGAGAGGGGAATGGATGGGATGGGAGAACAGTTAGGCAGGTTTGCATGGGCTAAGTGGGACAGAGGTAAATAATGATACATTCACAACCTTGGAACAACAGGGCTCTGGGATATGGGGATTGAGGCATGGTTTGAATGGGTAAAAGGGGGGAAATAATGTTAAGATGCTTGGCTGTCTTTTGAATCTTGGTTTCCCTTGCCTACAATTGTGAAATAAATACTTGATGGGGGAAAAGGAATAGACAGAAACATCACAATAGAAATCTTGTAAGTCTACCTTCAGCCTATATATAACTGATTGGAATACTTTAAAGGGGGCTAGACATTGCCTAGTAAAAGAGACCTCCTGTGGAGGTTTTGCATTGCATAAAACCTTAGGTGGAAACCAGAACCCCATCCAGAATTGTCTGATGTAGGAAATTTCCACTGAAAAGGATGAGCAGACCAGCCTGGAGTGGCTAGAAGAACAGAAGATACTTCATGAAGGAAGACCAGCAGGAAAAATCCAAAACAATAATGGCAGTCTGATTGATTACTATAAGATCAAGTAAGCTGTTCACTTGGGAGTCATCAAGGCAAGTAGTCAGGTCCCCTCAGAGCAAACTCCCTTCCAATACTAAGACTCAAGGGGAATACACGAGCAGGCATGTGGTCTGGCTGGTGACCACATTGGTCACGGATAAGGGGAAGAAGGGGAAAAAATAGCAATGAAGTTGCGATCTAAGTCCGACCACATTCAATAGACCCCTGTGAACCCGGTTGGAGACCTAGATGGCCAACATTACAGCAAGACCCAGGAACTTCTGGGCCCAGAGGCAGTGACATGGCCACAGAAGACTAGAGTGGAGAGTGAAGCATCCAGCTGATATGAAGTGAGGGGAGATGCATAAGAACACCCATACTTGCAGATAGTACCCACTTGACCTGGCTTTGATGGCTGGATGATCAGAACTCTATTAGAAGAAGAAAGAAGAGGGGGAGAGGAAAAAAAAAAGAGTAACCCACTACAATTTGTGAACTTTACCTATACTTATGGATGTAGTAGCTCAAAAAAGGGAGCAAATCTTTACAGCAAGGATCACTCCCACCCCCTCCGTACACAGGGTTGACAGGGATGGGCAACTTAGACATTGGCTATCCAAAGTGGAGTGGGAGGTGGTGCTATAAAGGCAAGAAATGTCTGGCTTACAAGCTTTCAAGAGGAAGCTTAGTTCCAGATGGGGCGGGGGAAGGTAGAACCTCCACTGAATGATTTCCAATCTGTTGGGACCAGGCTGGCAAAAGGAAATGGGGAGAAAACTCTTGTGGTACAATAGTGAATAATTGCCATCAGGACTGACTGTGAGGATTGGAAACGTTGAGGTAGATGTTTTTTGACAAAAGGAAGGGAGTGATTGATTTTGCAGCCCAGGAGCGGAGGTCCCTGGGACCATCAATTGAGAAGAGTGGAGATCGTGACCCTACCCAGAGAGGCAGTGACATGACACCAGGAATGGAGACAGAAATGATGATGTGGGCAGATGGAGCAGCCGGGGACACTGGACTCAGGGAGGGAGAGGGGCCATGTGCTGACGGCCAGATGGGTGGGCCTGTGGGGTGTACCCTTTGTTTATCTGGTGAAGCATGGAGGGTATTGTAATCATTGCAATGAAACAAAATACGATAGGATGAATGTGAAACTGATGTTCTCCCATGTAGAGCCACATAATTCACAATAAAAACTCAACGGCAGTGGATTTGGTAGTTTTTATGAGTCACAATGCACTTTTTTTGTTTTGTTTTTGGTGCCTGGGGCTGTATCAGAGACTGGTAGGAACGTACACCTTCATTAACCTGTTTAGTAAACAGACACTGCCTGACCCACAAGCAGGACAGAGCCTGCAGTGTCAGGGGCTGGTAAGGCACTTCTGCTGGCCCTATGACCAGAGAGAGAAGTGCCCCAGTCAGGAAGCCAGTTCCTGGGCCTGGTCTGATACTTTGTTTTTTGATGGATGTAAGGCAGAGCTATGTCCAGGTGGCCTGAAAGTCATTCTATCCGCTCAACACAACAATCCTGCAGTCACTCTGGATCCTATTGCTTTCAAGGTGGAGGGTGTGGTGAAGAGAGTTCAGTAGTTTCCATGGAAACCTGGATTCGAGTTTAAGACCATTAGATTCACCCTCTTTCCAAATATCTAGATTTCATTCCAGCAGAGATTAGCGCTAGCTGTATCAATTTTCCCTCCTCCAAAATGGAGTACTCCTGTTGACCAGACATAGATAACATTTGTTTTTGCCTTCCCAGTTTATCTCCCTGCTTCTCCTGGAAATAAAACTTCACTTTCCTTTGAGGCTCATTCCATGTGGTTCAGGTGGAACTGACCTAACCTTCCTCCAAAGCAGAGAAGGGACTTGTCATCGGTCCAATGAGAGTAGCCATCTAGCTCACCACGTAGTGACTGGTACAGAATTGAGCACATGACTCAAGCACAGCCAATCAGAGTCTGCTTCAGACATTGATATGGAGCTACTTGGCAGCCGACTTCTCAAGTGGAACAGAGGAGCAGAAGTCATTATTATCTGGAGAAAATGAAGACAGTGTGCAAAGAGAAGCAGAGCTGAGGGATGGGAAACTAAAGGGAACCTTACAGAAAATATTTGAGCCCCTGTATCCTCTCTTCATATAAGCCAATAAATTCCCTATTTTGCTAAAGCTCTTATGAGCTGGGTTTCTGTCACTTGCAGTGGGAAGAATCCTAACTGTTGCAGCAGGGTTTATCTCAAGACTCCTTGGAGATAGTGTTTCTTAAGCTCAGCCCATCATGCTTATTCTTGGCTGGAGTCCTGATTCTTACAAAACTAATTATGGCCAGAATATGGGGAGAATTCATTCATGGGTCAGGGCACAGGACAGTGCAACTTATGCAGAGATTACTGCTGAGGACCACTTTCCTTGGAGCCTATTATGGACACGAGAGCCATTTAGCACTCGAATTCTTCCCTCCATGCCATTGGCCATAGAACTCTGATTTGTATTCCTTGCTTTCTGAATACATATCTTCAAAATACTTCTTAGAGTCTCAAGAGTATCCCAGTTACTCTACCAAATACTAGAAGCCAGTTTTTGCTCCCAGTGTGTCACAAATGGTTAAGCCTCAACTACTAGCCAAAAGGTTGATGGTTCAAACCTACCCAGAAGTGCCTCCAAAGAAAATCCTAGCAATCTGTTTTCCACAAGGTCACAGTCTTAAAAACCCTATGTATCTGTTCTACTCTGCATAGGTTGGGGTGGCCATGAGTAGGAATTGAGTGGGTGATAAACAACAATGACAGCATCTGCATTTCAGACTATGACAGACTAGGAAGAAAGGCCTGGCAATTTACCACTAAAAATCAGCCAATGGAAACCTCATGGATCACAATATAACATGGCCTTACTTGCTTCTTTGGATGCTTCATCAGGAAGGATCAATAGTTAGAGGAAGACATCATGTTTGGTGATTTAGAGGTCATATGAGTGTGAGGAGACCACAACAACGAATTCAACCAAGCCGGTTGTGAGGATGTGGTACATAAAGTTGCCATAAATTAGAGTTGACTTGAAAGCAGCTTCTACTGATCTGTGATTTATTTCTCTGGATTCTTGGAAGGAACCCTCGTGCACACACACACACACACACACACACACAAAGTGGCTAAGGGCTCAGCTGCTAACTGAAGGGTTGGTAGTTCAAACTGACTCATTGACTCTGTAGGAAAGACCTAGAAATCTACTTCCATAAAGATGACAACCAAGAAAACCTGTTACATGTTACATGGTTACTCTGTTACATGGGATCTCTAAGAATTGGAATGAACTCAACGACCAAATGCTTCTTTGGGTTTGCATCCTCCCCACAGTACTCTCTACTTCTCAAATGAGTTCAATAATTCTTTGCAATGGCCACACAGAATTCAAATACCATACTAGAGTTATGGAGTTGATTAAAGAAATCAACAGTTTACCATTCCGCCCCACAGACTAAAGACCTGGCAATCTGCTTCTGTAAAGATTGTTGTTGTTGTTGTTGTTGTTAAGTGCCATCGTGTTGGTTCCGACCCACAGCAACCCTATATATAGGGTTTCTGAGGAGCAGCTGGTGAGCTTGAACCACCAACCTTGCAGTTCAAATGGCTTTGCAGTCTGGTGCATTAACCCACAGCGCCACACCAGGACTACCCAGAAAATCCTATGGAGCAGTTCTACTCTGTAACACACGGGGTTGCCATGAGTTAGAACTGACTTGAAAGCAATGGGTTTGAGTTTGGCTTATTAAGGTGCTTGACCTGTTATCTCAACTAAACCTCAAAACAATCTTATGGGGATGGATGATGGGGAGAGGGGAATGGGGTCCCTGGCATTGTAACTTGTCTCCATAGGTCTGGTAACTGGGATTCCCCAACCCAACTTACTGTCCACCCAGCCCATGCCTCCCAGTTACCATTCTAGCCTCAAAACTACACAAATGCCTTTCGCCTAACGTCTCCATGTCTGTATGGATCAAAACCTGAGGGAGCCTATTGGATTATCTTCCTATGACAATAACAGCTTACTTTTGGATTTGTTTTGGAACTGGGACTCAAGATTCACTGAGGGGAAAAGCTTTTCTTCCAATTTTCACTTTTGTTTAGACTGACAAAATGAGAGCTTGTTCTGACTCCAAGGCCTTAATAAAGCTGTTCTAACTCAATTTTCCAAGGTAATAACAGAGTCCACCCCATGAACATTCGATCTGCAGTCTTCTCTGTTTCTTTTTGCACGACGTACTTGAGTGATGTCTCTTGTGCTATGTAAGTCTGACACATTGAGTTTCTCTCCTTGCTATGGGACACAGCACAAGGGTTTGGACAAGAGCCTTCCTAATATTCTTTTCTAATGTTTTTGTTTGTGTGACTGTCAAATAGCATCTTTTTAAAGGCTGTTTCCTGTTCTTTCTTAGGAGGGGGAGGGGGAACGTGGCCACATGTCGTCTTCTGTCCTATCTGTATAAAATGTGCCTTATTATTGATGAAGATATAGTATTACAGGACACTAACCTACTTATCCAGGTCAAGAGCTGGGAACCTTTCCCCAGGCTGTATTCAGTCTCTAGCCTCACAGTGATGTGAATACAAAGTAGCATTCATTGCAGGTGTTCAGCACAAAAGCCATAACCCAAACACAGTGCATGGCATGTAACAAGAGAGCTTTGCTTTCTGGTCTACCTTTTGAAATTCTAGCTAACCCAGAGAAGGAACGTCATGGAGAGGGTCCTCGATCAGGAACCCCTATATCCAATGCCCTGTTCCTCCTAATATTTATAATCATTATAATTTATAGAGGGTCTATTAATGTATTGTAGGAGCTGTCTGCTCCCATAAAGATTTACAATCTCAGAAACCCTATGGAGTAGTTCTGCTCTGTCCTGTGGGGTCACTAGAATTGGAGTCGACTTGATGGCATTGGGGGTGGTTTAGCTTGGCTTATTAATGTGATTGCAGGCCCCTCAGTGGCACAAATGGTTTGCACTTGACTACTAACCTAGAGGTTGGCAGTTCAAACCTACCTAACAGCACCGCAAACGAAAGACTTGATAATATGTATCTGTAAAGATTGTCTTGTGGTTGTTCAGTACCATCAAGTTGGTTCCGACCCATAGCAACCCTGTATAGGGTTTCCAAGGAGCGACTGGTGAGCTTGAACCATCAACCTTGTAGTTCAAAGGGCTTTGTAGTCTGGCACATTAACCCACAGCGCCACACCAGGACTCCCCTGTAAAGATTACAGCCCAGAAAACCCCATGGAGCAGTTCTACTCTATAGCACATGGGGTCACCATGAGTCAGAACTGACTTGAGCATAATGGGTTTTGTTGTTGTTTTTAGTGATACCGACTATGCACAAGAGAACGAAACTCTGCCCGCTTCTGTATCATCCTCACATTCATTAAACTTGAGCCCATTGCCACTGCCACTGGCGGGGGGGGCGGGGGAGGGTCTTTCTCTTTTTCACTGTCCCTCCACTTTATCAAGCATGATGTCCTTCTCCAAGGCCTGGCTCCTCCTGATAACATGTCCCAAGTCTGAGAGACAAAGTCTTGTCATCTTGGTTTCTAAGGAGCATTTGGGTTGTACTTCTTCCAAGACAGATTTGCTTATTCATCTCATAGTCCATAGTACTTTTAATATTCTTTGGGTTTAATTCTGGTTTATTAATGTGCCTGACCTGTTATCTCAACTAAACCTCCAAAGAACCCTATAGAGTTATAGAGTAGGGTGTTTATAAAACATTTCTATTTTATAAATGAACAAACGCCGAGATGTTGAGAAAATGCCTGAAAGAAATTAAAAGGCCATTCCTGTGAACCAAAAGATCCATGGTTCGAACCCTCCAGCCTCTTGGCAGGAGTAATATGAGGCTTTCTACTCCCTCAAACATTTAAAACCTCAGAAATCCTATACAGGGTCGCTATGAGTCGGAATCAACTCCGCAGCACATAACCACCACCACCACTACTGCTAATGGAAAGGTTGGTGGTTCAAACTCAACCAGATGCTCCTTGAAAGCTCTAATAAGGCCTTTATGAGTCAGAAATAACTCAATGACACTTAACAACAACAATCTTTTGTGAAGCCACACTCTGGCTCTTGAGTGCTGGCAGGTGGCTAGCATACAGGTAGGAACTGCTGAGTGGCTGGCAGATCCCCAAGAAATACTACAGTTCCTAGGACTGAGTCTGGGAGGTGGATTATGTGGGTGTCTCTCTGTTATGGATGTGAATTGTGTCCCCCCAAATTTGTGCTGTAATTCCTAATCTCTACTGCTGTGGTATTTGTGCCCATTCCAAAGAGAGTGATCCAATGGAATGTGGAAATCATCGGACAATATCTTTGCTATCCCATGCAAGTAAAGTTTTACTAAAGATAATACAGGAATGGCTGCAAACATATGTTGGCAGAGAACTTCCAGAGGTTCAAGCCAGATTCAGAAGAGGCTGTGGAACGAGGGATATCATGGCTGATGTCCAATGGATCTTGGCTAAAAGCAGAGAATACCAGAAAGATGTTTACCTGTGCTCTATTGACTACACAAAGACTTTCAATTGTGTGGATCACGACAAGCTATGAACAACATTGTGAAGTACGGGTATTCTGGAGCACTTAATTGTGCTCATGAGGAACCTGTACATGGACCAAATGGCTGTTGTTCGAACAGAACATGGGAACACTGAATGGATTAAAATTAAGAAAGGTGTGTGACAGGGCTGTATTCTTTCACCATACTTATTCAACCTGTATGTTGAGCAAATAATCTGAGAAGATGGATTATATGAAGAGAAACATGGCATCAGGATTGGAGGAAAACTCGAGCACCCTGCCATATGCAGATGATACAACTTTGCTTGCTCAAAGTGAAGAGGACTTAAAATACTTACTAGTGAATAAATATTAAAGACCACAGCCTTCAGTATGGATTGCATCTTAATGTAAAGAAAAAAATCCTCACCACTGGACCAATAAACAACATTCTTATCAATGGACAAAAGATTGAAGTTGCCAAGGACTTTTATTCTTCTTGGATCAACCATCAACGCTCACAGAAGCAGCAGTCAAGAAATCAAACAACGTATTGCACTAGGCAAATCTGCTGCACAAGACCTTTGTAAAATGTTGAAGAGCAAAGATGTCAGCTTGAGGACTAAGCTGCACCTGACCCAAGCCATGGTCTTTTCAATAACCTCATATTAACAGGAAATCTGGACAGTGAATAAGGAAGACCATAGAAGAATTGATGCTTTTGAGTTATGGTGTTGGAGGAGAATATTGAAAGTGCCATGGGCTGCCTAAAGAACCAATAGATCCGTTTTGGAAGAAGTGCAGCCAGAGTGTTCCTTGGAGGCCAAGATGGTCAAACTTCGTCTCTCATGCTTTGGACATATTGTCAGGAGGGAGCAGTCGTTGGAGAAGGATATCATGTTTGGTAAGGTGGAAGGTCAGAGAAAAAGAGGAAGACCCCCAATGAGACGGATTGGCCAAGTGGCAGCATCGATGGACTCAAGCATGGCAACAGTAGTGAGGTTGGCCCAGGATTGGGCAGTGTTTCATTCTGCTGTGCATAAGGTTGCTATGGGTCGGTACCAACTCAATGGCACCTAACAACAAAATGACTGCCAAAAGAACAAACAGATCTGTGTTGGAAGGAGTGTAGCCATCGTGTTCCTTGGAGGCCAGGATGGGCAGACTTCGTCTCTCTTACTTTGGACATATTATCAACATATTCTCCAGAGACTAGTCACTAGAGAAGGATATCATGTTTGGCAAGGTGGAGGGTCAGAGAAAAAGAGGAAGACCCCCAGCGAGATGGATTGGCATAATGGCAGCATCAATGGGCTGAAGGGTGGCAACAATAGTGAGGTTGGCCCAGGATTGGGCAGTGTTTCGTTCTGTTATGCATACGGTCACTATGAGTTGGTACCGACTCGATGGCACCTAACAACAACACCCTCTGTGGTTAATAAGCCCTGGTGATGCTGTGAGTTAGGCATTTGGGTGGTTCAAACCCACCAGCTGTTGCTTTGTGAGGAGCAGATGAAGCTGTGTGCTCCGTCAAAGATTTACAGTCTCAGAAACCCTACATAGGGTCACTATGAGTTGGAATCCATTCAGTATCAATGAGTTTTGTTTTTATGCCTGTGGTTATAATCCCATTCCGGAATGGAACGTCTTTGTTATGTTGATGAGGCAGGATTAGTAGAGGTATACCTTGAGTCTTTGGAGATATAAAAGAGATTAAACAAGTGAGCTAAGATGCAAAGTCTGGGCAGAGACATGCCAAGCCAAATGAAGATCACCCAAGAGCAGAAGCTCAGAAGAAGCCAGGAGTGGACAGAAAGAGAAAGCCTTCCCCTAGAGCCAGCTCTCTAAGTTCATACTTCTTACCTCCTGAACTGTAAGAGAATAAAATGTCAGCTTGTTAAAGCCGTGCACTCGTGATATTTCTGTTACAGCAGCAGTGGAGAACTTAGATGCTCTCAAATCCTCCGCCCTCTGAAGAGGAGGCAGTTTACCCACAGAGACAGAATATTCCCTGGTGGGGTGGGAGGTAAGGGAATGTCTCATCTTCTAGAAACAGCTGCTGAATTAATATTAGATTTTATAGTTTTGTTGATTACATTGATATATACAATTTTGTGCCCATAATACTTATAATAGAGTCCTGGCATGGCACTGTAGGATAAGTGCTGGGCTGTTAACCACAAGGTCAGTGGTTCAAACCTACCAGCCTCTTCTTGGAAACCCTATACAGGGTCACTATGAGTCAGAACTGACTTGAATGCAGAATAACAGCAACAATGTTTATAAGATGTGAGCCTGAGGTAAAGCTATCATTTGGTTTGTTACCATAGTTATTCCCTGGCATTATACATCTTGAGTATTGTTGTTGTTGTTGTTATGTGCCGTGGAGTCGGTTCCGACTCATAGCGACCCTGTACTGGATTTCCAAGGCTGTAAATCTTTACGGGAGCAGAACGCCTCATCTTTCTCCCACGGAATAGCTGGTTGTTTTGAACTGCTGACCTTGCGGTTAGCAGCCCGATTCATAACCACTACGCTACCAGAGCTCCTCACATCTTGAGTATAGCAAAGTATAAAATTCTTACTTTCAGTCCTCTGAACCAGTAAACAGAGGTCACAATTCTTTCCTAATCTAACTGGTGAGTTACAATTTTAAATCTCTCTGTGTTATCGATATGTCAATAAAATATCAGTCAGCTGGGTTGAAAAGTATTGCAGTATTGACTCTCAGATCCTAAAGCGAAAGCCTTTTATAATTGTTTCATAACTACATAGCTGCCAGTAAGTGGGGGTGGGGGGGTGGGGTGGGGTGCGGATAGGCCTGGGAGGTCTAGAAACTGCCATTCTGATCTTTATTTTTGGGCTTTGAAAACCGTGTAGCATTCCAGAATCCATACTCCATTCCTTCTCCTAACTTTGCTGAGATCACATCAGTCAGGAACAGGCATGTGCAAACATTCAAATTCAAGAGAAGACCTTTGTTCAGGCTTCCTTACGAAGTGTGTTGGTAGGGTGGGGCAATGCCTGTGTAAATACACTCCAGTGAACTAGTGAGGATGGAAGGGGAGATGGGGCCACTTTTATCTCCAATTGTTGCTGTTACATGCTGTCAAGTCGGTTCCAACTCATATTGACCCTGTATAGTCGCTCTAAGGAGCAACTGTTAAGTTTGAACTGCTGACCTTGCAGTTCAAACCAATCTTGAGGTCGAGTGCTCATCCCATGGCAGCACACCAGGACTCCTTTAAGCATTACTCTATCCCATTGGACTCTTCAGTTGCAATGTGGTTAGGAATGAGGCCAGTAGCAGTTAGAGAACAAAACAGTGGTTGCTTCACCTTGGGTGTGGCAGGCGTTCTTGAAAATCCTTCCTATCTCTCCCTAGAGAAAAACAATGATTACCCTTTCTCTTTGCTTTTAACCCACAAGTTTATCTCCAAAGCCAGACTCTCATCCTGGGGGACACACTTGGGCATGGATTTGAACACACACCTGACCTTGGGGACTTTTACAGCTCTGGTAGCATAGTGGTTACCAGCTGGGCTGCGAACCTCAAGGTCAGCAGTTTGAAACTAGTAGCTGTTCCATGGGAGAAAGATGAGGCTTTCTGCTCCTGTAAAGATTTATAGCCTTGGAGACCCTATGAGTCGGAACCAACTCCACAGCACACCACTACTACATCCTAATGACCTTGCCACCCTTTGTTCTTATTCTTGTCTTCCTCTTCCTTCTTTCATTCTACTTCTAATTCTCAACCTGAACTGCCATTGGCCCATAGAAGGTCTGTGTAAACTAGAGCAAGACCCCCTCTGTGGTCAGGTGTAGCTTTTGCTGGGCTACATGACTTGCTGAACAGATGGATTGTATTTTGGCTGTAGGATAAATACTTGACCACAAAGTTGGTTTGAACCTCAAGGTCAGTGGTTCAAACTTACCAGCCGCTCCTCTGAAACCCTATACAGGGTCACTATGAGTCAGAACTGATTTGACAGCACTTAACAACAACAACAAAACTCCCATCAGTGGGTGCTCTTGGGTAGTGACCACTCAACATAACTGAAGGTGTGGCCCTGTAAGAACTTGCTGTTTTCTTACAGTACGTGTACCTATGCAGGCTGCTATTTTCTTACACTATATATACCTGTTTCCAGAGTAAGGTGAGGTGTACAATGAACAAATGAGTGTGACATGTCACCAGTAGGCTATTTTCCCACGATGTTGAGAGGCCACCACCTGTCTGTTATACTGTGTTGCTACAATGCTGGAAACTATGCCACTGGTATTTCAAGTTCCAGCAAGCTCCCCCATGGTGGACACGCTTCAGTAGAGTGTCCCAAGTAAGGTAGACTAGAAAGAGAGGCCTGCTGGTGTACTTCTGAAAATGAGTCAATGAAACCTCTAATGGCCAGAGCAGAACATTATCTGGTATGGTACTGAAAGATGAGTCTTCTCGCTGGAAGCCACACTGTATAATAGCAACAACAATGAACTCAAACACCATGATCCTGAAGATGGCACACGATGAGGCAATGTTTCATTCTGTCATCCTTGATGACAACTAACAACAACAAGGTAAGTGGCATAGGTGGCCTTGGTGTTAGGGTGTCCCACACACCTGGTAGAAGGAAGGGTGGGCAAATACTCTGAACAGGTGTGGGTTGAATGGGAACTGCAGGTCTGGCCAGTCTGGACAGGCATTCAGAATGGACTTTGAGAAACCTGTGAGTGTGATAATTTTGAAGAAGGGATAGTGATGTGTCAAATATATAGTGCAAATATATGGCAAAATATATAGCAGTGAAAATATATAGCAAAAGCTGTAGCTAACTGAAAAGAACCAATGTTTTAGGAAAGACAGTTGTTGTTGTTAAGTGCTGTCGAGTCAGTTCCAACCCATGGCAACACTGTACAGGGTTTCCTAGGAGTGGCTGGTGAGCTTGAACCGCCGACCTTTGCAGTCCAGCGTATTAATCCACAGTGCCACATCAGGACTCCAAGAAAGACAGTAGAGAGGGGAAAAGAAGGAAGGAGAAGGAGAGGAAAAAGAAAAAGAGGAGAATAAAGAAGAGGAAGAGGAGAGGAGGGTAAGAAGGGTACATTTCCCAAAGTCTGAGGAATTCAATTTTACATAGAACCCAAAGCAAGCCCATTGCCACATAAAGCAAATTCGGACTCAAGGCAACTCCATATGTTACAGATGGGAGCTGCTCCATAAGATTTTCTTGGCTATAATCTTTAAGGAAGCAGATGGTCAGGTCTTTCTTCTCTGGTGCCACTGAGGAGGTTCAACCCACCAACCTTTAGGTTAGTCGCAAATGAAAATTGTTACTGCCACTCAGAGACTTTTTCACTTTGATCTAAGCTCCCTGTAAACCAAAAGACCCAGTTGCTATCAAGTTTATTCTGACTTATTTCCTCCTTCATTTAGCAAACATTTTAGGGCTTCTTCTGAGTACCAGGTACTATGATACAGAAATGAGCACACTGTCTAGTAGGGGCACAAGTGTGTACAGCAATAATTGTTGCTTGTTGTAAACAAGTAGATGCTGTATGGCAACATGGAGTGAGCTTGGAGTTAGTAACAGGGGAAAGTGAAGGATGCCACCTTATCCTTGTATTAAGCACCTGTGTGGATAAGGGTGCTCTTTGCTAAGATGTGGAACACAGGTGCCTAAACTGAGGTGAAGAATACAAAATAAGCAAGTTTGGGGGATGCAAGAATACTGAGTCCAATATTTGACATTTGAAGTGAAACACCAAGTGATGACCAGGAGATAAGTACACCATTAGAAGGCAAGCTTAAGAAAGGAAAAGACTCTCTGCCAACTTTGCCAACTCTGTATCCCCAGTACTTACAAAGCACCTCCATAAAGTGCTCAATTAGAGTTTATGAAATGGGTCTGTAACTCAGAGGTGGGAAGGTCTCCATGGAAGGCCTCGATTGTTGCCTCATATCCACATTGATGCTGTATTTTACCATACCACCCAACCCAAACAAAGTCAGCTCCACAATGCATTCATGTACTGAGCCTGTCACATAGCAGGTAGTCAATACATATTTATTGATAATAGATACTTTGCCAAAGATATCAAGGGGAGTTAGGAAATAATGGCATCCTCCACCAGGTAGCCAAAATCTAGATATTCCCTTATGTTTGTCAGCCATCTCATGGCCTTTAAACTCTCCCATTAATTGAGCTCTTTATCTTTGACCCTTAGCTTGCATACCCCACTGAGCATAACGAAAGCCTGGTATTTCGGCCAGCAGTGACAGTCAATTTATTGGTCTTCAAACTTCTCTTTGTTCATCCTGCCAAAAATGGATCTGAAGCTCAGGCTGCGTCTGGGCCAGAAACAGAGATCTGGGAGGCCTGGGAGTGCATGAGCAAGTGCAGAGTGAGAGAAAGAGGCTGAGGTAGAGGTCCTGAGCAACACTGAAGATTAAACAGGAGAAGAAAGAGGAGTCCCTAAAGAAGACAGAAAATTTCTGTATCTAGTCAACCCGACTTTCCAGTTTCATGGACTCAGTGTGTCCAGTCCATCTTGATACTAGGCTAACAGGATAGTATCAAGAACAAAATAAGTACTCAATGAAAGACGTTTCTGCTATTTCCACTAAAATAGACCCTCTGGTCTAGTATTTCCAAAATAATTTAAGATCCCAGAACATGTCATAATCTTCCTCATTTTCATTTGTTAACTATATATATTAAGCTCCTTATATGTTCTAGGTCCTGGTCTAGACCCCTTGAGCGTGTAACAGTGAATAAAACAGGTAAGAATTCCCACCTTCATGGAACAGCTGGACTTCATGGAAGTGGTTGGGGGGCCCAAGTAGAGCACATCTCAGTCTCTCAGCACTCCCGTCTTTCTTCTTGGATACTCTTTCCTTTTGTGGTTTATTGGTGACTAACTGAGTACTCATCTTTTAAGATCAACCCAGTGCCACATCTACCTGAAAGCTTTTCTAACACCTCTGAGCTGAATTAAACACGTTCCTCAATATTTCCATAGTCCTAATTCATTCTCCTATGGTAACACATATTACACCAGCTAATTATTTACAGCTTGAATGAGTGATTTATTCCTGGTGTGGTGCTGTAGGATAAGCACTTGACTGTCAACCACAAGGTTTGGCAGCTCAAACTCACCAGTCACTGCTTGGTATATATACAGGCTTGCTATGAACCAGAATTGGCTTGGTGGCACTTAACAACAGCAACAACAAAAATACTACAAAAATTAACCATTTTAAAGAAAACAAAACCCACTTATCTTATTTTCTAAGGGTCAGGAATCCAGGGTGACTAATCTGGGCCATGGGTCAGAGACTTCTAAGAATTCAGTCAAGATGTCAGCTGTACTGCAGACACTTGGAGGCTTGACTAGGGTGGGAGGATTCAATTGCAAAATGAGTTTACTCATGTGACTGCAGAACCTCCAGTTCCTAGCCCGTTGCTGGTAAGAAGTCTCAGTTCCTAACTCTGTGGACCTCTTCGTAGGGTTACTTGAATATCATCACAACATGGTAGCTCTCTTCATCCAGGATTAGCCATGATCCAAGAGAGAGACTGCAACAAGGAAGCTGCATGTCTTTTGTGACTTAGTCTCAGAAGTCACACACTATTACTTGTACCGTATTGTAGTCATTAGACTACATTGTAGTAGTCCTGCCTACCCTCAACCCGTTGCCAATTGAGTGTCAAATCATTTCTGACTTATGGAAAACTCATGTGTTGCAAAGAAATTTCCTCCATAGGATTTTCATGTCTGTGGTTTTTGGGAAGCAGACCACCAGACCTAAATATGGGTTGAATAAAATAATGAGTGAATAAAAAAAGGAAATGAGTTCATGAGTCAGAAAATCCCAGGTTTCTATAGGTCCTGGCTCTACTCTCCTTTCTTCTAAATGGCCTAGTTAGTGAGCTCTGAAGAACAGAGTTTATTCATTTCAATACTACTCCCTAACATACTGTCTTGGTGGTCATATCTTAAAATGCACTTGTGAAGACAAATCTTAGCTTCCAGGACAGAGACATGATAAATGATTCAATGCATGGCAAATGATTCTGTGTGAACATGAACTAGCTCTTTGACTGGACATGACAATTGTAGGGGTGGTACTAGGCCAGTCTCAGCAAATAGTCCCCTCTTCTCTGCTAGAGAGAAACAGGACTTGAACTCAATCCTTACTATTGAGTTGTTCCCCCTCCCTCAGATCTCTTTAGCATTCCTGATGTATTTTTGAAGGGAAAGTATCAAAGACCCCTTCTCCCCACATTGCTCATCACCCCACAGGCTTGTCAACCAGTAAGAGGAACAGCTCTGGGTCTGTCCACTTTACACACCACCTTTTGCAATCCTCACACAAGGTCTAGAAGATAAAGATTAGTATTCTCATTTGTCAGAAGAGGAAACAATCTCCGAGAGATTAAGTGGCATGCCTGAAACAACACAGCAAATGAGTAGCAAATTCAGATGTCAACCCATGTATTTCTGATTCTGAGGCCCAGTACTCTTAATCATTACTCTGTATGACTGAGGACCTTCAGTCAGCTGGTTCAATTATGCCAATGTGTGATGTATCCTTATCAATGCAAGACTCAGTCTTCCTACCTGTTGCAGCTATTTTTGGAAAAGGCAGTGCCACAGTGCCTAAGGCTGGTCTCAGGCAAACTAAGTCTGGTTTTTCCAGAAATAACTGCAACAGTATCTCCCATCTCAATGATCTTCTTACCATGTGACTTTGGCACCTGTCTTAGAGGTAAGATTTGTGTTCTTAAAATCAGATATACTTTTATAAATGTTTCAACTGTAGGATATGGAAGATATGAGGCTTCTAGGGTTATGTGGTGCTGCAGGATAATGTACTGGAAGGCAAGGTCACTTTGAACCACAAGGCTAGCAGTTCAAACACATCAGCCGCTCCTCGGAAACCCTAGGCAAGGTTTCTATGAGTAGGAACTGACTAGATGGCACTTAACAACAACACAGGGTTAAGTCCTGAAAGGTGATATATTTGTTGAAATACTTATTCTAGAAGTCTTCAGCTGCCTTGAGACAGCTATAGTATCAGGAAGCACAAAGGAATCCATGTGAAGGATTCACATGGAAAGGTCTTGATATTACATGATAAAAAAGAGATGCATGGCCACCCCTCACCTCCCCCTGTCCCCAGATGTTACAGCTCCAGCCACCACCATCTGAATTAAATCACATGACAGACCTTGAGCCAAAACCACTCAGCAGAGCCCTTCCTGAATTCTTGAATCACAGAAGCCATGAAAGATAATAAAATGATAATTATTTAAACCATGAAGTTTCAGGGTGATTTGTTAGAAATCAATAGATAACCGGAATAGACACAGCCCACAGCACCACAGCCTTCTGAGTGGTACCTGGCCATGTATTGCTCAATTTCTGCTACCAAGCTCCACTCTTGGTTTCCCTCATTTGATTTCTAGCCTTGGTACTAAGCCATGGGGTCTGACTTGCCAGCCTGCTATCCTCAGGGACCAGTCCCTGACACCCAGAAGCCTGGGGTTCTGCTTCACCCAGGATGAACCTCTTGGCCCCCCAATGCAGACAACTATTGGATTGTATCCCCTGCCTAAAGAGACCAACAGCTATACCCATCCACCAGACCAGACTAGTCACAGTGAAACCCTAATTCACCCCACCTTCTCAGCTGCTAACACTATGAACACTAGTGACTAGTTTTCAGGCCCATTGTTGTTGCCACTGTATAACTCCATCTTGTTGGTTGTCTTGCTCTTTTATGGTGACTCTCCAATGTTCCAAGCATAATGTCCTTCTCCAGGGACTGGTCCCTCCTAACAATACGTCCAAAGTGCAAGAGATGAAGATTCATCATCTTTAAGGAGCAAACAAAAAAATAGATTTGTTTGCTCTTCTGGCAGCCCATGGTACTTTTAATATTCTTCTCTAACGCCATAATTTAAATGCATTGATTCTTCTAAGGTTTTTCTTATTCATTGTCCAACCTGGATATGAGACAATTGACTATACCATGGCTTGGGTCAGGCGCTTCTTAGTCCTCAAACTGACATCTTTGAACACTTTTAAGAGGTGTTTTGCTACCAGAAAGATGTTTACCTGTGCTTTATTGACACTGAAAAAGCTTTCAACTGTGTGGATCATGACAAGTTATGGACAACATTGCAGAGAATGAGTATTACAGAACACTTCAGTGTGCTCATGAAGAACCTGTACATAAATCAACAGAACAAGGAGACACTGAATGGTTTAAAGTTAGGGAAGGTGTGCACCAGGGTTATATTCAATCTGTATGATGAGCTACTAATAACCTGAGAGGCTGTATTAGATAAAGAAGAACTTGACAGAAGAACAGAATTGGAGGAATACTCATTTACAACCTGTGACATGCAAATGATATAACCTTGCTTGCTGAAAGCAGAGAGGACTTAAAATGCTTTCTGATGAAGATCAAAGCCCACAGCTTCAGTATGGGTTACACCTCAATGTTAAAGAAAACAAAAATTGTCACAACTGGACCAATAAAGAACAGCATGATAAGTGGAGAAAAGATTGACGTTTCATAGACTTCATTTTGCTTGGATCCACTATCAACACTCATGGAAGCAGCAGTCAAGAAATCAAATGACATATTGCATTAGGCAAATCTGCTGCCCAAGACCTCTTTTAAAGTCCTCAAGAGCAAAGATGTCAGTTTGAGGACCAAGGTGCACCTAGCCCAAACCATGGTATTTTCAATAGCTTCACATGCATGTGACCGTTGGACAGTGAATGAAGAACACCATAGAAGAAATGATGCATTTAGGTTATGGTGTTGAAGAAGAATATTAAAAGTACCATGCACTGCTAGAAGAACAAACAAATCTGTGTTGGAAGAAGTACAACCAGAATGTTCCTTAAAAGCCAGAATAGCCAGATTTCTCTTATACTTTGGGCATATTATTAGGAGGTACCAGGCCCTGAAGAAGGACGTTATGCTAGGTTAAGTGGAATATCAACGAAAAAGAGGAAGATACCCAGGGAGATGGATTGGCACAGTGGCAGCAGCAATGGGCTCAAGTTTAACAATGATTGAGAGGGTGGCACAGCACTGGACAGTGTTTTGTTACATTTTGCATAAGGTTGCTATGAGTCAGAAATGGCTCAATGGCACCCAATAACCGCAGCATTCAAGAGCAAGTTTCTGAGTCCATTCTGACATCCATTTTGGTCTTTTCTTTCTTTCCTGTCTTTTCAACGACCTTTTACTTTCTTCATGTTTGATGTTCACAAAATACATCATACATGAATTATGACGTGTTCTCACTGTCACGCATATAATAGAATTTTTGTACACATAATTGTCAATGCTTTTTGCTCCTTTTAAAACTTTGCTCAGCCAAATAGTTCCAGTTCTTCTTCTTCCTTTTATTCTTCTATTTTTTTCTCTTCTTCTTTCCCATCTTCTTATTAATCTTCTTCTATAAATTACTTTCACATAAGACCTATCCACCATCTTCATATATAAGTAACTTCCACATGTGACCTCTTTTCAAACTTGCCAATAATTTTACTTCCTATGCTCCAGACTCTTTGTACATTTGCATGTTCAGTGGGCATTACAAATTATGAAGATATTGTCACACAGGACTGAAATTGTGGCACTTGAGAAAATTATTAAACATGTCCACAGATACATTTTCTGTTGTTTCACAAATCACACCAAAACATCAATAATTCTCACGGGTGTTTTGCTAAAACTAATATAAGACAAGAAAGCTTGAGCACTTCATGTTGTGCTCCTTGGATTAAAAAATAAAATCATTTTGGAAAGATTTCAAAAAAGAAGTATTTTGTAGACACTTTTCCTAATCATATGTGTCATTTAATTCTTGACAGCTGCTTCTGTGAGTGTTAATGGTGAATCCAAGCATAATGAAGTCTTTGACAATTTCAATCTTTGCTCCATTTATCATGATGTTATTTATTGGCCCAGTTGTGAGGATTTTTGTTTTCTTTGCATTGAGATGCAGTCCGTAATGAAGGCGGTAGTCTTTGATCTTCATCAGTAAATATTTTAAATCCTCTTTGATTCCAGGAAACAAGGTTGTGCCATCTGTGTATTACAGGTTGTTAATGAGTCTTCCTTCAATCCTGATGCCATGTTCTTCTTCTTATAATCTAGTTTCTCAGATTATGTGCTCAGCATACAGATTGAATAAGTATGTTGAAAGAGTACAACCCTGGTACACACTTTTCCTGATTTTAAACCGTTAAGTGCCCCCTTCTTCTGCTCTAACAACAGCCTTTTGGTCTATGTACAGGTTCCTCTTAAGCACAATTAAGTGCTTAATTGCTCAGGGTTATCCATTCTTCACAATGTTATCCATAGTATGTTATGATTCACACAGTTGAATGTGCATAGTTAATAAAGCACAAGTAAACTTATTTCTGGTGTTATCTGCCTTTAATCAAGATCCATCTGATGTCAGCAGTGGTATCTTTCATTCTACATCCTCTTCTGAATTCAGCTTGAACTTCTGTCAACTGCCTGCTGATGTACTGTTGCACCTATTTTAAATTATCTTCAGCAAAGTTTTACTTGCATGTGTTACTAATGATTTACACATTCAACAACAAATGGCGACTTCAATGATTTCCACATCACCTTGGGTCACCTTACTTTTGAATGGGCACACTTTTCCAATCAGTTATCAAAGTAGTTGTCGTCCAAATTTCTTGACATAGTTGAGTGAGCACCTCTAATATTGCATCAGTTGGTCAAAACATTTCAATTTTTATTCTATCAAGCCTTGGGTTTTTTTTTGTTTTTGTTTTTTTGCCAATGCCTTCAGAGCAGCTTGGACATCTTCCTTCAGTACCATTGGTTCTTGGTCATGTAGTACCTCCTGAAATGACTGAACATTGACCAATTCTTTTTGGCACGATGACTCTGTGTAGTCATCTTCTTTTGATGCTTTCTGTATCATTCAATATTTTGCCTATAGAACCCATCAATATTGCAAGTTGTATCTTGAATTTTTTCTTCAGTTCTTTCAGTTTCAGAAATGTGGAGTGTGCTTTCCATTTTAGTTTTCTAACTTGAGGTCTTTTCACATTTCATTATTATACTTGACTTTGTATTCTTGTGCTGCCCTTTGAAAATTTCTGTTTAGCTCTTTTACTTCATCATTTCTTTCATTTTCTTCAGCATCTCTATATTAAAGAGCTAGTTCAGAGTCTCTTCTGACATCCATATTGGTAATTTCTTTCTGTCTTGTCTTTTTAATGACTTTTTTGCTTTCTTCCTGTATCATGTTCTTGATGTTATCCCACAGTTCACCTAGTTTTTGGTCATTACTGTATAACACATCAAATCTGTTTTTGAGATGGCCTCTAAATTCAAGTGGGATATATTCAAGGTCATATTTTGACTCTTGTGGACTTGTTTTAATTTTCTTCAGCTTCAGCCTGAACTTGCACATGAGTAATTGATGGTCTGTTCCCCTTGCCTTGTTTTGGCTGATGATATTGAGCTTCTCTATCATCTCAATGCACCTCAATGTAAAAAAAACCAAAATCCTCAACACTGGACCAATAAGCAATATCCATCTATATGGAGAAAAGATTGAAGTTGTCAATGGCTTCATTTTGCTTAAATCAACCATCAACACTCATGGACACAGCAATCAAGATATCAAAAGACACATTGCATTGGGGAACTCAGCTGCACAAGACCTCTTTGAAGTGTTCAAGAGCAAAGATGTCAGTTTGAGGATTAAGGTGTGCATGACCCAGGCCATGGTATTTTCAATAACCTCATATGCATGTGAAAGTTGGAGAGTGAACAAGGAAGACTGTAGAAGAATTGATACACTTAAGCTATATGGTGTTGGAGGAGAATATTGAGAGTACCATGGACTGCCAAAAGAACAAATAGATCTGTGTTGGAAGAAGTACAGTCAAAGTGCTCCTTGGACGCCAGGATGGTCAGACTTCATCTCTCATACTTTGTATATATTGTCAGGAAGGACCAGTCACTGGAGGAGGATATCATGTTTGGTAAAATGGAGTGTTGTAGAAAAAGAGGAATACCCCCAGCGAGATGGACTGGCACAGTGGTAGCATCAATGGGCTCAAACGTAGCAGTGATTGTGAGGTTGGCCTAGGACTGGGCAGTGTTTCATTCTATTGTGCACAGGATCACTATGATTTGGTTCTGACTTGATGGCACCTAATAACAACAATCATCTCTTCCCACAAATGTAGTCAATTTGATTGCTGTGTATTCCATTTGGTATAGTCACTGTTTATGTTGTTGGAAAAGGTTTTTGCAACGAATAAGCCATTTGTCTTGTAGTGTGATTTCCGGCATAATTTCTATCATTAAGGGTATATTTTCTAACTACTGATCTTGGCTCTTTCAACTATGTGGATCATGACAAACTATGGATAACATTGCAAAGAATGGGTGTTCTTGAGAAACCTGTACATAGACCAAGAAGCAGTTGTTTGAACAGAAAAAGGGGATGCTGAATGGTTTAAATTCAGTAAGGTTATGCACCAGGGTTGTATGGGTCCGAACCCGACTCGGCGGCACTTAACACAACAACATTCAATCTGTATGCTGAACCATAGACTTCTTATGCATAAATTGAAGATCATTGTACCTAATCCAGAGCATTGCTATGAGGATACTTAAGAAAATACTTGTAAAGTGTCTAATGCAGAGCCCGGGACACTTTAGATGCTCAAAACCAGTTGTTCCCTCTTCTTCTCTCTTGGCTCTGGCCTCATGTGTTTCGTTAGTCAGATCACTGGGATTTTCCTAGAACATTCCTGACTGTGAACCATTCAACATTGAACACCCTTATGGAGTGGTAAAATGTATAATGAGGAATTTTTAGCAACATAGAAGTTCTATCATTTTTACATGCTCATGTGTTACCCTCCATCAGTTTTTCTGAGTAGTCGACTTGTATAGCTGAGCAGACACCACCAGATTTTTTCTGCTTCTCCAGATTGAATTTGATTTTCTTAAGAACAGAACAAGACTGATTTTGCTCCTTGGATACTAGAGAAGACAAATTAACCAAAAGGAAATTCTGCTGAAACTGTAGTTAGTACTTGTGATCCAGGCCAAAAAATGTAGCCTTCTACGTTACCTTGAGTGTTGAATAGCAAAGATGTCAGTTTGAACTAAGGTGTGCCTGACCCAAGCCATGGTATTTTCAATAACCTCATATGAATGTGAAAGCTGGACAGTAAATAAGGAAGATTGTAGGATAATTGATGCGTTTGAGTTATGGTGTTGGAGGAGAATATTGAAAGTGCCATGGACTGTCGAAAGAACCAACATATCTGTGTTGGAAGAAGTGTGGTCAGAGTGCTCCTTGGAGGCCAGGATGGCCAAACTTTGTTTCTCATACTTCGGACATATTGTCAAGAGGAGCAGTTGCTGGAGAAGGATATCATGTTTGGTAAGGTGGAAGGTCAGAGAAAAACAGGAAAACCCCCAGAAAGATGGATTGGCCAAGTGCAAGTGTGGCAACTATAGTGAGGCTGACCCAGGATTAGGCAGTGTTTCATTCTGCTGTGCATAAAGTCGCTATGGGTTGGTACCGACTTGATGGCACCTAACAACAACAACAATGTTACCTTGAGAGGCTGTGTCTTTGCTGACGATTGAGTCTCATCTGATGTGTCATGTTAGGTCAGCAGCACAAGAGCTCCAAGGCCAGTCCAAGGCCTGGTATTCAAAGCAGGTGAGTAGAGCATGAGCAATCCCAGTGACCCTAGGCCTAGAAGGAGTGGGGCAAATGGTTCATTTGCTCAGTTGCTAACTGAAAGGTTGGAGATTTGAGTCTACCTGGAGGTTCCTCGAAAGAAAGGCCCAGTGATCTACTTCCAAAAACTCAGCCACTGAAAACAATGTAGAGCCCAGTTCTATTCTAACACTCATGGGGTCACCATGAATCAGTTGACGCAGTGGCAATTGGCTTAACTGATCCTGGACACTGGGTATACCTCTTTCCTGAACAATTCAATCTTTTCTCCATTGATAACAATGTTGTTTATTAGTCCAGTGGTGAGGATTTTTGTTTTTTTTACATCAAGATGCAATTCATACTGAAGGCTATGCTCTTTGGTCTTCATCAGTAAGTATTTTAAGTCCTCTTCGCTTTCAGCAAGCAAGGTTGTATCATCTGCATATAGCAGGTTGTTAAAGAGTCGTCCTCCAATTCTGATGCCATGTTTTTCTTCATATAATCCAGCTTCTCGGATGACTTGCTCAGCATACAGGTTGAATAAGTGTGGTGAAAGAATACAACCCTGTTACACATCTTTCTTAATTTTAAACCATTCAGTGTTCCCATGTTCTGTTTGAACAACTGCCTCTTGGTCCACGTACAGATCCCTCATGAGCACAATTAAGTGTTCCAAAATAGTCAATATTTTCCATAGCTTGTCATGATCCACACACTTGAAAACCTTTGCGTAGTCAATACAGGATTCTTAACCAGGTGTGTCTTTGTGGGTGCGCTGGACTGCAAAGTCGGTTCAAGCCACAGGGTTGGTGGTTCAAGCTCACCAGCCATTCCTTGAAAACCCTATACAGGGTCGCTGTGGGTTGGAACCGACTTGACGACACTTAACAACAACAAACCTGCCTTTTAAAATCAGGGCAAGTGTGGACCATTTCTCAGAATAATGTTTTTCAGAAGAGTAAAATGAAATAAAGAAAACCAATTATATTGAACCAATTATATTGAAATGCGCAGGGCCAAAGGCACACATGGCACCTGATGTTGTGGTGTAGGATAAACACTGGACTGCTTACCACAAGATTGGCAGTTCAAACCTACCAGCTTTACGTGGTCGATATGAAATGGAACCAACTCACTGGTACTCAACAACAACAATAAGACACACATTTAAGAGCCTTGGTGGCACTGCTGGTTAAGATCTGTGTTTCGAACCCACCAGCCACTCCATGTAAAGATTTCCAACCTTGGTGGTTGGAACCCTAGGGAGCAGCTCTACTCTGTTCTAGAGGGTCACTATGAGTAGGAATGGGTTTGGTTTGGGGTTTCAGGCACACATGGAAGATTTTACTATCACTAAGAAGAGGCATCCTATCTTTCTCCTGCAGAGCAGGCCTTTTGATTAGCAGCTGAGTGCTAAACCACTGCGCTACTAGGACTCTTTAAAGAAAAGGCATAAATAGATATCATAATGATCATGGGGTGTCTGGAGACTTTGTGGGGGTGTTGCAGACATCCACAGGTAAAGATAGGAAAAGGAGACGCATACAGAGGGAACTGCATGAGCCAATGCTTGGAAATGAGGGGTTCAGGTGTGTTGAGGACACGAAAGAATCGAGTAAGGCTGCAGCATGGCATGAAACACTGAGTACTTGTAGCCAGGGGCCCTCTCTCAGTCCTAGAGTTCTAACCAGTGAAGGTTGTGGGCACAGTTTCCAGTGAATTAACTGTCCCTCTCTCAGTCAGGCCACTAGTGATGGGAGAGTGAGCCTGCTGCCTTAGCACTGATAGAACAATCTTTTAAGAAAGTTCAGAAAGCACATGGGGATGAGGCGGGGGGAGAAAGGCCCGGAAAGAGGGGCCTTGATGGCAGCTCCATATCCTCCTTCACCTCCTCCGGGGCTCCCCAGAGCACCCACGTGAGCATTCTGTTGGTCATAGACCCAGAGGGAAAAGTCGTCCACCATCGGGCAACTGCCAACCACTCTGGATAAATTTGTACACCAGCTGCTCTCTCTCTTGCTCTGTTGGAACACGTTTCTAGCAGAACTGTCAGAAAAGGAAAGTTTCATTCAACATTGATTCCATGAGCATGTCAGTCTTGTGTTGTATTAGGTTCTAGGGGAAACATAAGGAACATTAGTAGACTAATATTTAAGCATTCAGCAACTAACCCATAGGTTAGTGGTTGAAACCCACCCATCAGCAAAAGACCTGGTAATATACTCCGGTCCAGATTCCAGCCTGGGACACTGTACGGGGGCATTCTACTCTGTCACTACGTAGGGCCCTTCTACTTATATGGGATCACTATGCGCCAGAATCTACACAATGGCACCTAGATATAACAAGGGAGATTAGCGTCTATGACCAGGTTAGCCTAGTGTCTACATTGGGGTCATCCTAGAATCCAGGTGAGCCTGGCATGATCACAGGCCTGGTGGGATGGTTGTTACTGTTGTTGTTGTTGTCAAGTGCTGTTGAGTGGGTTCAGACTCATAGCGACCCTGGATAGGGGTTCTAAGGAGTGGCTGGTGAGTTTGAATCGCCAACACCTTGTAAAGGAGTGGGAGGCTGCAGCAGCAACAACAGCACATTTATGAAACTCTTACCTAGCTGCAGGCACTGTGCGTGTTCCAGGCATCTTATCATTAATTCCATAATACTGCCAGGTATGTACGAGGGGGCTTCAAACAATTCATGAAAATGGGAATGAAAAGATAATGGAGTTTTTCCATGAACTTATTGAAATTCCTTAATACTTCTTGTTGTTAAGTACCATCGAGTTGGTTCCTTCCCATAGTGACCCTGTTTAGGGTTTCCGAGAAACGGTGTTCAAAATGACCTTTTGGTCCAGTGCATTATTCCACAGCCCCAAACCAAATTCACTGTATTTGGGTCAACTCTGACTCAAGGCAGCTCTGTGTGTTACATAGTAGAACTACTCCATTAGGGTTTCTTAGCTTAAATCTTTACAGAAGGGAGCACAGTGGCTCTGTATGATAAGCACTAGACTGCAAACCGCTTGGACAGCAGTTCATGTCCACTAATCACTCCATGGGAGAAATATAAAGCTTTCTACTTCCAAAAGATGTATAGACTCAGAAACCCAATACAGAGTCTTTATGAGTCAGAACCAACTCAAAGGGGCTTAACACTAGCAGATCACCGGATTGTGTGAAAACCTTTTGCCCCATCCAGGGACCTATCACGCATGAGTGCAGGCATACTTTGTTTTATTGTGTTTCAATTTGTTGTGCTTTTGCAGATTTTGCAGATATTGCAGGTTTTACAAATAGAAGGTTTGTGGCAACTCTACTTTGAACAAGTCTATCAGAGCCATGGTCCCAATTGTATGTGCTCAGTTTGTATCTGTGTCACATTTTGTGAATTGTCACAATATTTCAAACTTTTTTCAGAACTACTATTGCATACTTAGTAGACTACATACAGTATAGTGTAGACATAGCTTTTATATGCACTGGAAAACCCCCCAAAATAATGTGACTCATTTTATTGCTACGGTCATCAAAACTGGCAATATCTTCAAGAAACGTCTGTTTGTTGTTGTTGTTGGATGCTGTCGATCAGTTCTAACTCATAACAACCTTACCTCCCTTTTTCAGCTGAAGAAATAGACGAAGTTCAAACTGGGCTTAAGTCACTTGCACAGAGACACACAGATATTAAGTGTCAGAGCCATGCCAGAGCCTGGATCTCTATGCTAGATTCTTCTGAGCATTAGATACCTTTGTTATTTACCTTTGACTCAGCTCCCACTCACAGTGACTTTATGACAATTGTTGTTGTTAAGTGCCATCGAGTCAATTCCAACCCATAGCGACCCTGTATAGGGTTTCCGAGAAGCAGCTGGTGAGCTTGAACTGCCGACCTTGCAGTGCAAATGGCTTTGCAGTCTGACACATTAACCCACAGCACCATACCAGGACCTGTACCATCTTCATGATTATTGGCATGTTTGAGTCCATTGTTGGGGGTATTTTGCTATTGCTTCCAACCTAAGGGGCTCATCTTCCAGAGCTATGTTGAGCTTTTGTGATCCATGAGGCTTTAACTGGCTAATTTGTGGAAGTAGATCACCAGGCCTTTCTTCCTAGTCTGCCTTAGTCTGGAAGCTCCACTGAAACCTGACCACCATTGGTGACCCTGCTGGTATTTGAAATACCAGTGGCCTAATTTCCACCACCATAGCAACACGAAAATCAACATAGTATGACAGACTGCAAGACAGTTGGTGGTCTAAGTGTAGGAAAATAAAATGTGAAGAATCAAAATCCAAAACATGAGTGTCATTGAAGCCAGCTGCTTCTAAGAGTCAGTTTCTACAGTAAAGAAAACCAGTGTGCTAATGGTCTTGGCTGTGGCAGAAGACAACCACCCTGGACTCCAGCGTCGGCAGTAGTGACTGGCAATCTCCCCATAGTGAGCATTGAAAAGGGAAAATGAACATGTCTCAAAGCAACTGAGAAGAAGCACAGGCAGTCTGCAGGTCATTTGAGACACCACCAACAAATTTCCAGGAAGATGCAGCAAATTATGCTTATAGTTTTTTTTTATGTAATAGAAGATATATATGTTGGAAGAAAGGTCACGTTTGTAAGGGAAAAGTCACGTATGGGTGCTTGCATCAGGATGGTGTGATTTCCAGCATCATTTGATCTCTCAGAGTCTGTTCTCATGCCTATAAAATGAGGAGGATATTGTTGACCTTCTCTGTTGGTTATGAAGATGAACCAAGATGACATAAGTAAAGTTGCTTCATATAGTGCTTGACAAACTGTAGGTGCTCACTAAATACATACTTTTCTCTCTTTTTCTTTTCCACAAGAGTTTTTACAGCCTGCCTAAATTTTTTGAAGTTTTATGTAAATTTATGTGAAGTGACATTCAATGGAATTGCTCATCTGTATGATCCCTTTTATTCTACCTGCAACTTCAGTAAAATTGAAATTGAAATCATACTTTTTACTTAATGAGACAACTTGGATGTCATGAAAAGAAAAAGAGAGAGACATGGAGCCGGGGGAATTATTTGAGGAGTAAGAGAGTTTTTTTTTAAGTGGACCCTTATTCTTTAAGGAAAAAAAAGTCAAATTTTAATCCAAAGATTTAAATTCTTACCAATGAAAAAATTAATGATGTCAAGGTAGGGTCTGCCATTCCTTCATTAAAATTCTTTCTGTCATATGATTTTTTGCCCACTATTTTTCTTTTTTTTTTTTCAATTGGTCATTTGTTTACTAAATGAATATCTTGAGGGTGTGGCACTGTAGGATAAACATGGACTGCAAGTTTAGTTTGAACTGCAAGGTTGGTGGTTCAAATCCACTAGCTGCTCCTTGAAAACCTATACAGGTTTCTATGCTTCAGAATCGACTCAATGGAACTTAACAACAACATACACAGGTTTGATATTACAAAGCAGAACCATCGGACATTATGGAAAAAATTATTGGGGCTTCAGATCTAAGTACTAAAAGAAAAAGATGCCCATCAACACTAATAAAAGGTCCCCCCCGCCAAGACTAACAATGAACTTAATGTATTAAAAAATACTGTAAAAAAAAAAAAATGTAGAAAGCTATAAAGGTTGTAAGAATTGTTCCAAATCCCATCATTCAGTGATAATAACATTTTATTCATTTGTAAAAGCTTATTGTATATTAAGGCTATTAATGTTATGCAGATTGCTTACAAACGTAGGGGCTTCAGAAAATTCTTGGAAAAGTTTCATTATCTTTTAATTCCATTTTTTCATGAACTTTTGGAAAGTCCTTTGTATATTCATAATTTGCTCTCTATCATTCAATGTTGGAAGCATAGTGACACAGTGGGGTTAGGCATTGGGCTGCTAACTATAAGGTCAGCAGTTCAAATCCACCTTGAGAGAATGATGAGACTGTTTGTTCCTGTAAAGGTTTACAGTCTGCAAAATCCAAAGGAGCAGTTCTAGTCTGTCCTACAGGGCTGCTCTGAGTCCAAATCAATGCGATGGCAGTGGGTTTTTTCTTTAATGATTCAACTTTTTAAGTTATCTGTGTCTTTAGTGAGAAGCTTTTAATTTTTATATTGCTGAATCTACCAATACTTTCTAATCTCTCACTCCCAAATTATGAAAAATTTCCCTATTTTCTGTATCTTCTATGGTTTCCTATTAACCAGGAGTCTTGGTGTGGCACTGTGGCTTAATGTGCTGGATTGCAAAATTGGTTTGAACCTCAAGGTTGGTAATTTAAACTCACCAGTTGCTCCTTGGAAATCCTAGACAGGGTCACTATGGGTTGGAACCGCCTTGACAGCACCTAACAACAACAATTAACATTAACTTTTTAAAAACTTTTTTTTGTGTGAATGAGTGATAGTTTACATGGGAGAACTTTGGTTTTACACTCATTATTTCATTGCAATCATTACAATCCCCTCCGTGGATCATCATTAAACAGTATTTGCTTCTAGTCCCTCTGTTTTTGTTTTTTGGATGTACACAAAAATACCCAGGAATATATAATAATTTAAACAACCAAAGGGCACATTCCACAAGCCTGCCTCCCAGCCGCCAGCCAGCCCACAGCCCTTCTCTTTCCATGAATCTAGAGTTCCTCAGCTGCTCACTCTCTCTGTGTCCTTATCTCTGCCTCTATCTCTGGGGTCACTGGTTCTCTAGATAGGGCCCCACATTCTGCTCGTGCTTTTCTACCTCGATGGTCCTAAGTCCTCTGTTCTTAGACTGTAAGATTAACAACTCTCCCCTTTTTGTTACAAAACTTCTATCTTTACAGTTGTGACAGTCACAATTAGTCATGATAACAATGACTCACTATTGAATCATAAGAATCTTATCCCCATCTCCTTTCACCAGACCCATCTAGACAAGATGAAAACTATTCAGTAGGGATTGTACCTTCCCCTGCACCCTCTGAAACTAAACTCCCCTTTGAAAACTTGTAAGTCAGTCACTTTGTGCACCCACCCCCCATTTTAGGTAGCCAATGTCTAAGTTGCCCATCCTTATCAAATTTAACATTAACTTTTGATAATATTTCTAGATTATTTTTGGATATAAAAAACATAGTTTAAATCCAGACTTACTTTTCCCATATGGCTAGCCAATGTTTTCACCACCATTTATTACGTGATCTCTATTTTCTGTATTGATTTGAATTGCTACTCTTATAATGTACTTAATTCCCATATGTATATACTTGGAATTATGCATGGATGTTATAGTCTTTTCCCATGACCTGCCCATCTAATGACATTATTTTAATGGGTGAACTTTTAAAGATATCTCAATATTGGGATGGTGCTGTAGGATAAGCACTAGACTAACCACAAGGTTGACAGTTCAAATCCACCAGTCTCTCTTGTAATGATTTACAGCCTAGGAAACTGTACACTGGGTCGCTGTGAGTAGACGTCAACTTGATGGCAAACGGTTTGGTTTTGGATTTTTGAACTATTTGGTAAGCCAGTTTTGCATACTATTTTTTAAGTACAGAGTAGAATCAATGTCTCATCTAAGCAAATTAGTTTACAAAACAATATTTTTTAAAGGGCTGTATACAGGAAGGAGGGATAGAAGGGAGAGAGAGGAAGACAGGGAGGAAGTGTGGCAAGAAAGAAGGAAAAAAAAGAGAAGAAAATGCATGGGAAAGGGAAGGAATAATTTTTTTTTTCTATGAAGAAAGCAATGACTGTAGAAAACTCTACCTTTAGCTGCAGTGTATCATTACCACTAAATGGAACTGGCTTGAAGCAAAATCAAAATAGAAGAGAAGAAAGACAAATGTCCTTATAGTTGTAATAGAATGTTGAAGAATATTTGGCACAATTCCTCCCTGGAAACTTGTCCTCTCTTAAACTCTCTTGAGTGTTTTTTTTTAAATTACACCACAAAGAAGAGTCATTTGGGAGGTCATTCTCTTCCCAGGGGGGTAGCATGCCTGAGACTGTTTGAACAGTTGCATTTCCTTTACTCCTCACCCAGGCATGCATGTTTGGACTGAAATATCATTCTGTATCCAACTGGGCAAATAGGGACTCACTGCACAGCAAGGCACAAATCTAGACACTTACCTCCAACAAACACCGTGAAGAACCAAGTTTGCCTAAGCTCCTGAAGACTAATTGTGTGCAGTCCTGGTAGAGGGAGGGTGCAGGGAGCAAGGCAAGAGCCCACAGCTTTCTTAATACGGCCTAACAGAACTGACTTCCATGTTTGAATAATCTACTCAGCAAGCAACCTCACAATTCACCACCTACCCCCAGAATATTGTCTTATCTTTGAAATATTGAATAATAATAGCTCCTTCCTCTCATTTACTTCTAGCTCAAAAATGTCACTATTCTTTTCACGTAAAATGGAAGGGCTTCATGGGGGAGGTTGGATGCAAATGATGCCACTGGTTGGGGACATAGTCATGATTCTGATTCTCTGGCAGTTAAGAGGAAGATGTGCTTTGATGGAAAGAGCTCCCAATTTGGACTCAAAATACCTGAGTTTGAGACTCAGTTCCCTGATTTAATAGTTACGACCTTGGAAAAGTCAAGTCTTGTTTCTGTTTCTTTATCTGTGAAAAAGCAGATGGAAGCTATCCCGTATGCTAAGCAAGGTCAGCTAAAAATCATTCATTCAATGATTTTTTTTTTCTCAATGAGTTTTTATTGAGTATTCATTGTGTGCCAAGCACAGTACCTGGGAAGACAACAGTCAGACAGGATAGACAACATCTAGGCCCTCAAGAAGATTAAAGTCTGGCAGGGAAGAAATCAGCAACTAGAGTGAAATGGGAGAGTTATTGCCATGGGAAGTAGAAGGCGCTATCAAGCATAAAGTTTCAGATAAATTGAAAGTACACAAATGGTGAAAAATTCTGGAAGACAGACATCAAACTATTAACTGTGAGGCCCTCCATAACAAAGGCCTCCTAGCTAATAGTTTGTATATTTGTGTAAGATTTGAAGACTTTACAACCAGGCTATTGTTGCTCTTATTGTTAGATATCATCAGTCAGTTCTGACTCTGATATGATAGAGAAAAACATGACTTGGTCCTGTATCACCCTCACAATCATTGTTCTGTTTGAGACCGTTGCTGCAGCCATGTGTTAATCCATCTCATTGTGAGGCTACGGCATTTTTTTTTTTTTCTGAGTCTCAATTTACCAAGCATGATATCCTTCTCTAGAGAAGAATCCCTCCTGAAAACATGTCCAAAGTACACAACATAAAGTCTTACAATCCTAATTTCTAAGGAACATTCTGGTTGTACTTCTTCCAAGACAAATTTGTTAGTTCTTCTGGTAGCCAGTCCATGCTGTATTAAATATATACTTCACCAACACCATAATTAAAACTCCCAGCCAAAGGACACGGTCCATAAATCAATTCTTCTTTGGTCTTCCTTATTCATTGTCAGTTTTCACATGCATATGAGGTGACTTAAAATTCCATGACTGGGGTTAGGTGCACCTTAGTCCTCAAAGTGACATCTTTGCTTTTTTAACACTTTAAGGAGGTCTTTTGCAACAGATATTTCCAATGCAACATGTTTGATTTCTTGAATGGTGCTTCCATGGGCATTTATTGTGGATCCAAGTAAAATGAAATTCTTAACAACTTCAATCTTTTCTCCAATATCATATTGTTGCTTTTTGGTCTAGAGGATTTTTGTTTTCTTTAAGTTGAGATCTAATTCACACTGAAGGCTGTAGTCTTTGATCTTCATCAGTGCTTTAAATCCTCTTTGCTTTCAGATTGTGTCATTTACATATCTCAGGTAGTTAATGAGCCTTCCTCCAATTCTGATTCCTTTATATAGCTTTTCTTTATATAGTCCAGCTTTGGGGATTATTTGTACAGCATACAATACTTGCCTGTCTGTCACACGGTGGCGGCTTGTGTGTTGTTGTGATGCTGGAAGAGATGCTACTGGTATTTTAAATACCAGCAGGGTCACTCAGAGTGGATAGGTTTCAGCTGAGCTCTAGACTAAGACAGACTCAGAAGAAGGAAAGGCAGACTACTTCTGAATGTTTAGCCACTGAAAACATTACGAATAGCAGTGAAACACTGTCAGGTAGCACCAGAATATTGAATATTGAGACTTGATGAACGGCAGCAGAATATTGTCAGATACAGTGCTGGAAGAGGAGCCCCTTCAGTGTTGGAAGGTACTCAAAACATGACTGGAGAAAAGCTGCCTCCTTAAAGTACAATTGACCATGAGGACACAAATGAAGAAAGCATTGGAGACCTTCATTTGCTGATAGGCACTACTCAAAATGAGGAGAAACAACTGCAAACATCCAATGTGAATCTGAACATGGAATATACAAACTATGAATCTACAAAAATTGGAAGTTGTAAAAAAATGAAATGGAACACATGAACATAGATATCCTAGGCATTGGTGAGCTGAAATGGCCATTTTGAATTTGACAACACATGGTTTACTATGTCAGGAATGACAAACTGAAGAGGAATGGCATCACATTCATCATGAAAAAGAATATTTTGAGATCTATTTTGAAGAATAATGCTGTGCTAGGATAATATCCATACATCTATAAGGAAGACCAGTTAATATCACTATTATTCAAATTCATGTATCAACCACTAAAATTGAAGAATTAATCACCACTGACATTAGTCTGAAATTGATCAAACATGCAGTCAAGATGTATTGATAATTACTGCTAATTGGAATACAAAGTTTGGAAACAAAGAAGAAAGAACAGTAGTTGGAAAATATGGACTTGGCGATACAAATTATGCTGGAGATCACATGATAGAATTTTGTAAGACCAATGATTTCTTCATTGCAAATATATATATTTTAAACAACACAAAAGATGATGATTCATGTGGACTTTACTAGATGGAATACACAAAAATAAAATTGACTACATGTGTGGAAAGAGACAGTGGAAAAGCTCACCAGCCAAAACAAGACCAGTGTAAGAATGTGGAACAGACTGTCAATTACCCATATGCAAGTTCAGGCTGAAGCTGAAGAAAATTAAAACAAGTCCACAAGAGCCAAAATAGGGCCTTGAACATATCCCATCTGAATTTAGAGATCATCTCAAAAACAGATTTGATGCATTAGACACTAATGATTGAAAACCAGAAGAAATGTGGGATGACATCAAAAACTTCATACAGGAAGAAAGCAAAAGGTCATTAAGAAGACAAGGAATAAAGAAAAGACCAAAATGGGTGAAAGAAGAGACTCAAAAAGTTTCTCTCTGGTGTAGAGATGCTAAAACAAATGGAAGACATGAGTAGGTATAAGAGATGAAGAGAAAATATCAAAGGTCAGCTCGAGAAGACAAAGTTAAATATTATAGCGAAATGTGCAAAGACCTGGAGTTAGAAAACCAAAAGGGAAGAAGAGCACATTCAGCATTTCTCAAGATGAAAGAAAAAACAAAACAAAACAACACTCAAGCCTTAATGTGCAATTCTAAAGGATTCTGTGGGCAAAATATTGAGTGATGCAGAAAGCATCAAAATAAAATGGAAAGGTCCTTGTCCCCAGCAGCCCGGCCATGGCGGGACTGGCGCCACCACAGCCGGCCAAGGGCTACCGCGTGGTGCTGCTGGGCAGTGTGGCTGTGGGCAAGACGGCGCTGGCCACGCAGTTCGCCTGCGACACCTTCCCCTGGCACTGCGAGCAGGGCTTCGAGGAGCTCTTCAGCAAGCTGATTGAGGTGAACTCAGCACCCGCGCTGCTGGAGATCGTGGACACGGTGGGGGCCGCGCACTTGGTCACACTACCATTGCTTCGTGCTGCTCTACAGCGTGGACAGAGAGGCCTCTTTCCAGGCGCTGTGGCCGCTGAGGGAGCGTCTGGGTCACCTGCTGGGGCCCGCGTGCCGCCCCGCTGATGCTGGTGGCCACCAAGGCCGACCGCGACGCTGAGCGCCAGGTGCTGCAGGTGCAGGGCCGCATGATGGCCCGTGAGTGGCGGTGCCCGTTCCTGGAGATCACGGCCAAGAGCAAGTGGATGGTGGACCACGTGTTGCTCACATAGAGGAGATCGTGCTCGTGAAGGAGGCCCTGGCAGAAGTGCCCACCGTCCCTCCCCACCCCCTAGAGACCCCAGATGACGTAGCTATCGGAAAGACTCATTGGCTGTCAAGCATTGTCTCTGGGAATCGCTTTTCGTGGTTTCTGAAGCTCGGGATTCCCACTTGGTGCCTTCCTGTGTCATCTGGGCCGAAAACCAGAGTCTAATTCTACTTGTGGCTCTACCCAGCACTTCATGTGGTCTTCGGATCGTCACTCAATGACAACTTTAAAACGTTACAGTGCTGTTTGAAACAAACCCCTCACCCCCTTGCACTTCTTCCCTGAACAGAACGAAGACGTTCCATTCTTCAAGTGAAATTTGTGATAGGATTGTTTTTCTGAAGCAACACTTTTTGAGTTAGTTACTCCCATATTTGCAATTGACTGGGGACCAGAAATTAAAAGTTTCAGGTTTCAATACAATGAGATTTTTTCTGTCGTTTACAGCATGAAATTGCCAGCAGTAATCTCTCAATATAGCTTTGTGTGTCCCTAAATATAGTTATGCACACATAGTATTGGTTTGAAAGGGATAGTGTATCTCTGGGAAGGGAAAAAATAACTGTGTATCCACAGAAAGATAGCACAACTGCCGTATGTTTGGAATGGGCATCTAGTTGATTTCTGCATCTGTAAATTATGTGAAAACAAAATGACGTTACAGTTACTAACTTTTAGTATTTGCCTTTCTAACAATATTGAAAGCTATCCTTGCTAAAGTTTTCTTACACTGTTTCTTTGTTCTAAGTTGTTTTCCAGGAAACAATTTCCTTATTATACGTGTTTTCAACTGCCAGGGTTTTTACTGTGGCTTGCTGGATTAGTATATTTTTTCTGAATACCTGCATAGTTTCAGTGATTGCTGTGTTGTGTGCTTTATGTAGAATTGCTCCATAGGGTTTCCTATGGAAATAAATGGCCAGATTTTTTTCTCTTGGGCAATGGCTGGTGGGAATGAACTATATAGATCATTGGTTGGGCACCAAGGATTCTTTTGAACAGTGATACGCATACTGAACTCAAAGCAAAATGTATAAGAATCTTTTTGCATAGTTTTCACATAATAATTCTTAAATTCCTTTAAAAGCATTACATTTTATTATTGTAAACATTTTATCTTCATATGGTTGTTTCTGTTCATTTGCACAAGTTATGATTTTTACTTCACCTGCTGCAACCCCCATTTCAATGTTAGGAGCCTAACTTTAGCCATTTTAGCATCCCTCTAAGTTCTAACAAACAAGAAAACAAAACCACACCTTTGACCTGAAATAGCTCATTTTTGTTAATGGAAAGTTATTTCTATAGTAGTGGTTTTTATTTGTATTGCATGTGATGTTTTAACAGAAAGATGATCATGACTTCAACATAAAAAGCATGTTTTAAAATCTAAAAAGAAAAAAGAAAAAGAAAATGGAAAGAAATACAAAGAATCATTGCACCAAAAAGAAATGGTCCATGCTTAACCATTTCAAAAAGTAGCATATGATCAAGGGCCAGTGGTACTGATGGAAGACGTTCGAGGTGCACTGAAGGCATTGGCAAAGAACAAGGCTCTGGGAATTGATGGAATACAAATAGAAATCTTTCAACAGACTGATGGAGCACTGGAGGCACTCACTCATCTATGGCAAGAAATTTGGAAGACAGCTACCTGGCCACCTGATTGAAAGAGATCCATATTTTTGCCCATTCCAAAGAAAGGTGACCCAGTGGAATGTGGAAATCATCAGACAATATCAGTAATATAATCATATGCAAGTAAAATTTTGCTAAAGATAATTTTAAAATGCCTGTGACAGTACATAAACAAGAAGTCTTGTGCAGCAGATTTGCCTAATGCAACACATTGTTTGATTTTTTGACTGTTGCTTTCATGAGTGTTGATGGTTGATCCCAGCAAAATGAAGTCTTTGACAACTTCAATCTTTTTTCCATTTTTCATGATGTTATTTACTGGTCCAGTGGTGAGGATTTATTTTTTTCCTTTACATTGAGGTGCAACTCATACAGAAGACCGTAGTCTTTGATCTTCTTCAGCAAATATTTTAAGTCCTCTTCCCTTTCAGCAAGCAAGGTTGTATCATCTGCATATTGCAGGTTGTTAATGAGTCTTCCTTTAATCCTGATGCAAGTTCTTCTTACAATCCAGCTTCTAGGATAATGTGTTCAGTATACAGATTGAATAAGTATGGTGAAAGAATACAATCCTGGTGCACACCTTTCCCAATTTTAAACCATTCAGTGTCCCCTTGTTCTGTTTGAATGATTGCCTCTTGGTCTATGTACAGGTTCCTAATGAGCACAATTAAGTGTTTCAGAACAGTTATTGTTGACAATTTTGTCCATAGCCTGTCATGATCCACACAATTGAAAGCCTTTGCATAGTCAATACAGCACAGGTAAGCATCTTTCAGGTATTCTCTGCTTTCAGCCAAGATCCATCTGACATCAGCAAGGATATCCCTCATTCAATGTCATCATCAGAATCTGGCTTGAATTTCTGACCATTTCCTGTTAATGGACTCCTGCAATGGCTTTTGAATTATCTTCAGCATAATTATAGTTGCATGTGATAGTAATGATACTGCATTGCCAGGCTATATGAAAGATTAAATAGGTTAAAATATTCTTAGGAAGACGATGGAAAGGATGGATGTTCAAGTCCACCCAGAAACACCTTGGAAAAAAGGTCTAGTGATCAACTTCTGAGAAATCAGTCATTCATTAAGAGCATAGTTTTACTGATACACATGGGTTGCCATATTTGTAATCATCTTAATGGCAGCCAGTTTGGTGGTATAGGAATATGAAACCACTTGATTTTGAACCCAGTTGTCTTAGGCTGAGTTCTAGTGAAACAAAACCAAGGAAACTTATTTATATAGATTTAGATATAGATGATATAGATACAGATATAGATATACAGAGAGATTTATCTCAAGGAAATGGTTCACACAGTTGTTCAGGTGGAAAGTTCCAAATCCAGGGGTCAGATGTCAGATTGGAGGCTTCTCCTGACTTAGCTGTGGGAGCTGACAAACCCAAGATCAGCAGTTAAGATGACAGGCTACTACTGATAACTCCAATATTCAGCAGGCAACATGGCAGGCCCACTGACTCAAGTCCAAAGACTGAGAGGTCAGATAATGAGTCAGATGCAGGATCCAGACCCAGCAAAAAGCAAAGTAAACTTTTCCAGAGAGTCCATATATTGAAAGCAGGTTACACCCCTGTGGAAACTCCATTTCAGTAGATTAGCTGCTCGTAGGAGCTCTTATCATTGAAGAGATTACATTATATTAGATCTCATCCTGAGGAATGACTACATCACAATTGTCAAACCACTGAGAATTGTGACCGTGCCAAGTTGACACACAACCTTAACCATCACATTGGTCTTTCATGACATAATCACTTTTATGCTGTGGTGGGAGAAGATTTGAAGAGCTAAAGAGTGAAACATGTCAGCAGAAATCAGAAGCGGCAGCCCCTTAGCTTATACTCTGCTGTTACCTAACAGCAAATATGAATATTCCCTTGGGCAGCAAGGATCCCGTGGTTCGAGTGACATGCCCTATGAAAACATCGTGGCATTTTCCTTATGAGAGTTCTGAACCATGATCAGTGGGATCTAACAGCAGGAGTAAAAATTCATTAGGTGAAACTGGTAAAGGGAATGGCAGTGATGACCCTGGCAGTAGACCACAAATCAAATGGTCATTTTCAGTGGAGAACTGGCATGGACTCAGAGGGTCTGGCTTAGAGCCTTCTTCCCAGTTTGTTAAGTGCCTTCTCAGTGGTAGCAAAGTTCAGGAAGGGCACTGAGCACATTGAAGAATGCTCACACTTTCTGCTCCCAGCCAGCGCATGCTGCCCTGAGTTAGCCTTTGTCCAAGGTGTGGAGATAGCAAACCACATCTCTTTGTTTGAAGATGACTAAGTCAGGGCTTCCCCTCCTTTGTCTTCTTTTTCTGGCTCTAAATAGGTCTGTGCGTACATAGCAGATGGCTTTCTGATGAGGTCCAAAGTCATCCAGTCTTTGGGGAAAAAAACTACAGCAAGAAGGACTATTATTCCAATCTGATAAGGTTTTCTATTTTCAGCTAGAAAAATGAGTGTCTGTAAGTAGGAGAGAAAAAAAAAAAAAAGAAAAGAAACTAATAGGAAAGTGGAAGGAACAAAAACAGCCAATACTTCACTTGGGAGATGGATTTGGGGGGTAGTTCAGTTATGTAAATCCTCTCTACCTCCAGGCACTGCTCTCACCTGTGGCCCAGAAGCCACAGGGAAGGCAATTCAAAGCAGTCCAATATCCACTCAAAGGTGGGAAAGTACACATCAGCCAGTGGTTAGATCTGAGGAGGGTGGGAAAGAAATGGGACTGAGAAGGTTTAAAAAGAGAACTTAAATTGTTCCTATAATTTATGTTTCTTTAAAAAATGGATGTTTTTTTCCCCTTAAAAAAATAAATGTAGCGTTGTGAGTTACGAGTTGGGCTGCTAAACCCAAGGCCAGCAGATTAAATCTATCAGCTGCTCCATAGGGGAAAGACGAGATTTTTCAGCTCCTTTAAAGATTCACAGCCTCGAAAACCCTATACAGGGTCACTATGAGTCAGAACTGACTCCACGGCACATAAACACCAACCAACCACCAATGGATAATTGGTGTTTTTACATTTTGAATAGTTAAAAGCAAGGAGTAGGGAACCAGACAACTTGGATTGGCATCCAGTTCTACCATTTACAAGCTATGTGTGACTGTATCAAGCTACCCAATTGCTCCGTTCCTCAATTTTCTCATCTTTAAAATGGGGCCAACAATAGTAGATAACTTATAGGGTTGTTGTTGTTGTTAAGAGCTATCGAGTCAGTTCCAATTCATAGCGACCTTGTATAGGGGTTTCTGAGGAGCCACTGATGTGAGTTTGGGCTGCCCATCTTGTGGTTGTGGTGAAATGTAAATTAGTTCACATATTCATTCACCAACTATTTACTGCTGTTGTTGTTGTTAGGTGCCATCGAGTCGGTACCGACCCATAGCGACCTTATGCACAGCAGAACACTGCCCAATCCTGGGCCAACCTCACTACTGTTGCCATGCTTGAGTCCATCGATGCTGCCAATTGGCCAATCCTATTTAGCTATTTACTGAGGACCTACTATATGCCCCGTTTTGCTCTAGAAACCTAGGATACAGCAATGGATGTTTTAAAGAGAAATAAGCAAGTGAAATAATGATAGAGTGTGTGAGGTAGGAGTAAACACTAAAGAGAGAAAAACAAAAGCAATTGGAATGAATAAGGGGCTGACATTTTAGTTTGAGTGGCCAAGGAAGGCCTCATTGAAAAGTGACATTTGAGTAAAGCTCGAAGGAGTTGATTACATACATTAATACCTAGAAGAGTGCCCGGCACTTGATAAAACGTTAACTTTTCCATAAGATAGGCACTGGACTGCTAACAGCAAGGTCGGCTGTTCAAACCCTATATAGGGTGGCTATGAGTCGGAGGGACTCATTGACAATTAACACTACCACCACTAACGTATTTGAAATAAGGAGTCCTGGTGGAACTGTGGGATGGTGTTGCGCTACTAACCCCAAGGTCAGCAGTTCAAACCCACCAGCTGCTCTGAGGAAGAAGACGAGGCTGTCTGCTCCCATAAAGATGTATAGAATTAGATGGCAGTGGGCTTGGTTTGTATTTGAAATAAGGAATCCTGGTGGCTTAACATTTGGCTGCTAACTGAAAGTTTGGCAATTGGACTGAACTCCACAGGAGAAAGATGTGGCCGTTTGCTTTTGTAAAGAATATAGCATTGGAAACCCTATGAAGTAGTTCTACTCTGTTTTTTAGGGTCACTATGAGTTGGAACCAACTTAATGGCAATGGGTTATTTTCTTTATTTTGTATTTGAAATGTATCTTTTTGTGTTTATAGTGGCTGTCTTGAAATAGCTAAGAAGAATACATAAAAACAGCTGTCTTGGAGGTGAGTCTGACTTATGGTGACCCTATGTGTGTCAGAGTAGAACTGTGCTCCATAGGGTTTCCAATGACAGGTTTTTCAGAAGTAGATTACCAAGACTTGCTTTTGAGGTGTCTCTGGGTAGACTTGAACCTTCAACCTTTTGTTAGCAGCCAAGGGCATTGCTAGGGACTCGAGAAGGAAATATTGTTTTTAGGTTCTGTCAAGTTGGTTCCATCTCATAGTGACCCTGTGCACAACAGAGCGAAACACTGCCTGAACCATTTTCACAATTAGGTTTCAGTCCATTGTTGCAGCCACTGGGTCAATCCATCTCATTTGGGGTCTCCCTTTTTTGTTCCACTCTCCTTCTACTTTAACAAACATGATGTCTTTCTCCTGGAACTTGCCTCTCCTGATAACATATCCAAAGGTATAAGAGACAAAGTCTCACCATTCTGGCTTCTGAGGAGCATTCTGTTTGTATTTCTTCTAAGACAGATTTGTTTGTTCTTCTGGCAGTCCATGGTACTTTTAATAGTCTTCTCCAACACCATAAATCAAATGTATTGTTTTTCTATGGTCTTTCTTATTTATTATCCAACTTTCACATGCATATGAGGTTGTTGAAAATATCATGACTTGGGTCAGGCACACCTTAGTTCTCAAACTAATAGCTTTGCTCTTGAACATTTTAAAGAGGTCTTATGCAGCACGTTTGCCTAACACAATAAGTTATTCGGACAGGTTACATTTCAGGATCAGAAATGCTCAGTGCACATCAGGACAGCCTTTCCTCAGCAGTGCCTGCAGGCAGTCCTCACCCATAGACCCCTTGGCTTCTCTTCTGCTCCAGCAATGTTACAAAACTCTTTTATTTTGCACAAATAAGATTTTATTTACCACTGTTTAAAATCTGAATTTTACACAGATTCTTGGACTGGTGGTTCAAAGCCATCTGTTCGTTCAAGTTTAACTCCTGTCTCATCTCCAGTAGGTGGTTGAAAATACCATAGCTTGGGTCAGGTATACCTTAGTCCTCCTTGCTCTTGAACATCTTAAAGAAACCTTATGCAGCAGATTTGCCTAATGCAATATGTCATTTAATTTCTTGACTACTGCTTCCATGAGTGTTGGTTGAAGATCCAAGCAAAATGAAGTCTTTGACAACTTCAATCTTTTCTGTATTTATCACGATGCTATTTATTGGTCCTAGTGTGGCACTGTGGGTTAATGTGCCAGACTGCAAAGCTATTTGAACTGAAAGGTCAGCAGTTCAAGCTCACCAGCAGCTCCTTGGAAACCCTATACAGGGTTGCTATGAGTCAGAACTGACTCGATGGCACTTAACAGCAATACTATTTATTGGCCCAGTTACTGTTATTGTTAAGCGCTGTTGAGTTGGTTCTGACCCATAGCAGTCCTGTATAGGGTTTCCAAGGAGCACTTGGTGAGCTTGAACCACTGACCTTGTGGTTCAAACTGACTTTGTAATCCAGCACATTAACCCACTGCACCACACCAGGACTCCATTAGCCCAGTGGTGAGGATTTTTTCTTTACTTTGAGGTGTGATCCATACTGAAGGATAGATGTAGATATAGAAATGACTGGATTAAATAGCATTTTAGAACTCAGCCAAGGAATGCTTATTTGAGTCAAAAAGCCTTACTACCAGGTTACACACTGACCCACAGAAGAAGAAAAAGTTAATCTATAAAGAAATAATTCTGAAGTAATTTTATATTTAAAATGATAGATACAAGAAGGCTTCATTCCACTATCTTTTCGTTCCATTTTCTATGAACTTTTTGAAGCCCTTTTGTATGTGTCAATTTAGCTAGACCATGATTCTCAATGATTTGACAGTTATGTAACAATGTCATTTAGCAGTTACATAGTGAGGTCATGATCCCAGTAATATAATCTGACCAATCAGTTGTAAGGGATTAGGGTAAAATGCAACACCTTTACTCAGGTCACTGCCCTGATGTAATGTCAGGGAAGTTTCTTTCCCCAGGGTATAGCCTTTACTTACAAGAAATTAAATGAAAGAGAAGTCAGCAGACAAAGAGGGATCTACCACCAAGAGAGAAGAGCTGGGAGCTAAATCATCCTTTGGACTGGGATCTCTGTGCTGAGAACTTCCTAGACCCAGGGGAAGACTGATGCGAAGACACATGGAGATGTGTAAAGAACTCCGCGTCCACATATGTTGAAAGGAGACAAGGGCTATCCTCCAGAGTTAAAAGGGAAAGAAAGCTTTGTCTTTGAGGTTGAAGCCATGAAATTGGATTTCTATAGGGTTACTATGAGCCAGAATCAACTCAGTGGAAGAGTAGGTTTGCTTTTTGGTTTTGAACCTGTGAAGAAATAAATTTGCTTGTTAAAGCCATTAATTTATTTTATTTTATTAATAATAGAACATTTTATTACTAGAAATGTAGGTATTTCTATTGCGGAGTCCTACTTTGGCATTGTGGAATAAAGCACTGTACCTCAAGGATGGTTTGAACCAAAAGGTCAGTGATTTAAACTCACCAACTATTCCTTGGAAATCATATACTGAGTTGCTATGAGTCGGAACAGACTCAATGGCACTTAACAGCAACAACATTTCTGTTAAAGCAGCAATCGATAATTAAGACACTCAGAAAAATGTAAGACAAAAAAAAAAAAAAAGGCATCAACCAAATTTCATGGAGTCTAATCCTCATATTTTAACTCTTGCGATCTGATGATTGAAAACTCAAGTTAGTGCTTTTTTTTTTAGTTTATGCATTATTGGAAGCAGTATAGGTGTTTTTGTTAATGGAAGTTTAAGTGAAATTAAGGACTCAAAGAGGCCCTGCCCTGTGGACAACCCTCAGGCCTTTATCTGAAGTCAGGTTTTAAGACTGTGTTAGAAATGTCCTCAGCTTCTAGAACTAGTAGAGGTTGAACCCACCCTAAAGTATGTAACACCTCCCTCCCCTCATCCCCAAAATATACTTAAGCCAATAAATTTAGGAAGTGAAAATTTTAGCAGCTTGGAAAATAAAATCATTTTACACTACAAATTTCTAGTGGGAGAGGATGCATCTATAAACAGAATGTGTCTAGTTTTTAAGCAAGTTCCTGTTTTACTGAGTAGAACAAGATCATAGGCAGATTTAGTCTTGTGACTACCCAAGAGATTCTCAGATATAGACTAATAAGACTAAGGTACAAATATTCATTCCACAGGCAAGTAGATGAACAGAGAAAATATCAAAGAAAAAGCTACAGAGGTAATTGGGCTGAAATGCAAAGGGCCAACACCCTATGAGGCTTCCTATGCATGAGTTAAAATGGAAATTCAGGCTCAATACTGTGAAGTTGTGGTGTGGCACTGCAGGATAATGCACTGGCCTGAAAGGTCAGTTTGAACCACAAGATCGATGCTTCAAACCCACCAGTGGCTCCTCGGAAACCTTGTTATAAGATTGTTGTGAGTCGGAACCGACTCAACAGCACTTAACGACATCAACAACAACTGTGTAAAACGCAAACCATCATTGGAAGGGAGCCCTGAAGAATGATTTAGGAGGGCATATTGACCCCTGGCTAGGTGAGATGATTCCCTGAGGCCCAGAGAAGTTATGTGTAAGTAACGACAGCCAAGCAGAGGTCAATTCAAACAGAATAGTGGACCACTCTTTCAGGAGAGATGATCTAAGAGTGTAGCATTGGAGAACTGGCATGCTCATGGGGAGACTCCCATCAACTTCTGGTAGGATAGATCATGGACAACTTTTAAGGTGTGGAAGTACATTTCATTTTTTTAGGTACTGCTGGCCTGCATTTAGTGTTGGTTCTTATGGACCTAAATAATATAGACAGGACTATATAATCCAGATGGTTAAATAAATCATGATCAATATTTATGCAAGAGTTATTATGCAGTTTGGGTCCTGGTGTGGTGCTATAGGATAAGTACTGGACTGCTAACTGCAAGATTGGTGGTTCAAACCCACAAGCTGCTCCTCAAAAACTTTACATAAGGTTGCTATGAGTTGCACACAACAGCATACAACAATAACAACATTATGCAGCCAATAAAATACTTCAAACAGTTTATGGCTTGTTGTGTGCCATTGTGTCAGTTCCAACACATCGCAACCCTGTATATTTTCCAAGGAGTGGCTGGTGGGTTTGAATTGACAACTCTGTGGTTACCAGTACAGTATTTATCCCATAGCTCCATACCAGAACTCTGATATATGAGTTGTTGATGTTGTTATTAAGTTCCGTGGAATTGATTTTGACTCATAGTGACCTTATATAGGCATTCCTATGAGCGGCTGATCAGTTTGAAGCACTGACTTTGAGGTTCAAACTGACCTTACAGTCCAGTGCTTTATCCTACGGTGGTACTCCTACTTAAAGACATTACCTGGTGTGACCAGTCCCTGGAGAAGGACATCACGCTTGGTAAGGTGGAGGGCTAGCGAAACAGAAAAGGACTCCCAAAGAGATGGAGTGACAGAAGAGCAGCAACAATACGCTCACAACAATTGTGATGATGGCACAAGACAGGGCAGTGTTGTGTTGTGTTGTAGATCGGGCCAGAACAGACTTTATGGAAACTAACAACTTAAAGATGACAACTTGAATGTATTTATTTACCACTACTCTCTAAAAATAACCCTGGTAGCACTGTGAGTTAAGTATTGGGCTGCTCTTTGATCTTCATCAGTAAATAATTTAACTAGTAACCAGTGTTGAATCAATTGCATCATCAGGGACTACAAAAACTAGACCCAAGTTACCTTTCCCCAGTATGAGTCCACTCCTCCTCTCTCCCACCCCCCAGAAATCTGAAGGTTCATCTCTGAGAGTGCTATATGAAATCTACCCAGGCACAGTGAAGGGCAGGGATGCCTTTTGTGATATATCTTCTTGCTTTTCCCTACTTGTATTTTACAAGTCTGCTATACTAAACATTGTTGGTTTACTGCTGTTGAGTTGTTCCTCATAGCAACTCTGTATAGGGTTTCCAAGGAGCTGCTAGTGGGTTTGAACTGCCAACATGGTTCACAATCCAGTGCTGATCCTACAGCACCACACTAGGAGTCCATACTAAAATACAATACTTGTAATCAGAAAAACATGTTTCAAAAATTGTAAACGTAGCCTATATTAGAGTAAAAGCAAAGTTTAATAGCACTGAAAAGAGCAAAGTTAAAAGTCTAAGCCCCCTCTTGTCCATGCCCACCGTAACTCTCCAGAGATAACCACCTTTGATAGTTATTTTGGGGATTCTTACATTTTAAAAAAAAGGTGTTTTTTAAAAAATAGATAAAAAAATCAAAACAGGAAAAGAAAAAGTGACAAGGAAATCTCAGTTTTGTTAAAACTTAGAAAAAGGAGCTGAACTAAACATTTTCCAGGAGCATCCAAGAGGCTCATGAGCAAGATGAGGTGTGTATGTGTGTGTGTGTGGGGGGGGGGGGGGGGGGGGGGGGGGGGAGGGGGGAAGGTGGGAAAGAGGGAAGGAGAGAGGAAATGAATTCTGTATTGTCTTTTAAAGAGGGGGCCAAGGTAAGGAGGTTTAAGGTTTCTTAATTTAACAACATTGTGTCTTCATTAACAAGAAAAACTTTGGCCACAAAAATAAAACTAAAGAAATAATGAAGAGCTCATCTCTTCCTTGTGATTTATACATCACCCATAATGCTTTGACTTCCTGGATTTTTCAAATAAAATCTCTGAGTGTTTCAACAGAACCTCTTATTTTTTTCATTAGCAATTTATCTATGCAATTGGTTAAATGCCACAGCACAAAATTTAACAAATAAAAGAGAGCAGGAGGGAAGGACAGAGGAAGAGAACAAAGAAGATCCTAATACAGAGACTCTTTAGAAATTTTTAATTTTCGGTGAAAAGAATTGCTCTCTGACTCTACTTCTAATATTAAGAATTTGGAATTGTACCCAGTCCTTGTTCTGCTTCCATAGTAAAATCACAACTCGTCTTGCCTTATGCAAATACACAGATTGGCTTTCATCTGTCATTGTTGGCTGTCTACATAGGGGTATCTTTCTAAGGCGAATAATCTTGATTAAATTAAGAATTTCCAAGGTCTTTTATGCACTTAATACCACATATTAAGTAGAAGTTTGGATATGTCTTCTACATAGGTTATCCAGGCTGTTTCTTAAATCAAATTAGCAAATTCAAAACACTTTAGTATGCCAAGGAATTCCCAGAGACTCTACTTGAATCATGACATTTTGTTAAGAGGAACTATGGGACAGATACAGAAAAAAAAATACCCTATTATATGGTGAGCTGTACTTTAGGAGATCATTTTTCTTGAACTGTTCCTGAGAAGTGTTTTTAATAAACGAAAAAACCTTGAGAGATTATAGAAGACAGAGAATGTAGGTCTTACCAAACATCTCGTTTAATGACTTTGCTCTTGAATGTAAAACAAATCCAGCCAGGGGAATTTGAGGGACTGTTAAATGTGTTTTTTGTTGTTGTTGTTTTACAAGAAGGCAGCAAATGCACTCACAGAAATGTTGCCACAAGAAATAACTAGGATTGTTCTCTGAATTGTTTGGTGGGTTCTACCTCTGAATTTCTGAGACACAAGGTTTATTTCCACCTGACACTTGAATTTGTTGCATATACACATACTTCTGAGATGCCACACACACTCACTTGAGTTTGCAAGGAGTGAGGGAGTATCCTCAACATGGAAACTGTGGGGGATGATGTGCACAGTACCTCATGGAATGCTCTGGACCCCAAAGGGTGTCCTCCACCAACTGTTTTTCAGAGCTTGTCCCATCTACATAGGGGAGAGGTCCTTTCCTCCTTGCTTCCATCCACAATGTTTCTTTTTTTCTCCCCTTTACCCAAGTTTAGTGGACTTTCCTGTTCCCTTTTCCCCTGGCACCCAAGGGAAGGTTTCTTTTTGTAAATAGTCATTACTAGTGCTACCTGTTGTTATCGAGTTGGCTCATGGTGATCCTGTGGTGGCTGTGGTGGCTGTGTGCCATGGAGTCAGTTCCGACTCATAGCGACCCTGTACAGGGTTTCTGAAGCTGTACATCTTTATGGGAGCAGAAAGCCTTATCTTTCTCCTGTGGAACAGCTGGTAGTTTTGAACTGCTGACCTTGCGGTTCACAGCCCAATTCGTAACCACTATGCTATCAGAGCTCCTTGGTGATCCTGTAGGGCATCATTTTTAGCTCCTAAGACATTTGCTCCCAACTCCTCAGGGTTTAGCTCTAGTTCTTGGTAATTATCAGCAAGTTCTTATACCTGAATGCATAGCAGGACTATCAGTGGACTTCAGAGTCCAAAAGTAGAAGAAAGCAGGGCAAAGGCCCTCATCTCTGGTAAAAAGGTACAATGTGTGTGTTTCATTCTATGTCATTTTATCTCATGTTTAGATTCATGTAACTATCACCACAAACAAGACACACAATGATTCCACCTTCTGAGACCTCAGAATGGAGTAGTTAAAAGACAATTAAACTTATCTCATTGCTAAATTTAAACCATATGAAAGAGTGTTTTATCTCTTTTCCGTTTGGTTAATTTTACAAAAATTAATAAATAAATGAAATTGAAGAGCCTTGGTGACACAATGATTAAGGGCTCAGCTACTAACCAAAAAGTCTGCAGTTAGACTACACCAGCAGTTCTGCGGGGAAAGGTGTGGCAGTCTACTTGTGTAACTATTGTTGTTAAGTGTTGTGGAATCGGTTCCAACTCATAGTGACCCTGTATAGGATTTCAAAGGCTTTCAATCTTTGTGGGAGCAGGAAGCCTCATCTTTCTCCCACAAAGCGATTAGTGGGCTCAAACCACAGACTTTGTGGTTTGTGACTTGGAAACACAATGGGGCAGTTCTACTTTGTCCTACAGGATCGTATTTTTTTCTTGACTGCCTCTTTCTGTGACAAGGGATATACCAAAACTCATTATCAGTGAGTGGATTCTGACTAAGTGAGCCTACAGGAGAGAGTAGAACAACCCCACAGGGTTTCCAAGGCTTCAGTCTTTATTCAAGCAAACCGCCATAGCTTTCTCCTGTGGCTGGGGGGTTCAAACTGCTTACTTTTCAGTTAATAGCTGAGTGCTTAATCACTGTACCACCAGGACAGTGATGTCATAAAACAAATGATGCAAGTGACCACAGTAAAATTAGAAAACTGAATAGCAAAGAGAAGAAAGGAAATAAAAGAAGTCAAAACACTTTCTGAAATCTCAACACCTTGTAGAAATCACAATTTAAGACTTTGGCGGGTAGACGATCAGATAGTTTCTTATGTAAATGGCTACAAAATAAACCTAGTGAGCAGCCAGTCCAGATTGGAGCTGGAGAACAGAGCGTTCTAGAAGTGATGTCACCAAGGAAGAGAGAACTGATCAGTTTCCTTATGTATACTATTGTACTGAGGTATGGTTTCACAGTCTGACAGTTTAGGAAGAGTTGTTGCTAGGTACCATCAAGTTGGTTCTGACTCACAGCAACCCTTTGTGCAAGAGAATGAAACACTGCCCCGTCCTGTGGCATCCTCACAATTGTTGTTACGTTCAAGCTCATTGTTACAGCCACTGTGTCAATCCATTTCATTGAGAGCCTTTTTCTTTTTCTCCGATACTCTACTTTGCCAAACATGATGTCTTTTTCCAGGAACTGGTCTCGGCTGATAACACATTCAAAATATGTAATGAAGTCTCTCGATCATTGCTTCTAATGAGCATTCTGACTGTACTTGTTTCCAAGACAGATTTGTTTGTTCTTAGGGCAATCCATGGTATTTTCAATATTCTTTGCCAACACTATAATTCAAATGCATCAAATCTTCTTTGGCCTTCCTTATTCATTGTCCATCTTTCATATGCATATGTTGTTGTTCTTGTTGTTACGGGCTGTGGAGTCGGTTCCAACTCATAGCGACCCTGCACAGGGTTTCCAAGGCTGTAAATCTTTACCGGAGCAGAAAGCCTCATCTTTCTACCGTGGAACAGCTGGTAGTTTCGAACTGCTGGCCTTAAGGTTCACAGCCTGATTCGTAACCACTATGCTACCAGAGATCCTTCACATACATGTGAGATGATTTAAAATACCTTGGCTTGGATCAGGCATACCTTTGTCCTCAAAGTGACATCTTTGCTCTTTAACACTGTGGAGGTCTTTTGCAGTAGATATGCACAAAGACAATACATTACTTGATTTCTTGACTGCTGCTTTCATGAGCATTGATTGTGAATACAAGTAAAATTGAATCCTTGACAACTTCAATCTTTTTTCCATTTATCATGATATTATTCATTGGTCCAGCTGGGAGGATTTTTGTCTTCTTTACATTGAGTTGTAATCCATATTGAAGGTTATAGTCTTTGATCTTCATCAACAAGTACTTCAAGTTCGCTTCACTTCCAGTAAGCCAACTGGTGCACTCTGCAGAAGTTGTTAACATCACAAGTTGTTAGTGTGCCTTGCTCTAATCCTAATGCCATGCTCTTCTTCATATAATCCAGCTCTTTGGATTATTTGTTCATAATACATATTGAATAAGCATAATGAAAGGATACAACCTTGACACTTAACTTTCCTGATTTTAAATCTTGCAGTATCTCTTTGTTATGTTTGGACAACTTTATTTTGGTCTATGTACAGGTTCTATATGAACACAATGAAGTGTAATGCAATTCCATTTTTTCAAAATGTTGTCCATAGTTTGTTATGATCCACATAAAAAGGAAGGGTCAGTAGTTATAAAATATGGCTTTGGTGACAGAAATGATGCTAGAGATAACATGACAGAATTTTGTGAGACTAATGACTTATTCAAGGAGCTCTGGAAACATAGTAGTTACGAATCGGGCTGCTAACCTCAAGGTCAGCAGTTCAAAACTACCAGCTGTTCTGCAGGAGAAAAATGAGACTTTCTGTTCCTGTAAAGATTTATAGCCTTGGAAACCCTGTACAGGGTCACTATGAGTCAAAACCAACTCTACGGTACTTAACAACAACAATGACTTACTCATTGAAAATATATTTTTTAAACAACAGAAAATGTGATCATACACATGGACCTTACTAGATGGAATATACAGGAATCAAACTGATTACATCAGTGGGAAGAGACAATGGGAAATCAATGTCCATCAGCCAAAATAAGGCCAGGGGCAGACTGTGGAACAGACCATCAATTGCTCACATTCAAGTTCTGGCTGAAGCTGGAAAAAAATTAAAACATGTCCACAAGAGCCAAAATACAACCTTGGACATATCTCTCCTGAATTTAGAGACCATCTCAAGAACAGATTTGACGCATTAGATGCTAACGACCAAAAGAGCTGTTGGGTGACACCACGGAAGAAAGACTGTATGGTTAAAAATAGAAAGAAAGGTCAATACAAAATCAGGAAAGAAAGAAAGGTCAATACAAAATCAGGAAAGAAAGAAAAGACCAAAATACATGTCAGAAGAGACTCTGAAACTTGCTCTACAGTGTTGTTGTTACGTCAAAGGCCATAGAGTCAATTCCAACTCCTAGTGACCTTAAGCACAACAGAGCAAAACACTACTCAATCCTGTGCCATCCTCCCAATCATTGTTAAGCTTGAGCCCATGACACCTGCCACTGTGTCAATCCATCTAGTTGGAGATTGCTCTCTTTTTCACTGACCATACACTTTACCAAGCATGATGTCCTTCTCTAGGGACTGGTCCATCCTGATAATATGTTTAAAGTATGAGAGACAAATTCTCCCTATCTTGATGTCTAAGGAACATTCTGGCTGTACTTCCAACACAGATTTGTTTTTTCTTGGTACTTTTAATAATCTTCTCCAACACCATAACTCATATGTGTCAATTCTACAGTCTTCCTTTTTCATTGTGCAACTCTCACATACATATGAGGCGATTGAAAATATCATGGCTTCGGTCAGACACACCTTAGTCCTCAAACTGACATCTTTATTCTTAGAAACTTTAAAGAGGTCTTGTGCAGCACATTTGCCTAATACAATATGTTGCTTGATTTCTTGACAGATGTTTACACGAGTGTTTGTAGTGGATCCAAGCAAAATGAAGTCTTTGACAACTCAATCTTTGCTCCATTTATTATGATGTTATTTATTGGTCCAGTTGTGAGTATTTTTGTTTGCTGTACATTGAGATGCAACCTATACTAAAGACTGTGGTCTTGGATCTTCATCAGCAAATATTTCAACTCTTCTTTGCCTTCTGCAAGCAAGATTGTATCATCTGCATATCACAGGTTATGAATATTATCAGCTCTCCAGCATGGAAATGCTAAAACTAATGGAGGAAATAATGAAGTCTAAGAGCCGAAGAGAAAATTTCAAAGGACAGTTTGAGAAGACAAAGTCAAATATTATAATGAGATATGCAAAGACCTGGAGTTAGAAAACCAAAAGGAAAGAACACTCTCAGCATTTCCCAAACTGAAAAAATTGAAGGAAGAAAAAATTGAAGCCTTGGATTGAAATATTGAAGGGTTATATGGGCAGAATATTGAATGATTCAAAAGCATTAAAAGAAGATGGAAGTTATACACAGAGTCACTGTACCAACAAGAAATGGTCAATGTTCAACCATTTCAAGAGGTATGAACATATGATTAAGAACCAATTAAAGAAGTTCAAGCTGTATTCAAGGTATGGCAAAAAAACAAGGCTACAGAAATTTACAGAATACAAATTGAAATTGCTCAACAACTGATGCAGCACTGGAGGCACTCACTCATCTATGCCAAGAAATTTGGAAAACAGATACCTGGCCAACCGATTGGAATAAATCCATGTTTGTGCCCATTCCAAAGAAAGGTGACCCAAAAGAATGCAAAAATCATCTAACAATATCAATAATATCACATGCAAGTAAAATTTTTCTGAAGATCATTCCCAAATAACTGCAACAGTATGGCATGAAACTGCTAGAAACTCAAGCTAGAGTCAGAAGAGGACATGGAGCTAGGGATATAATTTCTGGCATCAGATTGATCTTGACCAAAAGCAGAGAATACTAGAAAGAGAGTTCTCTGTGCTTTATTTATTATGCAAAGGCTTTTGACTATGTGGATTGTAACAATCTATGGATAACATTGAGAAGAATGGGTATTCTGGAACACTTGATTGTGCTCATGAGTAACCTGTACATAGACCAAGAGGCAATCGTTTAAACAGAACAAGATGATGCTGAATGGTTTAAAGTTAGGAAAAATGTGCACCAGGGTTGTATTCTTTCTGTGTGCTGAGAAAATCATCTGAGAAGCTGGATTATATAAAGAAGAGCATGACATCATGATTGGAGGAAGACTCATTAACAACCTTTAACACTTAATGGTTGTTAAGAAATAATAGCTTTAAAGTTATTTAAATAATTTAAAGGTTATTTAATACTTTATGCATGGATGTGGACAGGCCATTTTAATATAACTGGAACGCAGATAATTTTTACTCACCCTTGTGTGTGTGTGTGTGTGTATGTGTATTTAGGAGTCCTGGTGTAGCGCTATGTGTCAAGAAATAATAGTTTTAAAGTTTTTAGAATGCATCAAGAAAAGATGGAAGGAATACACAGAGTCATTGTACCAAAAGGGAATGGTTAATGTTCAACCATTTCAAGAGGTACCATATGAATAAGAGCCAATGATACTCAGGGAGGAAGTTCAAAGTGCATTGAAAGAATTGGCAAAGAACAAGGCACCAGGAATTGATGAAATAAAAATTGAAATCTTTCAAGAAAGTGAGG